>NW_026596162.1:15194108-15200455 GCF_907164565.1 Psammomys obesus
GGGGGTGTGTGGTGTGGCATGGCGTGTGTGGTGTGTCTGGGGTGTGGTGTGGCACAGCGTATGTGCTGTGTATGAGGGTGTGTGGTGGTGTGTGGCGTGGGAAGCAACTAGAGTGTATCGTGGGGAAGTGCAGCGACTGCAGTCCCTCAGGCACTGGCTGGGCGTGCATAGGGACCTCAGACTCAGACACGAAGACTTGAGGAAGGCAGCGCCAGATCCTGCTACCTTTTCCCTGCCACTAAAAGGGAGGTCGTTCCAGCACTAGGCCACAGGCCATGCCCTCCCCAGCAGCCATGTGTAGGGCAGCTCTGGTGTTGGTGTGGCCTGATGCCACCTGCTCTGGTCCTGTTACTTGGGTGCTGCTGAAGGGTGTGTCCCCATCACTTTATTCCCTAGGAAACACTCATCCAATCCAGATGACACAGAGGCCCTGGGTGGGCGCAGGGCCAACAGCCAAGCCTGAGTACAAGCCTAGCTTTCTGACCTCTGACCAACCCTCTGGAGGGGAGAGGCTTTCCAGGATAGCTCCGGGTCACAGGCAGAGTCAAAGAGGGTACAGGATACAAGCCAAGGGGCTGAAGAGTCCCTGTCCACCCTCTCTTTAAATCTCATGTTCTAAAAACAGCTTGCCAGGCCTTTAATCAGCCAGCCCCAAGCCACTTACAGCAACCATCATGTGAACAGCTGTTTTAGGAAGGAGAGAAACCCAGGTCAAGGTTCCCAACTTGTCCTGCCCTGCCCTGCCCTGCCCTGGGCATGCAGGATGGGGCTGTGGTTGGGCTAGGAGAGGCATCTAGCATCTCATCTGGGACAGCTACCTTTGTCTCCTCAGCAGACACCGGAGACAGAGCCTGAAGACACACGGCTTCTTGTAGAAAAGCCGCAGGATGTTCAGTTCAAAGCCACATAGGCCTCTGCTTCAGATAAGTCTTCAGACCCAGATCCAACCCTGCCACCTGCTGAGGGACAGCAGAGGCCCAGCATGCTCACACCACTAAAGCCTGCCTGGCCTCAGTGGGGGACAGGACCGAAAAGAAAGGCCCCAGATGTGGCCAAATGTTTACAGAAGAGAACACTGTCAGGAGAAAGAGGGCAAGGGAGGAGGTGCGGCCCCACATCTGTTCCCACACACTCTATGTGAGAGAGAGAGGAGGGAAAGAGAGAGCGCTGTATGAGTGCACATATAGGCCTGAGGCTATCAGGATCACTCTTAATCACTCTTCTGCTGTATTCAGAGACAGAGCCTGTCAATCAAACCCAGAGGTTGCCAAGCACTTAGGTAGATTCTGGGGTGAGAACCCCAGTTCTTATGCTTTTACGACAAGCACTTTCATCACCGAGCCATCTCCCCAGTCTATGCTCACTCCACTCTGAGGGGCTGGGAAAGGCACCCACTCCTCCCACTCCACATACTTCGGCTCCCACTTCCTCTCTACACACTCCTGGTCCCCACTGGGTCCCCAGCTGTGGTTCCTTGGTCCCTGACCTCCCTCGGCACCTCTCAGAAGTGCTGAGGTGGCGGCATTGTGGCAGGGCTACATGTGGGTCATGTGGGCCCAGCCTGAGGCCTGGCAAGAGTGAGGTAACAGTTTCACAGAACACAAACCCCTTAAAGACAAGGGATTTTCCATCAGCTGTCTGAGTCTAAAATATTTGAAAAGAGGGCTAGAGAGATGGCTCAGCAGTTAAGACAACTTGCTTCTCTTGCAGAGGACCCAGGTTTAGTCCCCAGCATCTACATCAGGCGACATACAAGCGTGCATGACTCCAGCTTCAGGCCCCTCCATGCATTCACACATATGCACACATACACACAAATAAATGATAAATCTTAAAATACCTAACTGAAGAACATGCAAGTGTCTACATGAAGGCTTGACCCGCAGCACCAAGCCCAAGACCAGGGACCACTGGGCACAGTGACACACACCGGGGGACCTAGCAACTCGGGAGGCTGAAGCAGGGGTGTTACAGGAGCCCAAGAGCCCAGGGGCATCTTGGGCATCCAGAGTAAGACCTCAACTCAAAAGGTCAATCAGCATCACACATCCGCTGATGACCTGTCACAGAGTCAGGCCCACAGCAACTTCTGTCCACCCTCTGTAGACAGAGTCACCAGCTGCCAACCACATGTCGCATTCACAGCAGACAACACAGGCTCCAGGATCCTAGAGCTAATTAAACAAGGCAAGTGGCACTTTCAAGTCTTCCACAGCTTTGATAGTTAAAAAGCAATTTTGAGATAAGCTGGGTTTGGTTTTCCTGCAATCAGCTCCATGCCTGGCCTCTGTATGAAGGCCAAAGCCCACAGCTAGAGACGGAGCTCAGGGAGTTCCCGAGCTGAAGAATGGTTTGGTAAAATCATTTTGCAAGAGTACATGTCCCTATTCTTCAACGTAGAAGAAACCCTCCACCTCATGAATTTTATGCTCTTACTATTTTAATTCTTGTGCCCGGGACCGGGTACATGCTCGTCACGCACTCTACCACTGAGGTACATCCCTGTTCCTACTTTCAAATTCCCAAACAGGGCCTTGCTAAGTTGCCCAGGCTGGCTTTAAATTCTCTCCATAACCCAGGTTAGCAATCCAGACCTCATCCCCGCTCTCTGCAGTCCTGTAGGTTTTCTGACCTACAGCGGTGCCCACGCCACCCTGACGGCTGCTTCTACAGCACAGAACCTGCAAGCACAGGCAATCTCACACCTGTACCTTTACAGCAATAAGCTGGATGACCCCTGCTGTTGCTCTAGCAACGGTCTCACACTGTTCACAGTTTATCTCAGGATCAACAGGGCTGAAAGCACACACAGCTGAACCTCAGGCACAACTGGGAAAGCAGTGAGCGGTAAGGGCAGAATACGGGGACAGCCATGGACACTCCGCCAACTCACCTGTGGCCTGGCAGAAGAGGTAGAAGGTCCCCAGCGCCTGCACCTGCTGTGCCTGGTCACTCAGGAAGGGTGGCAGCAAGGTAACCAGCTTACGACTGTTGGGCCCTGAGGCCAAAGCCGGCCAAGGGCTTCTGGGAGATGAACCAGGGCCCAGACAGGACAGAGAGGAGCCAGGAGAAGGGAAGGACTTAGGAGATGAGGCTGTGAGACAGAGGACAGAAAAGAAGGCACTAAGGAGAAGTCATCAGAACAAGTCCCATGCCAGAGAAGGAAAAGCAAGAAACCAGACACATGGGAATGAGAAAAGAAAAGAGCCCGGGCCTAACCCCCACCCGGGCCATCACACAGGGATGGGAGGCCCACACAGCCTCCACTAAGGAAGGGCTGGCCCAGTCAATGATAAAGCTTCTGGTTTATTTGGGTACTTTTCAAATGTGTACAGTTCAAAGTAGAAAAATAAAAACAACGTAAATCTTATAAACACAAATGTTTACACCGAAAGGTGAGATCATGTCATGCTGAAGATGAATGTCTACACGGCTCAAGGGATCCAGAGCTCATCACTCTACATGGGATGAGTGTCCCACACACAATATGTGAAGAACAAATGTTAGAGTCGTACCACCCGTTAACATCCTAAAAGCCTGGCGGAAGACAGGCTGCAGCAGCGGCTGGCCACATGGGACGCTGTGGTCACTGTCCGAGGCTGGGAGCCCGCTGCCCAACCTGTTTCTGTCTTGTATGGACAGTCAAGGTGGAAGTCCAAGGGCAGTGATGTGAGACGGAAGCGAGGAGAGACAGCATGTGACCAAGAACCAAAGTTGTCCTCGTGAAGATGCCACCCGTCGGGGCAGGAGGTGCCAGGAAGGAGCAGGACTGCTGGGGTACAAGCCCCCCTCCCCTCATAGGAGCAGCTCAATTGCCGCCAGCCACTCGGCCACCTGCCCTCGCTCAAAACCCACCTTGTAGATGAACGGTAGGAAAAAAGTACAGAAAGAAAATCTTGGAAAACGGTACTTCCTTCAAAATGAATAAGATTAAAAAACAAACAAATAATAACCAAAAAAAAAAATCTCACCAAAATAAAAAAGGTGAGTTCAAGAGACAGTTTTAGGCTTACATACCTAGTAACAGCAGGAAAGAATGAATTTAGCAAAAATAAGTCTATCCCTGAGAATCTTAAGCAACATAGCCATATTGTATCTCAATATATAACAAAAATCTAGAAAATGTTCATCTTCTCATGAATATTAAAACATCTCCTTCAGTAATAAAAAAAAAAATGACCTAAGACATCAACATAATCAGAGCAAAACTCCTAAAAAAATAATTAAGGGAAAGAAAAAGTCCGTGCCGATCTGGACAGCAAGTGATAAGTTACCAATCTGATAAACTAAAACGTCACTTCCAATCTGGAATTAAATTATCTTTTAGTGGCTGCTACAAGAAGGGGAGAGGAGGGGCGGCTCTTCTCGGCCCGCAGAGGCGGCCATCTCTTCCCCAGGATACAAAGGGCTCAGGTGCATCTTAAATAAGCGCTCCAGCGACTGCAGGACTTGAGACTGGAATAGATACTTGTTTCCCAAAAGGACAAAAGGGACAAGTCACAGGCTCAATCCAAGAGAGGAGAGACAAAGGACTGAGGTCGGTACACGATTTGACAAGACTCAGCTACTGAATGGGCGCAACACAACACTCTCCACGGGGGACTCGGGGCACGGGCCGGGACACGCTGGCCTCAGTCCCCATCAGCATCCGAATCTGCAAACTTCAGTTCACACTTGACATCGAACGGTTTGTCCCTGGCAGAGAGCTCATCAATGCGCTGCGAGTCCTCTCGGTCTGTGGGCACTTTGCTGGTGATGGTGTCCTGCTCTGTTTCGTAGCCGGTATCCAGGGCTGGCTTGGGCTGGTCACCATTCTGCTGGGAGAAGCTCCCAGGCTCCACCAGTGTCTCCTTCACACTCTGCTCCAGGTCAGAGAAGTCTGACTTGGGTTTCTTCTTTCCAAGCAATAAGGCTGAGCGGAATTTTAAGCACTGTCCAGGCAGATAGCCCTTGTAGCAGTTGTAGGAGAAGAGGCAGAGGAAGAGGACAAAGATGAAGAGGAGGAGGGACATGAGCAGGCGGTTGTCGCTCGACTTGAGATACATCGTCTTTTCTGAGTGGAGCTGTGGGACTGTGTTGATGACCATCTTTGGTTCACAGGACGTGCCGGTGGAGGAGGACTTGGGAGGTAGGGTGGCAGCTCTGGGGGAGGTGGCCGACAGGGCCGGGGTAGGGGGAGAGGACCCCTGGGTAGATGCCACCGGCATTTTGGAAGTGATCCTACTACCTTCTGTCTGAGCAGCCTGTGAGGCAGGTGAGGTCGGGGTCCGAGGTATCACCTTCACTTCCAGGATGTGCTTGGCAAGCAGTTGGGAGACGGTCTTATTCTTCACCCTCTCCTCTGACAGGCACTGGTACACACCACTGTCTCCATCCGAAAGGTTGAAGATGAGCAGGTGCTTCCTGCCCACAAAGCCATACTTGGGACTCACAGCCTTCAGCTCTCCGTTCTGGAACTTCCACACCACCCGGGCCAGGTTAGACTTTTGGAAGCATTTGAGTTCTGCCGTGCCACCGTGCTTGAAAAAATGCTGATGGGAACTTTCTTTACTCTTATCTGGAACATCAAAATAAATGTGCTCAGCATCAACAACTCCGTCTGATCACTCAACTGCTCTCAAGAACAGGTTACTACCCACAGACGGCAGGAGACTTTCACCCACTGGAGCTGGACGGAATCTTCAGGACCAAGAAAGAGACATTCATGACCCGACAGCGGCCCCCCGAAATGAAGGAATCGGTGACAGCACTGAGGAGTCCTGTGCTCACCCTGTCCCTGGAGAAGACTCAGCGGCCTTGGGGGCTGGGCACTAGTCAGCTCCCCAACCTGCGGGGGTACCCAGAGTCAACTTGTCAAATGCTTTTGCTAATGGCAGAGGCAGGCCAGCTAGCAACCAGGAACCCTCTTCTTACACATCTCTTACTCTGACGTGGCTGGTCAGAGGTGAGGGGACAGGGCGGGGCCCTCTGTCCCTGTGTGCCAGGAAGGCAGGCTATAATCCTGGCAAGATTCTATGCCTACCGCTGCTCACAGCTGTTCCCTGATGGCCAGTCATCAGCAATGGGACCCCCCCAAGAGGACACCAGAACTAATTACAGCTGTGTCTTCTGTCTGGAAAACCAGAGGTAGAATGCGTTTTGTGTTTAGGAATATTTGCACATATAAAATGAGACAACTATCTTTGAAAGGGGATCAAAGTCTAAACATGAAATTCATTTATACTTCAATGACACCATACACATATAGCCCAAAGGGAATTTTATACAATTTTCTGTGTGTGAATGTGTGTTTATATAGAAAGAGGCCAGAGATGCAGAGATGTACCAAATGTTATCCCTTGGGGGGG
>NW_026596162.1:15200465-15270187 GCF_907164565.1 Psammomys obesus
CCCCCCCAGAGTTACATAAGCAGTACCCAGTTGCTGGCGAGAGGGAACTCCGCTCTGCTGAGCTGCTGGCTCGTTGTCCTGGGAGCACCGTGGATGCCGATTTTGTGAATGCCACTTGTGCTGGGGTAGGCTGGCTGTTGATCAGCTGCCTCTGGCCACCCACGCTCTAGTAAATAATCCCTCATTCATCCCCCGTAGCTAACTCCCCAAAACTCACTGAGAGCGACTTCTATGTCCTTGGTGCCCTACCTGGGGTGAAGAGACTTGTATTTGTGTCTAGAGAAAACTCACATAACAGTTTTCTTTGGCCACTTCTTTGACACCCCCACTGCTCTTCCAGACCCACTGTAGGTGGAAGCCAAAGGGCACAGCTTCCAAATGCTAGTTTGTGTTCCCTGCCAGAAAGTAGGCACCTGTGATAAGAACATTCCTTATCTCTGAATCCAGCATGCCAGCGAGACCACACCCATCAATACCTCTCAAAGAACAAATAGAAGGCCAGCAGATTTAATGCAGCAAAGGATAATGCCATGTGCTTCCTACTAGCCTGTATTTATAAGGGAAGAGCCACAGAAACACACCATGGCCCTCCATGGGTGGCACATGCCAGGCTCCGACTTCCAGGCCAGGAGCATGTCATGGCATTGGCTACAGGCCAGGTCCAGCAGCCCACCTGTTGCTGGCAGAAACCCAGCACACCAGTAGGTAGGACTGATGGTGCCTTAGTATCTGCAGTGGCTAGCTACCTAAAGAAACGTGAAGTGCGGCCATGTCACAAACATGGAGCCCACAGATGTGCAGTCCACAGGGAAGGACAACATCAGGCCACAAAGTCCAGCAGTATCACAGAACTAGGCACCAGAGACGAGGGGATGGCAAGCCTGAAGCCAAAAGCGTGACCCAGGACCTAGCCATTCAGCAGGTCATGGCAGAGTCCTGGCAAGGAGAGGGGTCACCTAAGGCCAACAGGCATGGTGAGGGCAGGTGGCATCTATCTCAGGAAGTGCTGGTCCTGCTCCGGCTTTTCCATGGGTGCTGTGCTGCTCACACCCCGTCCTCAGCACCCAGGAGGCTCACACGTTCTCATAACCTTCACAATAATGAACACTTACAAACACACACACACAGTGACTACCTTTTGAGGAGCATGCAACAATGCCCAGGGGTCACATGCCACCTACCTGCCCTATCCTAACTGTGAAATGTGGTGGTCACCTCTTCCCAGGGCCAGAGGACAAGGAACAGCAAGTTCCAGGCAGTGGACCAAACCCAGCCCCCAGCCATTTCTGCACTATCCACAGCCAAAGGACTTTACACCTATTTTATTTTTGTGATGGCTTCTTACTTACCTCAGGCTGGCCTTGACTTTGCTAAGTGGCTAAGGCTAGTTGTGAACTCCTGATCCTCCTGCCTCTACCTCGGAAGGCCTGAGGCTAAAGGTGTGAAGCACCACACCCTACTCAGGAGCTTAAAAAAATGTTACTTACTTACTATTCTGAGACAGAGTCTCCCTATGCAGCTCCAGCTGTCCTGGAATACACTCTGTAGACCAGTCTGGCCTTGAACTCACAGAGATCCACCTGCCTTTGCCTCCTGAGTGCTGTACCATTAAAGGCATGTATCATCATGCCCGGTGGAGCTTCACATTTTTAATTGCTTAAAAATAAATTTTAAAATTAGTATTTTGCAATTTGTAAGAACTTTAGGCAATGCCTAGCTGGACTCTTACAGGTAGGCCCAATCACCTATGTGTTTCCTCAGCTCGTGGGAGCCACAGTGCAAGAAGCTGAATGCCTGGGGCCGAGGCTTCCAGCCTGCAAAGCCTGCCCGGTGTTAATGTGGTGGGAGCTTTATCGGGTGGCCTGTTAGTTTTTCTTGCAAATCAGTCAAAGAGCCGTCACCCACCAGCACAGTCTGCCTTCTCTCAGGACATACTGTCTCAGGCTAGTGACCACCCAAAATTCTAGCCACCTGCTCTAGGGGCTGAGTACGTCGTTCAACCTCCCTGGCTCTGCCATGCCTCCTTCCCAAGGCTGTGACAGTCCAAAGGCCAGCTCATCTGGACCAGGATGACCAGAGGCTGCCAAACAGGGAGAGAGCGTCCTAGCCACAGAGAAGCTACGGAGTACGACAACCGCCAGGGTCTGCCCCCGAGAGCACACTACCTTCTTGGAGGACAGCAGCAGGGTCTGGACCGGCTCAGAGTCCTGGAAGAGCTGGGTCTCCTCCACGACATGAACTTCCTTCCCAAGGATGACAGCTTTATGCAGGGCCCCCCGGTCTGCAGGGTCAAAAGCTCAGGTTAGCACAAAGGCCCCAGAGGGACGCACCGAGGATGCCACGCTGGCTCACGTTAGGTATCAACTTAGTGCAGCTCCGAATCGGCTGGTCTGGCCTGCAGCACTGTCTGTGGAGGGGCTGTCTTGACTGTTTTCTGATGGGGGAAGACTGAAGGCGCTATGGAAGGCACCATCCCCTGGACAGGCAGTCCTGGTGTGCGTAAGTGAAGAGAGCTGGCTGGCTACTCTCGGGAAACTCAGCAAGCAGCCCAGCCAGCAGGCAGCATGGGTACGTGCATTGCTCTCTGCTCTCCACTGTAAATGTGATGTGACTAGTCGTTCAAGCTCTTGCCCCGGCTTCCCGAAAGTGACGGACCATAAGCCACAACACAAGCTCGAGAATCTTCCTAAGACCCACAGGGCAGGACCGAGCTGGCTCCTCCCAGAAGAGGGCACGGTCTCCCACCACCAATCAGGAAATACCAGCCAGCCCCACTGGTCCCAAGACACCAGGGGCTGCTTCCTTCCTTCAGCACCAACCCAGGGACCAGTCAGGACTTGTATTAGCAACCCACGCCCCAGGTGCCTGTGTGAGTCAGAGACTCAGAGGGGTGCAGGGATGGCTCAGCACTCCTCTCAGGTTGGCACAACCCTCTCTGTCACCTGGAGATGCCAGAGCTACCCACAAACAAGTAAACAAATTTCCCAGTCTTCCCAAGGCGCCCACCTGTGCTGATGAACATGACGTCGTAAAAGGTCCCCTCCAGAGCCTGGACCCTGTCCACCACTATCTGGGTGTAGTTTACATCTTTTTTGATCAGCTTGGGCCTGTTGTCTATAGGGGTCACGGAGTCGTCCATCAGAGGGTGGTCTTTTACAAACTGCAGCGTTTTGTCTGGGAGATTCAAGGAGCTGGTGTAGTTGGCTGCCCGAGCCTCACTGTCGATGCACTGTGGGGCAAGAGCACCGTGGTCATGCGCACGCCTGCGTAGCTCCAACCCAGCACAGAAGAGAGGCCCTACAGGGTCAGTCACACTTCTCTAAGAGGAACAGGACTGAGGTGGCCTCCCCAGGGACAAGGAGCCGTGGTTTTAAAGCACAGTCACATGGCACAATTGTCTTAGGACCCAGGAGAGGAATAAGTTGTCAATGAAAACACTCAGCAAACTTCTCAAATTAAAGAACACAGCTTTCCTATAAGAAAGCACGCTAAACACTGTTTAATACACACACACACACAGCCAAATTCTAAGTAATACAAAACATAAAAGAAGGTTGGAGAGATTTTTTTTTTTTTTTTTTTTTGGGCCCACCTCCCTACTGAACATAGAATAACCAGGTGTCAGGGCCAGACACCTACAGAGACATTGGTCCTGGGGAGAGCTTCCAGAGCCAGAGCCACACACCCATTCACCACATGACAGCAACGTGCAGGCAACCCTAGAATTTCCTGTACTAATTTACTAAATTTATTAAGGTGACTCCCATTGCCTGGCGGACAGGCTGCCCCAGGAGACAGCCTAGGCTACGCTGACAAACGGGCTTTCTCTGGAGGAAACAGGTAATGGAGCAAGCCTGCCATTGCACAGTGCCAGTTTCTCTAGAGAGCCCAGTGGTACACTCTCCCTGGGCAGTGTGTAAGGAGACCTGTTACCCAACACACACAAGAGACCAGGAAAAGAACAAGCTTTGCTCTCCTCCCCAGGCCCAGCAGCCACTCAGCCCAGTGCCGAGACTCCTGTGCCCATGCAACCTGTTCAAGGGAGCTCTGGATCTCTGTGGTCTCATGTGTGGGGCCTGGAGACCCACAGGGAAGATGACCCCCCTGGAAGGTTCGACCCCACTTACCGCTCCAGGCCGGGGCGTGGGCACCAGGCCATTGTAGCGCACCCACTTGGTGTGAGACTGTTCCACTGTGGCGCTCTGCATGTATTTGCCCCGGGAGAAGACTGCCTCCACCGTGGCCAGCGTGTAGGCACAAACTGCTGATAGACCCACATTGTTCCTGCGGAGGGGAGTCCACAAGAGCGTCAGGAAGGCAGTGGGTCACCGGGGCGGGCGGGCCCCAACTGCCAAGGGAACTAACTCACAGCTGTGGGGTGAAGACTGCATAGAACACAGGCTCCCTGAGGCCCGGGGCCCTCAGCACGAAGACATCCTGAAGCACGTTGAAGACCAGGCCGCTATCTGGCCTCGAGCAGATCAGCCTGGCCTTCAGGAAGGAGGTCCACTTCTTTTGCAAAGTCCGAAGGCCGCCCTGGTCCCCCTGGAATGCCAGAGACAGCATACGGTAGGGGCAGCAACCAGAGAAGCAGGCAGTCCATATGCCCCCAGCCACCAGGCCAGCCCACGATGGCTGCAGACTCCTATAGCCACGGGGGTTGGGATCACAGAATACGAAAGGAGCCAGGCACATGCGTTGACAACCAAAACCACCACACCTGTGTCACCCTGGTGGGCCACTGGCCTTGCCTGCTGCAGCTTCTCCCAGCGGTGACCCGTGAAGGAGAACACAGGAGTTAGGGGAGTAACGGGTGGCTGCCTCCTCATCAGACCCCAGCCCTGCAGACCGGCTCCTTTCATTTCCTCTCTGCCTGCCCAATTCTAGATAACGTCTTAGGGCCCTTTAATCATGCTCAGTGAGCCAACCACTGAGACAACCACGGGCTGCACACACTCTGGGCTGGAGAGAAGGACAGCCAGCCCCCGTGGGAGTGAGGTCTGGTTTCCTGCGGGTCCAGTTACCTGTGATTAGTCACACACTGAAAACATTAGTGCTCGCTCTGACTCTTTCTTCCCCTTCCTTTTCTTCCTTTTATGTGGCTGTGTGTGCATGGTGTGCCTCTGTATGGGTGTTCACAGGCAGCTGCACTTCGAGGCCAAAAAGTCAATGTTAGGAACCTTCCACTGTATTCTTTGAGGCCAGGGCTCATAATCAAACTCAGAGCTTGCTGATGAGGACAGTCCTATCAGCAGGCTTGCCCCAGGGAGCCCCTATCTCCGCTTTTCTATGTAGAATTACAGGGGGTCTACTCAGCATTTAAAGGCTAGGAGATCCGACCTCGTGTCCCTTTGTTTTCAGGGCAAGCGTTTTAACCACTAAGCCAGCTCCCCGATCCTCCTTGGAGCCTCAAGAAAAACCCTTCCCACATCTCTGTAAGTTCCATCACCAGTCACTGTGCAGCCTCTTAGTGTCCTCAGCTGCCTATCAAACTTTACCAAATATTGCTGCAATTCCAGAGCTTGGAAGCCTGGAGCAGCAGTATCTGTGCCAGGACCCTGGGTGGGATGGGGGGCGGGGTGCAGGACTCACCTTGCACACCCTGGCCACTCGTGGGATCATTAACTTGAAGACAAACTCGTACTCCACGGACACCTCCGTGAAGAAGAAGTACACCTTGTCGTCCTCACCCTCCGCACCATCTGGGCTTTTCTGGATCACGTCGGCAAAGACGAAACTAGGCTCTGTGGAGCGGCGTCACAGGGTCGTTTCTGAACACGAAGCCACCATGCCACCTCTGCCTGCTCCCTATTGTGCCACAGGCGGGCTAGTGCCTTGACCCTGGAAGCTTCCCTCCCAGGACATCTACGGTGTGCACATGTCCCACTTGTCAACCAGGATGGCGCCTGCCACCCTCCTTTGCCTCACTGAGGCAGCACCAATGGTGTACAGAGGAAGCCAGGTGGGGCCTCCCTGCTGGCACGTGGTCTACAGAGCCAGAGTATCTGCTGACTTAAACGAGGGCCAAATCGGCCACTATCAGCCACCGAAAGGATTCCAAGACTCAGACTCCTGGGGAGGCCCAAGGAGAAACAGGCTGTCTGGTATCTTAGACCCCAGGGTCTGACTGCAGATCAAGGGGCCTCAAAAAAGCCCAGAATCTCACTGGCCAGCATCCCTAAGACATCCGCAAGCAGCTCCCCATCACCCGAACCCTGAGGTCAGACAGCAGACATGCTTGCTTGGCAGTAAACTGACCAGACCCCAAAGATCAATTCCCAAACACCATGTCTGCATTCCCAACTTCCCATCAGAGCTTTATTTTATTAAAGTCTCCCAAATTGGTTGTGTGTGTGTGTGTGTAACGGGGTGGAGGTGCGTGTGGCATGACAGAAGCAGATTTAAACAATGCTGTTAGAGCGCAGTTCCAAAGAGTTTGGATGTAACATGAGCCCCAGTGCCCCATGGTTTGGGGACAGCCAGAGGAAAAACAAAATGGCACAGCCATGCGGCTGGCAGCACGCACTTCTTACCATTCAGCCATGGGATGGCATACTCCGTCCTCAGGGGACTGTGGGAAGAGTTTCGAGAGATGATGGGTTCGCTGCCCAAGAAATTATACGATGTCCCAGAGTACAGCTCTCCCCCTGCAGTGGTGGAAAGGGAGCAGAGAAGGAGACCCGGTTAGCACTCTGCCTCTGATGGAGGCTGGGCACAGCTGTTCTCAACACTAGCCCAGGATGGCCCATAAGCAAGCCTCATGCTTCCACCTCCAGCAGACGATCATAATCTATTTATGCCCTCATTAATTTCTTGTAGAAAGAGGGGCCTCCCTGTCTTCTGTGATATGTATTTCTGCTTCCTACATCAACCACCTTTCTTCTATCAGGCCAATCACAGTTACCAAATTTAATGGTGTTTTTCCAGGTTAAAGGGTAATAGCTAACCCCAAATGAAAATATCCCACAGCCAGTGACAGACAGGCACCCCTCAGTGTTCGACAACCTGAAAACCATCTTAAGCAGAAAGCACTGTAAGTCAAAAAAGATGCTGAGGTGCCTACCCTGCCAGGCAGCCTGGCTCAGCCTCACCTACTTTAAATACACTCAGAAGACATACTTTAGCCTCCGACCCTGCAGGAGCATCTATATTCAGTGTAGTACTGGATAGCTCACAAAGTCCACCCGACACCATATACTGACCGTGCAGACGGAGCCTGCATGCTGGCTGAGAGGCCCCAGGGTGAGCTCTCTGAACAACAGCCCACGCCCACTTGCCTCGGCTACGCAAGAGCAGAGCAGGAGGCACACAGGCCCAGGAGCAGCCACACAGCGTGCACAGAGACTGACAGACAGAAGTGTGTGTGCTGCAGGAGGGCCCGGGCGTCCCTCTGAATGATGAACTCAAAAGGAAGCCAAGGAAGGCGGGACTGAGGAGGGAGGTGCTGAGTATCCCAGGTGTAAACATGGCATGCCACCGTAAACTCGGAGAGTGAAGGAGCCCCAGACGCAGGACTCACCAACCATGACTGATGTGTAGCTGTGGGCGGGGTCGAAGGGGCATCTTCCTTTGCCGTCTTCATTTTTCCCCAGAAACTTGAAGGACGTCAAGTTCTACAGTGAAAAGAAAAAGAAAACACCTGACTTTGCGCCACCATTTAAAGGTACAGATTCCTTCATTTGAGGAGACCAAGAGTTTGGAGCAAGTGGGCCCTGCCCCACGTGGGTCCCGCCCTGGGAGCAATGACGCCTGACATATATCTCAGGTGTATGACAGAGTCTGGGATGTGCAGGGTCACAGAGGCTCAGGTTGCTCAGCCACACCACCCAAGAAACAGGCAACGCAAACCAAACAAAAACAAGCCACAGAATCTTTACTGCTGCTCATGCGCCACCAGCAGCTCCAAGAGCCATTTTGACCGCTAAACGGAGCTCACCACAACACAGGCAATGTGTGGACAGGCTGCGCCTGGCTCTAACCCGCCCCATACTGTGTAAAACAGTCGTCCCTAGGCTGTGCCTCATCCTCGGAGATTTCACTTTACAGGCAGTTTTTGATTCCACGGTAGGGAAAAAGACCTGCTTGGGTCTGCAAACCACAGCGTCTGCCACGAACTGACCCACCCAGAACGGATGGAGAAACTACTTATTTCTGGGAAAAGAAAGGGGAGCCACCCCACAAATTCATCAAAGTTGAATGTCAGGGCACTTGGTTGTATTAAAAATGCTGGGGAAACCAGGTCCAAGAATTAACAGGCCGAGGAGAAAGTAGGTGTACCTTCCTCACCTGCCCCCCATAAAGTGATGGGCTGATAGTGTGATGGATGGCCCCATACCAAACATCTTCTCAACTGATAGCTGGTGTGTGCATCAAGGACAGCCTTCGACCTTGGAGCTGGTCTCTAAAGCTTTGCTTTCAAACCCTTGACTGCAGCTGCTCCCTCCCAGCACTGGTCTGGTTTGAAATCATCAGACTCTCTGAGCCCAGGTCTGAAACCTCAGCTTCTTTAACCTGTATTCATTCTATAACCATACACATGGCATACACATACATTTGCTGTGTGACGTGACGGTTAACATTACTAAGATTCAAATAAGCAGGGAACGGTAGTGCACGCCTTTCATCTTAGCACTTGGGAAGCAGAGGCAAACGGATCTCTGAGTTTGAGGCCAGCCTGGTCTACACAGAGAAATCCAGTCTCAACAAACAAAAGATTAGAAGAAAAGAGTCTGCATTTGCCTCAGCCGGATCACCAAGGTAGGCAAGCTTATATCATAAACTGATGATACTAAAACTGCTAACTTTTGTGAATTCAGTGTTCCTGAATAAACTCTGGCATTATGGGAAGACACAAATATGTTCGGTGTCCACGTGCTTGGCATCGTGTGCTCACGAGAGTCAGTAGGTAACAGTCTTGGGATAACCTCTTTGTACCAGACAAGAAAACCTATTTCGTATGTCTTCGCTTTGCTGTAATGAACACCATGAACGAAAGTACCCTGGGGAGGAAAGCACAGTTTACAGACTGCCAATCGGGCGTCAGGCAGGAAATCAGGGCAGCGATCTGGAGGCAGGGACTGAAGCAGAGGCCAGCAGAGGCCACGGAGGAGTGCTGCATACCGACTTGCTCCTCATGGATTGCTCAGCCTGCTATCTTACACGCCCACAGTGGGCTGGGTCCTCCCACAGTAATATGAAAACGCCCTAGCAGCTTTTCTGCAGACCAGTCTCACACAGGCATTTTCCAAACTGTGGTTCCCTCTTCCCAGATAACGCCAGCCTCTGCCAAACTGACAAAAATCAAACAGACAACAGGACACCATACAAGGAGAAAAAGAGATATATACAAACACTAATATATGATGAATCAGAATGTTCTCATACAGGGAAAAAAACGAGACAATTAGACGGCAGGTGACAAACTGGGGGAAATGCCCACAAAATGATGATGAAGAATTTCCACCGCTGAATATGCACGAGGCGTGCAGACAGAAACAGAAGAGTAGCAGATGACAAACACAGGCCGAAGTGTTAAAGAGACAGGAGCCACCCACAGGGCAGCCTGCCAGAACTCCAGGAGTGCAGAGTGGAGAGGTTGAGGGGCAAGGCTGCCCACCACACTCGGGAGCTACCAGTCCTGCCAGAGACGGCTGGCTGGAAGCCACAGGCCAGTTAAAACAATAAAGGTCACCGGTCAGGGGAGGAAGTGTGAGCTGGGGTGAGTGTGGCCCCCTTGATAAGACCCATCTGTCATCACACCTCACATGGAGGCCTGGAAGCTGCCGGGGCTGGGTCCTGCTCTACGCTACTGCGACTGGGAGGAGAGATGGAGGATCCTGGCAATCGCTTTAACTGTGATGATGAAATCAGTTGTGCAGAAAAGGGCTCCATTCTTAAAAGACACTTGCAAAGGCCTCTGGGAACCATAGGCCACACTTTACCACATAATTACAAACACACACGCCTACACACATACACAAGTGACACATATAATCCACCATGTGGTCCAGACGCACAAATGTACTCAGAATTTCCTACTGTGGTTTTAAACCAAGCACTCTCTCTCCTATCTCACACCCAGGTACTGCTTTGGAGTGTAAACTCCAACAATAGTCTCAAAGCCCTCAACTGGACCAGCGAGGATTTAGTCAGGGGGTGCTGACGTGGAAACGCCTCTTGCATAACCACTATCTTCATTTCCTCATTTCTTCCTTCTCTGTTTGCTTTCCTTGTTTTCCACTTAAGATGTCTAACTTTGTGGACCAAGGGTCTTTATATCCCACAACCTTCCCTTCCCCAACACACACACACACACACACACACACGCACACACACACACACGCACACACACACACACGCACACACACGCACACAGTAGCAATTTCAGTTGCATCAGAGAATACAGTTAGCCAGGAAAACCTGTGCAGTGGCTCTCTCCCTAGACATATATATAAATATTTGGTTTCTTAATTTTCTCGTTTTTGTTTTCCTTTTGAGAGAATCTTTTGTGCTGTATCTTATAATGTAATAACCCATGTTGACCTCATCCTCAGGAGCCTCCCAAAAGTGCTGGGGATTTCTGGTTTGCCTCACTACATCCAGCTGCCTACATGATTTTCTAATTCTGTGTTTTGTCTAGTTATATCCCCAACTCAGTTTTGTGTGTGTGTGTGTGTGTGTGTGTGTGTGTGAGAGAGAGAGAGAGAGAGAGAGAGAGAGAGAGAGAGAGAGAGAGAGTTCTATGTGTATGGTGTATATTCATGTGGTAGGTATTTCTGTACGTGTGGTACTGGGGATCAAAACCCAACATCAAGTGAATGCTAGGCAAGCCTCTAACTGAACTGTAACCGGAAGCAGGTTTTAAATTTCAGTTAATTGAGGGTTTAGGTGAATGAAACGTTTCATCTTGGGAGTCTTGCCCCATCTGTGGTTCCAGTCACCTGCAGCCAACTACAGCAGAGCAATGAACTACGTTCCCTGCCTCCCTGCCCTACACTGTCACTCACCCATGCTCAGCAGACACACGGTACATACTACCCTTCCTTGGATACTGAGCCTCACGGTCCTCACATACACAACGTAAGGTTTGCTAAGAGCCGAGGTTTTGGTACCCGGTGGAGATCTGGGATCTACGCGCAGCAGAGAAGAGGGGAAAGCATGGAGCATGTTTCAGATTTGTCAGTTTATTTGTAGAATGGCTCTCCGTGGGCTGGTGGGTTTGCCTCCAGGTGGTGCCGTTTGGTGGAGGGTATAAAGGTGAGACCAGGGGAAGTGGTTTCGGGGGTGGGGTTGCCTTCATGTTTATAGGACAGCCCTGTTTCTTGGCCCTGCTCTGCCTTCTGCTGGGCTGAGGCACCTGCTCTACTCTTTTCTCCCTTAACTTGCTTTTTGTCAAGAATTTGGTCCCAGCAAGGACAAGAGTGAGTAACTTGTAATATACAGCATGTGCTGAACTTTCATGCGCTGAGCTCAAGGAGGAGCTGGCTCTGAAGCAGAGCCGCCCCTCCCCCACTTCAGACCCAAGCATGTTTTTCAGTGTCCTCTAAGGCGCCTTGTTAGGGGATGAGCTGCCCTCTAATTCTGTGAGAGGGAGGAGAGACCAGCAAAGAATCCAAGGGTAAAAGCACTGCCCTTGAGAGCAGCTAGAAGGTGAATCATTTGCAAAATGGGTTACTAGTATTTAACTCGTGATATAAAAGTGCCTATGGGGAGCAGGGGGGGAGCCAAAAGCTCAGCCCATGGGAAGCCCAGCATTGGAGAGAGACTCCAGCTAACTGCCTCAACTTCCCCTGTCAGTTCCTGAGGGATGTCTGATGTTATTTCCCTGTTGCTGCTTGCTCTTTTATTTAGAAGTCTCACCTACACAGACACTCTCCTCCATCCAGGACTCTGCTGGGAACCAATTTGGTGTTTTGCCCTCTATCCATCTTTTGGTATTTACTTTTTCATAAAGTATGGCCCCTGCAGATTACTCTCTGCCCATCACAGAACACTGGTCAAGAGGGACAGGGCTGCTGTCGCACAGTTCTTAGTCCTTACAGTCTGCAGAAAGCACGGGGAGAGTCTGGCTCTGCTGTAATTCTCAGCCAGGCTGGGACATGAGCACTGATAAAAGGGATACATTGTAGCCTTACCAGGTGGTCACAAGTGGGCTGGAACGCATTGGTCCCGCACACATAGAGGGAGGTGGAGCTGAGAGGCTGCAGCACTCGGATGTAGTTGAGGCATTCCGTCTGCAAGGGAAACACACACACACATTCTATCAAAGGCATCCACAGGAATCTTTCCTGTCCACAGGCTAAAGGACAGCAATCCTCCGCCCTGCTCTCTCCTCTGCTCAGGCTAGTCTGTCTGTGCCCCCAGATGGGGCACACAGCATGGTGACAAGCTCTGCAATGTGAACTTTACTTATCTCTGTGCTCCACAGGCAGTTCAGGTGCCAGGCACGAAGTTAGCTCTGTCCCTAACAGATGCTCGGCCTGTGTCTGGTGACCAAGGCCAACCAAGAGCTGACCTCAAATTGTACTAGGGGACCCACTACAGACAGCAATATATTTACCCTTGCTAAACACACACCATTTGCTTTGGCGCCTGTGTCGCCAGAGCAGACACTTTACAAACTCACACTTTCCTGGGAGCCCCACCCTACACAGCAGCCAGCACAGAACTGGAAATAGCGATAGTAGAGTCTGAGAGAGAGTCTGGACCAAAGGGCATATCCAGCTGTCCATCCCTGAGGACCCAGTAGGAAAACAAGACGGCCTTTTGGAACCTATGTGCTTATTTAGGAGAACAGTGCTTAGATTATATGGGCTATACCCTGACATTATCTCAAATCAGAAAAGTTTTTTGTTTTTTTTTCAACAACTGTTTTCAAATGGATGGGGTGTCATTCACAGGAGGGCTCCCTACCAAGTTCACTCTGGGTGCCCATGTGTGGCAGTGCGAGGCATCAGCTCGCTCAGCTACACAGTTTGCCAGCGGCACAGTGAACCCATCACAATGCCTGCCAGCCTAGCCTGCCTGCCTGCCTGGCCCTCGGTTCCTGACTTAACACCGAAGTTAGAGACCAGTAGGACATTAAAAGCATTTAACCAAGTTTAAAACAAACAAACAAACAAAAAATCGTGGGTTACTTTTTAATCTTTTGTTTTGAAAAGACAACTAATAACTCTGCCATCACTCAGCCATCACGACCACTATCAAGGACAACCTGGCTCTTGTGGTCTGAAAACATCCGTGAGGCACCAAGGGGCACACTGAGGATACCCAGAGCTCCTGAGGAAAGAGTTACAAGGACCAGTAACCCTGAGCGAGCACCACACTGATATATAAAGACAAAATCAAACAAACAAACAAACAACAAAAATAAATAAATAAAACCAAAACAAAAGCTAACCAAATCCCTGTGACCTCTCACTCCTCAGCCATAGGGGAAGCGCAGGAATACAGTAAGGTGGCCAGTTACGCCAGGCACCAAAGGCAGCAGAAACTATTTTCTGTAGTCACAATGCCAGGCTATTTGAGTAAGCTTCTCCAGGGCTGAGGGCATGAGTACCAGCCCTGAGGCCACCAATCCTGATGCCAGGGTGTAGCCAGAGCTGCCATGTGTGTCGACACAGCGGGACTGAGTCCAGCAGAATTACATGGTGCCCGGTGGGCATGCAGAAAGAAGCTCTGGTACTTGAGAAGACCCAAATAACTCAGAAATGCCAGTGCAGGTTCTCTGTAACGTGTGGTCAGATTACCTGCTTTGATTTCCCCTTCTCTGCGCACTTCGCTTTTTTGTCCTCAGAGACCTTCCAGTACACCTGTGAGGAAAGGGGAATGTATGAGAGCCCAGTTCCCTGGAGCCCCCCCTTGAAAAGGAGCTGGGATAAACAGACACCAAAGAAGGCACACAGCACAGCTCAGAGCAGAGGCCTGCAGCCAGGGTAAAGTCAGCCCGGGGAGAGGCTCAGGAAGCAGGCAGGTGCTGAGAGCCAGGAGCCATCATCCCAAAGCCGGCAGGCACAGCACAGGCCTGGACGTGCTACAGAAGAACAGCAGAGGGCTGGGGAGATGGCTCGGTGGGTAAAGGGCCTGCCACTGAGCATGAAGACCTGAATTCAACCCCCGGAATTCATAGGAAAAGGCCGGGGGTGGCCCTGTGCACTCTGAATCTCAGCACTGGGGAGGCAGAGACGGGAGGGTCTGTGTGACTTGCAGGCTGCCAGCCTATCTGACAAGCTCCAGGCCAGACCATGTTATCAAAAATAAAAAGTGGACAGCACCCAAGGAAAGACATCCAAGGTTGTCCTATGACACCCCCCCAACACACGAATAATGCAAGTGTAATCAATTTAATTATATCCAAAAGCAGGGGCTCTGAGCTGTTATTTTTTTAACCTTTGTTATTACGTTTATTATATGTATATGTATGACAGTGCACGAGTGGAGGTCAGAGGGCAACTTGTGGGAGTTGGTTCTCTCTTCCGCATGTGTTGGGATGAGCGGGGCTGGGGGTGGGGTGGCGGGCTGAACGCATCAGGCTGGGCAACAGGTGCACTGATCTGCTGAGCCATCTCTTCAGACCCTTCTCAACCTAACTTTTTTCCTCTGACAGTTTTATACATGCATATAGTGATTTCAGTCATTTCAGCCTCTGGCACTCTCTCATCCTTTCCAACGTGACCACAGAGTACACAGATCAGACATAGAAACAGCCTCGAGTTTTCTTGGGTGAGCTTGCCGGTGGCATCCTGAGCCAGGCCTATGTAGAAGTAGGAGCAGAAGGGAGCCCCACTCTGAGGGGCGGGAGACAGGAGGGCCTACCTCCTGTTGCTTCTCCGAGACGTCCAGGGCATTCAGTGCAAAGACAGCTTCCCGGGCGCCCACATACAGAGTGTCTTTGTCCTCACTCATCAGCAGGGCCGAGTAGTTGAAGATGCCTGGCTCGTGAAACTGCAGCAGACCCACCTCTGTGGGTAGCAGAGGATGGAAGGAAAAGAAGAGCCAGGCAGTCACAGCTCAGCCTATGTATACCACCCCAGTGCCACCTCGGGGTCAGCGGCAGGCCTGCCACAAGGACCAACTGTGCCATGCTGCTCCGGCATGGAGCAGAACTCGGGACCCCTAGAAAACCTCAATGCATCCACCAAGTGCAAGAGAGGGGCTGGTCCACAGCTGGAGCCCTGGGGCTGGCCTCCATCCCTAGGCTAACCCCCTGGCCTCCTCTTCTGTCTGCTAGGTCCTGTTGAGTCCCAGACCTCCCACACTGGTGCTTCTAGCACATCACAGACCAGACCCTTGGTCTACACTCTCCCTCTTTAGTGTGTCTTCAACCATCCACTTAGGCTTAGAAAGAATGTGACGGTTTAGAACTTTCTCACTCAGGAACTGAATGCCTTGTTTGAAACCCCCAACAACAAAAATTCAGTGTTTAGGGGCTGAGGTTGTAGCTCAGTGGTAGAGCAGTTGCCTAGGATACGCAGGGCCCATGCCCTTTCCCCAGGTCTCCCTTAAAAAGGGGGCAGGGGGACAAGATGGGCAGACACATCTCTCTCCTAAACAATTTCCAGTCATCGCCAGAGAGACGAGTAACGCTTGTTAATAACTTCCAGAGACAAGTGACACACTTTCGCACCCTCAGCAGTTGAGAACGTGGTAACACAGAAGGACATAAGCAGTCCTGGTTTTCTTGACAGGGTCTAAGTGGCCTGGGTAGGCCTGGGACTCAATCCTCCTGCCTCTGCCTCTTGAGTGTGGGGCTTCCACAGTGTACTGTGACACTGAGCTCAGCATGAGCTGGCATTGGTGAGTGCTCTGAGCGGGCCTGCAGTCCAGGAAGCTTCAGAGTTGGGCATTCTTCACAGCGTTCCCTCCCTGTGTGCAGTGCAGCCTGTGCGGCCCCGGCCTGGGAGTCTGACCTGGAGACCCGTCTAGCACGAAGCTAATCTCAGCAGTGCAGCTGAAGTGCCAGTGAGCTGCTGAGGTCACACAGGCAGTCGGACTAGAGCTTGGTACCCGAGGATGTAGCCACCAGGGCCTCCCACTCACACAGCATCCTTTGGACCTCCCGGTGGCTTAAGCCTGCCCTGACTGACCCTGCGAAGCATCTGAAGCATGGGTCCCCTGACCCCACAACGCTCTCCAGAGAAATTGGCGCTCACAACTTTAGAACTCACCTCCGTGCTCCCAGGTGATCCGAGGCACGGGTGCAAACGCTACCGCCGTCCTCAACACTACCATCAGGGCCAAGAACAGGCCCCGCACGGGGGCGCACATCCTCCTGGGCAGGGGCCGCTGGGGCCTTCAGCAGTGGACACACATGGATGGCAGCAAGGACCTCTCAGAGCCCCAGGGCTGGGGCCAGCAGCACAGAGCAGAGCCCATGAGTGGGGTTCCAGAGTTCCCGCATGTCCAGTCAGCAGTGGCCACTTTCACTGCCTCAAGCCAAAGGCTACCGATGCTCCTTTCCAACCTGCAAAGGAAGAAAAGAAGGCGGCCACTGGTCACAAGAGCTCCAATTGGTTCTCAGCCCCCTCCAACCTTTCTCGCCTCCTATCCTGCCTCCTGAGGGGCATGGAGGGCACCCAGGATTTGTGCGGCTGCCAGACAGAGAGACAACAAGGCTACAGCCCACCAAGATGGACTCACCAAGGTGGATCACGAAGTGACTAGCTAGAGGGGCAGACATGCCACAGACGAAAGGAACAAGCTGGCTTTCAGTTTCCCGGAGAGGCTCACTTCCCAATTTCTGACACGCTAACCCAGGAAGCTTAGCAGACACCAGATGGCTGCAGTGACAAGGTGCACGCCTGAGAATACATACAGAAGTGCACGTTCGTGGGCAGACACGCAGAAGTGCTTGCAGCCATAAATGTACACGGATACGCGCACACAGACGGTATGCAAACACACACACTCATACCCATGAAACGTGCCCTCAGGGCCTCGTCCTCAGGAGTGTCTGGCCACCACAGAGGACACAGCCAGCCTAGGAGGCAACCCGAGATCTTCCTGCCTCACCAGGAAGAGGTTAATTGCCATAGAAACAGTAGCAATTAACTCTCATTTGTCCAAACAAGAAACAGAAGGCCAGGCCTTGCTGTTTGATGAAATCCTCGTCAAAGCTCTCCTGAGCCTCTGACCCTGTCCTCAGCTGCCCCAGGCAAGCCTGAGGGCCAGCACACATCAGCACCCTTGTCATGAACCTAATGACCCTGGCCAGCGGAGCCGAGCGCTGTGCGACACCAGCTGCCCAGCTACACGTGCAGGCCTCACTTTTGGGTGTGGCCACTAGGAGATGAAGGGTTACAATATCCCCAGACATGGCCCCAATGCTGGCACAGCATCTAACCCCCTGCCAGAGCTCCCCTGTCCACAATTCCTCCCACAGAGGGTGGGGCCAGCTGCTCCTGCCTCTCCATCCAGCCCTCTCTCCTGTCCTTAAGAGCAGCCCAGACAGGCTGCCTGGTCTCTATCCCAATCCATTTAGAAGCTTCCTAATGCCAGGACAGCCTGAACCCCTCCTTACTCCAAGAATAGTCTAGCCTGGTGCAGCTGGCCTTTTTCCTCAACTGACTGTTGCCATAGCTGAAAAGCAGACATAGTCATGCGTAAGGGCAGTAGCTTTCCAGAACAAGGGTTAGCCTGGCCCCAGCCCCACCCTAGAGATTCACAAGGGGTGACTCCAACCCTCATCCAACCAGAGGAGCAGGAAGCCAAGGACCGAAGCAGTGGTTGAGAAATAGACATTGGTGACCCAGACAATTATGAACTCTGGGTTCTGCTAAACAAGTTCACTATGCACCCCGCCTTGCAAGAGCCCATTCTCCTGCCACAGTAAGGAATGGGGCACAGTAAGGAATGGGCTACAGCCCAGACCATGGGAATCCTCCTAAAGCCATGGCCACCAACTCCCTCCAGCACTGAGCATCACACTGCTGATGAAAGCCAGCAAAGCAATGCCACCCTGACCTCAAGCCCCTCTGGGTGCAGAGTGTCTGCAGCATGCTTGAGGTACAGTGGTACGGGTCTAAGCTCAGAAGACCCCGGGGTTTGAAGAAACTGGAGATGGCCAGGGCAAGGGAGCTGTGACCGGCAGGAGGCCCCGATTTGTGTGCACAAGGTTCCAGCTGTGAGGGTCCGGTGTGCACATAGTTCCAGCTGTTTGAGGGTCAGTTGGCACAGGATGGATGTGTCTTCTCTCCTCAGAGCTCCCCCACCCCCATTTGGAAGAAGGTCGTGCAGGTAGGGTCAACTGCCACTCTTCAGCTGCACACTGGGCCATGGTAGCATATCCTCATTACATTTCTGCTGTGGACCGGTCTCTTCCCCTGGGGCTCCGGTTGCTCCATTTTGAATGTGCTTGATAATAATTTATTCCCAGGCTACAGGAGAAAGCTGGTGCAGCGCCTTAGCTGTGCTGTCAGGGCCCAGGCTCTGAGGCTCCCTGCTCTGCAGTTCATAAAATGAGATCCTTATTTTGATGTTTGCAGAATGGCTGTTAGATCTGCAGACATCAAGCCTGGGTTTCAGGTGGCAACAGGAAGACGAGCTTAGGGTCAAAATGCTATTGGTAGCCAATTTCGTGGAATTGTTTCTAGTTCTTTCCACTGTCATTTCTTCAGCAGAACCCAGGCAGCTTATAAATGGTTTGACCTGGGCAGTCTGCCCACCTCAGAAAGCTCAGAATCCTGTTACCTAGAATGAGGCAGGAAGCCACAGAGAGGGGGGTGGAGGTGCAAGACAAGGGGCAGAGAACAGTAGCGGAAGCTTGTGCCCCAACACAGTGCCTGGAATGGAAATGCCAGGACTCAAGGCTAAAACAAATTTTAAGGAGAATACAAAAAAAAAAAAAAAAAAGAAGCTGAAATAACTGAAACTCTTCACTGCCCAGGGTCGTCTGGTTGGGGCTGCAGGTAGATGTAAATTGTATACAATGTATCAGCTCGGGCTGGAGAGATGGCTCAGCTGTTACCGGTGGTTGCTGCTGTTGTACTTGAAGAACCTGGGCTCCATTCACAACCCCCACAGGCAGCTCACAACGATCTGAAACTCCAGTTCCAGGGGTCCAGCAGCAGCAGCCATTCCTTGGCCAACGCTGACTAACTGTAAAGACTACAGGAACTGCGGGGTTCACCGGGGTCCTCAAACATCCCCACTCTGGGATGACCCTGATACTGCCTACAGAAGCAGAGAGCATACTCAGCCAGGCTAGGCCCCCGACCACAGCCGCATGCTCCTGCCCTGCAGGCCCAACCCCACCATCCAAAACGTAGGTACTTCATGGGAGGACACGAGGACAATGGCCTCGCCCAGACCCCGATGCTCTTTGAAACAAGCCCATGGGAACAGCCAGAGGCCTGGAGGGGAAGACAGAGCAGAGAAGTGGAGGGAAAAGGAAGGAGAAAGGCTGCTGGGTTTGACTTTTTATTTTCTTTCCTTTTCTTTTTCCTCTACACTACTTACTGTTTGGTGTAATTTAAAACTCACTTTAAACAAAGTGCCTGCCACACCCACACAGACTGCCACAGGGCCTTCCAGGAACGCCTCCACACTCATCCTTGAATGCCAAGTTCAAGACCTGGCTCTCTGTCTAAATTTAAACAGATGGATGTAACACCCTTTCCCCAGGGGAAGCTGAGGTCTCCCAAGTGACAGCTGAGGCCCTCCCGTTCATGTCGGTGACAGTGAACTGTCAATCTATGTATTCAGAAGGCCTGGCACCCCACTAGAGACAGGGTCACATAGGCCCCACGACTAAGAGAGAAGACCTGCCTATCCAAACCCAGGATAAGGAGCTGCAGCCCCTCCCTCCAGACTGCCTCGGCTGGCAGAGGGCAGCTCCACCTCCAGGGAACCTTGGAAATCTCAGCAGGGGCTAAACTGAAAACAGCACCCAGCCTAGCCAAGTTGTGAGCACCCAGCTCAGGCCTAAGAACACTCATGGCCTTGAGAGCACTGTGTGTGTGTGTGTGTGTGTGTGTGTGTGTGTGTGTGTGTGTGTCTCAGTGCATACACTGTGCAAGTGAACCTGTGTCAGCATGTCAAGCAGTGACCTGTGTTTACCCAGGCACCACACCCATGCACATGTATGTGTATAGATGCTGTATGTGATGCATATATACATACATGTATATATATATATATGCGCACACCTGAAAAGGCCAAGTTAAATGTGTATCTCTGTGTGTAACATGCACTCACATATCTATGTATCTGCAGATGTGTTCAAACACGTAAGTCTGTGTGTCTGTGTGTACATGCATCTGCAGATACGCTCCTATGCATGCATCTCTCTCTCTCTCTCTCTCTCTCTCTGTGTACCCTGCATCTTAAACATAAGGCTCCTCACTGGTACTGATCAGATCACGGGGGGGGGTACCACTAGGTGCTCCTGTGGGGACAAGATGCTACACAGACTTTCAAGCGCCCTCCTGGACACCACGGCAAACACAATAGGGGATCTTGGGTGGCTGTGGCAGGCAGACTGTCCCCTGGACTCCGGACTCCAGACCCCTAGGGATGCTAGCCTGCTCTGTCTACTTCCTACCTGTCCATCTGCTCAGACAGGAAGGTAAAACTCTGGCTGCTACAGGGAAGAGGATAGTCCACCACCCCTTCCCTGCCTCCGGGTGTGACCTGGCACCCCAGATAGTGCTGATGCCACCAGCTTGACCCCTGAGAGTTCCAGGAAGGGTCCAGGAGCTCCCGAGTGGCTCCCTAACATGGAGCCACTGTCCCAGCTTTGGTGTTCCCAGGCCTCGGGGCCTATCTCTGGAGCCAAGGTCTGCAGTTGGCAGGGACAGGCTCCACCGTGGTTACACTGGCAAAGCACAGCTAGTAGGAGCAGCTGGGTATTGCCATCTGGGTCAACATTCAATCTCAAGGCACTGCGCAGAGCAGGCGACACTCGCCTCAGATGGGCTCTTTCCCCAGCCCGCGGCCCCAGCCCGAGCATATGGGTAGGTGCCATGTTGGGCTGGAAGCCAGTGTGCAAGGCAGGGCATGGGAGTGGCAGCTACAGCGCCTACTGGACAGCACTGGTAACAGAGTGTGCTAAGGAGGCAGGTGGTGCCAGGAGTGAAGTGGGGTTCCACGGGGGACCAGTGCCACCAGCAGAGACCCGGGCAAAGGCATGTCATTGGTAGGATGTGGCTTACACTTTGGATCGATCCTGACACCATCACCTCTTTCTACAGGTTTTGTGGTATGAGAGTGGCATCCTGTCACCTCCTTGGGCCCTTGGGTAACAGGAGGCGGGTGGGGACCTTTTCAAGGTTCTGAGGTCATGAGGGTGGCTGTTCCACAGGACTGTCTCCCTCTCCCTTCCCACCAGGCAGGGGCATGAGGAAGCACAGCGGACAGCCAGGAGCCACACTGACTCTGCAGAGGCTTCAGTCCTGGGCTGTAGACCTGCAGAACAGAGGCAGCTGTGCTGCTCATCATCAGACAGCCAATTAAGACTGAAATCTGGTCCGAAAGGTCAGGAGCAGACAGCCCTTACCCAGGAGGTCACTGACACGTTCTCTAGTCCCCAAAGCGAGAAAGGAAATTTCCGTTAAAGATGCTACAGTGAACCGCATTTGCATCCTTAACATTCCTTTCTTTTCAAAAAAAAAGAAGAGAAAGAAAGAAAAAAAAACATTTTCTAGCTGCAGAAGTGACTCCATGGTGCGCAGCTCTAAAGAAATGTAGAAATCAAACCCTAAGTCTCCATCAGCTAGTGCTGGCGATGTGCGAGGACAAAAGATTTCGGACAACAGAAATCAAGCCATGGCAACACTCTTACCCCTGGTGGCTTTAGGCCACCCTACAGGGTTGGGACTACAGAAACTGCCAGATGCCCTGGCTGGAGCAGGCCAGCAGGTGCACCAGGCATACACTGCACACTCAGAGACCAGGGCGGGTGTGCCCGGGCCCTCTTGTGCCTGTGGCATCCTCCACTGCATGGGAAGGAAGATGCAGGTCAGCAGGGGAGCTGGGCCCGCACCGTTGAGAGGAAGTGTTTGTCTACGCTAGACAGACTCCCC
The DNA here is from genome assembly GCF_907164565.1 of Psammomys obesus. NCBI lineage: Eukaryota > Metazoa > Chordata > Mammalia > Rodentia > Muridae > Psammomys > Psammomys obesus. The sequence goes on from NW_026596162.1 coordinate 15,222,485, forward strand.
TCTCGGGCTGGTGTTCAGGTGGGCAGGGCTCCTACACGTGACGTGGCACCCCGTGCATGCCACTGCCCGTACTTTAAAATTCCTCAGATCCAAGAAACGCGAGAAATGTTCGAGAGACCAACAAGATTTAAAGACAAATAGTCACAGAGGAAAAAGGAAGAAGGGGAGAAAAAAAAAAAAAAAAAGCAACAGCAAGATGATGCCTGGAACCCCAGCGCCAGAGTAGACTTCCTCAGGGAAAATGCGGTCTCAGTCCAGTGAGCTGACTCACTGGCCGTGCAAGCTGATGACCCGGTACCCATGGTGGAAACAGAGAACCAACTTTGAAAGTTATCTTTTGACCTCCACAGGTAAGCCATGGCATGCATGGGCCTGGACTCACACAAATAAGGTCCCTGCCCTAACTGCACCCACATAGCTGTTAAAACTGAATGTGCGTAACCAGCTCTCACACTCCCAGTGAGGGCCTCCCTACCTACCACAGCCCTGCCAGGCTGTCTCTGTGAGAGGAAGCAAAGCTGCTACCTGTATCACTGCACACTCAGGAAGAGGAGAGGGATAAGGAAAGAGGGGTTTTTATACTCTATTCTGGTTATTTCTCTTAGCTTGTCCAATTAAAATGTATCACAAATTTGATAAATTTGCCCTCTCGAGTGGCATGCCTCCGCATGGCAGGAAGTAGAAGGCCAATATGGTGCTACGACCCATGCTGAGAGGAAGTTGGTCTCCATACAAAGATACACACAGAGACACAACTGACACGGGACACGCATTCACGAACACACAGTCAAGTATGGTCATGTGGGAGACGCAGGCATACGCACAGATATGGAGCCATGAACACACACGCAGCAACACACAGGGACATGGAGACGTTCCTACACCCCTGAAGAGAACACACGGGGCAAGCACACACGGGGTACACACGGGCCATCATGCCATCATCAGGTACTGCCCAGGAAGGATGCAAGTTGGAGAACAGGGAGACAAGGCCCTCCAAGGGCTCACTGTCTAGCATCAAAGCCCCAAGCTGCCCCGAGGGATATAGCAGCCATGGATGTCTCAGTCCTGTCTCCAACGAACACACAGAAGCAAGACGCCCAACGATCCACCAGACCCAATGGAGCATTCTAAAAGGGATCAGCCACTAACCTGGGCACACACAATCACAAGGTGCCTTACCTGTGCCGTGGGCCTCTGGAGTCCTTCCTGCCACCTCCTGAGAGGAACCTTCAAGAAGACATCCCTGGAAGGAATGAGAAACAAAGAGTCAAAACCCTGGGTCCTCCACCCTCACACTCAGCCTAGCTTCCAGACAGACACGGAACACAAGTCCCTTCCACCTTCTTAGGCTTACGGCCCCAGGCGATGACCTTTCTATACAGGACTACTGGGTTGTGCCCTGTAAAGGAAGCTGGGGAGCAAAGGGAAGCGCGGCTTGGGTTGGCTGGCGCCGACCCCACCACACACAACCACTTCTCTTTTCTTCTAAAAAAAAAAAAAATTCAGGCTAGAGAGGTGGCTCAGAGGTTTAGAGCGCTGGCTGCTCTTCCAGAGGACCTGGGTTCAATTCCCAACACCCACACAACAGCCCCCAACTGTCTACAGCTCAAGTTCCAGAGGATCCAACACCCTCACACAGATATGTATGCAGGCAAAACACCAACGCACATTAATATAAAAATAAACTTGGGAGGAAAAATCAATTTTGCTTGGGCTGTTGCTCTGTAGCCCAGACTAGCTTCAAACTCGGTATCCTACTGCCTCAGCCTCTCCGTTGTTGTGATTTCGGGTGTGCCATGATGGCCAGCCACCACAACGTGAGCCATGTACACTCTTTACCAGACAGAGCAGAGAAAGCATCAGCAGGCTGACAGAAAGCTTGCCTGGCACGCAAAAGGTGCTGCGATCTATCCCCGGCTCTGCATGAACCGGGCATGCTGGTGTGAGTATGTAATCCCAGCACAGAAACGCAATATACTCTGTGGCTACAGAGTGAATTCAAGGCCAGCCCGGACTACACCAGAACCAGACTCAAAAATGAAACCAAGTATAACCTAGTTGCCTTATTCTTTTCAGATTTTTAAAAATGCAAATAAGATTTTATTTATTTATTGTGTGTGTGGGGGGGGGTTGTTCATACCACAGCATGCATGGAAATGCAAGAATTCACAGGAATTGAGTTTCTCATTCTCCCATGTGGGACCCAGGGATTCAATTCAGGTCATTGAGGGAGGCAGTGAGCACTCTTACCATCTTGTCAGTACTAATTTCAGACTTCTGTCCCTTTCCTTAGGAAGCTAAGGAAATCAAGGAAAAACCAGATGACATATTCACAAGAATTAAATGGGTGCTCACCCTCTGTCTTGTTTGATTTTAGGGGGTGCTGGGTCAGAACTCAGAGACTGGCTCACTCTGAGCCAGCAATCTGCCTGAGCTATACCTCAGCCCCTCTCACCTCTCATGGTAGTTCTAAAGCTCAAGAGAAACAAGTAGCCACAGCAGAGTGGTGCCGCTTCTGTAGCTCAGGGGGACAGCGCCCTCCAAGCAGGCTGTCTGAGCCCAGTGTCTCCACACCACCAAGCGCAGAGGCATAACCTACGCCGTGGACAACCAGAGACTGAGAATTAGCAGTAGACGGTTCGGACGCAGGCCACACGGAGCCCAGCCCTGGCTCCCCTCACATGGGAGTCCCACGCCACTCCCGGTGGGAGTCTGCAAACGATACAAGGTACCCCATTCAAATGGTCTCTCCTGTCACAGGGGCAGAAAGACGGAGCAGTCTCCTGGGGTCAAGCTAGAAAACAGTTCAGGGGAACAAAGGAAGCGATTGATACCGGTGGAGGGAGGTTTCGCTAGCAATGTCAAGGCCTAGAATTATGAAATGGCATTCTATAGGAACCCTATATGCTTGTTACTTCATGAATGAAGGAACGGCCAGGGCTGCTCAGTATGGCCTGACCAGACGCCATCGTGGCAGGGCAGGGAAGACAGTGTGGCTACACTGTCTGTGTCCCTCTAACACATATTGACAGCTGGGCTCACTGTACCCACTTCCTGCCCTCCAAGGCTCCTGTGTCCCTATCCAGTTTCTGACCTCAGCCAGCTCCAAATTCAACTCAAAGCAGGCTTCTGGGGACAGCAGCCGCCCAGACCCTGGGTCTCCAGCTTGCGTTCACTGTTCAAACGGTTTTCTTCTGCTTCCTCCACACAAAACCACACAAGTTATAATTAGTCCTCTCAGCCAGTCACCCTACCCCTGGAGCCTCCTGCACGGGTCTAACATGGCACATGAGGCTCCTTCTTAACAAAGCAGCCGCTGGTGGCTTACAGCATGGAGGAGGACACTCCTCAGAGGAGACAAGGCTTTCCATTCTCAGAAGCCAGAAGCCTTCCTTTCTCACGTCTAGGTCAGTAGCTAGGGTGGCCACACATTCAGAAACGACTAGATTGTGGAGGCCGTAAATTCAAAACTACCCCAAAGTCTGGCTCCTCCAAGCTGGGTGGCCTAAAGGAAGCTGCTGGGCCTGTTTCTTCCTTCAGAAGATGAGCTGACCAAGAGCAGCGCCTCAGATGGTCACTGCCTTGCCTTGCAGTTTGAGAATCTGAGGCTGATCCCTGTGAAGAGCGGAATCCTGAGCCTGGTGCCCAGTGAAGCTCTGGCTGGTGAGGGTTAGCTGGACGGCGAGCTTGCTATTGAGACCAGTCACAAAGGCCTCCCTGAGATGGCGCAGCCACGCACAGAAAGAGCATAGCTGCACTCGCTTTAAGGGAGCCCGAAGCACTTTAAGGGGGGGTCGAATGCCTGACGAGCATGTGTGAAGTCTGTGTGTCACCCACACAGTTTAAACTGGCTTTGGTGGTGGGTGAACGCACATAATCCTAGCTGTGGAGGCAAAAGCAAGCAGGTCAGAAGTTCAATGTTATCCTCAGCCAGACAGCAAATTCAAGCCCAGCCCAGGCGAGTCTGACTCAGCCCACTTCCCTATATGCAACAAGGGTTCTGAACCACCGAGTCTTGCAATGACCATAGACTAGGATGTTATATCTTCAACTCCAGAATACCCATCATGCTCAGCGGCTAGTGTGGAATGGCTAGAGCACAGGAAGACGTGGAATGTAGTAGAATCCAAAAATCGCTGGCTTTGTCCCAGGCTATGGACTGTGGGCTTCCTCCTGGTCCCTTCCAGGTCTCTACAGTGAAGGGACCAAAAGCCCAAAGCACCAGTTCTTTCTGGGTTCTGGGGTCCTTCGGCTCTGCTGCTCTCGGACTCAGTTCATGCAGTAGTGATGGATGAACACACACACTCAGAGGACGGGGCCATGGCCAACTGGGATTTGTTTTCTAAGTCCCCAAACCATAAACTGCTACCCTGGCAAATTCCTTTCATCTCTAGCAATTCCTCAGAGATGCACGGCAAAAATTACAAGGTCAGGCCAGCTTGACAAGGGTCATAATCAAGACTCACTAGACAGGGGGGCCTGGGTCAGTGGGAGGTTATCTCCTAGCTCCTTTCTAGGGATGCGGCATGCCCGTGAGAGGGGCTGTCTGTTCTCCCTAACGGCAAGTCCACGCAACCTTAGTTTGTCTCATCATCATCTCTTCTAACTGCCAACTGTTAACTGTCAGGCTGTGTGGGCACCTTGACCAATTAATGGATTCCTGCCTCCCTCCAGGGACCCCCAAACCACACCTCAGCAACTTCACTGCAATCGTATGGTTCTCTCTCCCTCTCCCTTTCTCTCTCAGCATGGCCTCTTAACTCCTAAATACAAGGTATCTTCCTCCTTCCTGCTCCAGCCTCAAGACAATACAAGACAACGAATGTCTGCTTCTTTTTTTGTTTATTTGTTTTAATTTGTTTTTGTTTGCTTTGTTTTTGAGTTAGAACTTCTCTGTGGAGCCCTGGCTATCCTGAACTCTCTCTGTAGACCAGGCTGGCCTCGAACTCAGAGAACCTCTGCCTCCCAAATGCTGGTATTAAAGACCTGTGCCACCATTGCCCAGCTCAGTGTTTCTGCTTCTTAACAGCAATGGAAACAGTCACCTACGTTTTTTTAACTGATACTCAGCATGTGGTCACTGTGGATGAGTGGGCTGATCACCACAGTGAGAGCTGTGAGGCAAGATGGCTACCTCACTCATGGCTGTGACAGGAAGAGCAAGAGCTGTGAGGGCACCAGGTACCCTCTGCCCCAAGACAGTTATGATGCAACTGTTGCCACTTAACAGCTAGAATCTCTACGAATTTCTAGTCTCCAAATACCAAAATGGCCCTTTGGCAAGATGCAACAGGCTATCAAGACGACCCAGCAAGTAAAGGTGCCTACTGACCTCTGACACGAGCTGTGGTACAAAAGCTTGTACATGCACCCTCACAGTACATACACACAGAAGAACACTCTAGAGGCTGGCTCACTGTGATCCACAAATTACAAACAATCCTCCAACTCCCTTCATCCATTCTCTCAAGCCTCTCACAAAAGCAATTTCTTCTTGACTTCCTCTAGCACAGTGACTCTCAACCTTCCTTGTGCTGTGACCCTTTAATACAGTTCCTCATGTTGCGGTGACCCCAAAAGGGTCACGACCCACAGGTTGAGAACCACTGCTCTAGGGAGACACAAGCATCAGGAAACAACTTTAAGTCCATGACCCGGAGAGGCGCTCCTTGCAGCTGCTACTGACACCTGAAGTCTCTGGAGGTGGAAAATGATCTAGAAAGACGGCTCCCATCAGAACTACATTCACTGTGTCCCTGAGGCAGCAGGCAGGACCCAGGAACCAATCTTGCAGTAGGAAATGGAGCCAGGGAGGACTCACCACCATTAGACCAAAGGAAATCCAGAAATCAGAGAATGAGCAGCACACTCCTGCAGCAAAGGAGCGACCCAAGCCTCACTGGCCCACCGGCGAGATCCCCTCTGCCCGGCGGCCTAGAATTCCCGGTATAGAGCACCAGAATCCAGAGCTCTGGGCTGACCTGAAGACCCTGCAGTCTTACACAGGACTGCCCTGCCAGCACACCAGGAATGCCAGAGCGGGTGAGAGGCCCCCTGTTCTGCGCTGTGTCCACTCCGGGATGATTCAGACTGTGAGGCACGGTGGGTCAGTCACAGGGAGCACGAGAACGCCGCTGAGTCACTGGCACCAGACACCAACGTACCATCAACGGCCAGCGGCACAGCTGCTGCAGTGATGCGGCCACAGCTGCAGCTCTGGGGGGCAGGGGAGGGAGATGGACCCATCCCTAAGTACAGGGAAGGAATGCCGGGTGGGCACACAGAACGGCCTCCCGATGAGCCTGCAGCATCAAACCTTACAACGCCCAGGAACCCACATCAGCTGGAAAAGCCAGGATTCTAGAACGTTCTTTCAAGATAAGCTAGGCCGCACACACAGGTGAGCAGGCGGTCCTGCAGCCTCACCTCGGTCTCAAGACAATGATTTGTCCTTAACTGAGCTCAGTGCCCACTCCGGAGGCCAGGGACATCCCAGCCCTTCCACACCGATGGCCGTGATGCGGAGACGACTCCTCCCAGGTATCCGCCCGGCCTCTTCCGCCATCGACAGGCAGGAGAGGGCAGCTGGCAGGACTTAAGGCCCCGAATGCGGACCAGAGGCAGCTGTGCAAGAGCTTAGAACCACAGGGGCTCCCATGGTGCCAGGACGTTGGGTATCAATGCGTTTAAAGGCACAGCAAGTCAGGGCTGGGGCAGGCAGCTCAGTGGGTAACCCCTTGCCTTGCAAAGCTGAGGACTTAGAGTCTGCAGAGCCCCTGTGGCAGGACGGGGGGGGACCTACCCATGGTGGTGCAATGGAAGTATGACCGTCGGCATGGGCCTCAGGCTTCCACAGTTGCACACCATGCTAACACATTTAAGTGTGCACATACATATAGCACACACACAAAGACGCACGCAAAAAAACAAAACTAAAACTAAAACAAAGACACTGGGTCTGGGCTGAACCTGCACACACTCATCCATATTCCTTACACTACTGGTAATATGCTGTATTCACAGTAGCAACCCTAAGAAGACTAAGTCCGTGTGGGGGTGAGTAGTTTCTGCACAGACACTGAACCTTCCAGAAGTACCTTGATCGTGGTAGGCGAACTGGAACTGATCTCCACAAAGAAAAGGTGGGAAGGCCACAGGCCGTGCGCCAGGCAGCCTTCGGGGAGGGGCCCGGGAATGATCAGACACAGGGGAAATTCTGACTCGGGTCCAGGGACTAGTTCAGTCTCGGGAAGGGGATTCCAGCACAGGAAGAGCACATCTGGCTAGAATGCCAAGCAAGCCCTGCCCAGCCCCACCCAACCCATCCCCTAGGTATGCCCATCTCACCACAAACAAGCAGAGAGGCCTGCGTGCCCTCTGGACCCAGCGGTACACAGTCCCCTTCGGAGGGGGCAGTGAGCTGGGGCCTGACGGTTTTGCCACGCTTACTTCCTTGGCCTGTGGAATCCCTCAAGTTCAAGGCGATGCCAGCTTGGAGGCATTTATCTCTAAGGTGGCTTCAGAGCAAAAAAATTCTCCTCCTACCACATGCTCCCCCATCAGGAAGGGCTAAGCGAAGGAGAGCAGTGGGGCATGCGAAGTGAGCAGCAGCCAGGCGTGCCGGCAGCTCTCGGCAAGCGCAGAAAGACACAATGTGGTATTAAATGCGAAACGATGTGAGAACACGGAAATGCAGGGCTATAATCACCGGCCCAAGGATGAAGCCGGGAGGCTGGGCCAGACGGCTCCACACAGACTCCCCATGCCTGGAGGGGCAGTGGCTGCTGCTGTTGAGGTGCAGGGGCACCTGCACACACGTGGAATGACCTACGGTCAGTTCCGGAAGGTGGAGCTTCAGCGGCATCGTCAGCACCCTCTCTGCACTCCTCCGGGTCCTCAGTCAGTACTGCCTTAGCACCAAGCACACCCTCTCCAACCACAGCGGCTTCCCACCTTTGCAACCTCTCTTCACACGCATCTTGCCTCGGTATCCCCGAAGGCATTCCTGACACCATCAGAGCCTCAGCCTCATCCAAACCGAGATCCCCACCTCAGAACTGCAAAGCCCAGGTGCACAGTCATGCTCACCTCGCAGGTACTTATCACCTTAGGCCGGGGCCTCTGTTATCATCACAGCTACACTGTGCAGCTCTGGCCTGGGCCTCCACCATCTTCACACGCGTGGGTCCATTATCTCCTCCCACACCCAGAGTCAGTTACACCAATTGTACCAGCTGCAACCTGGGCCTAGCTTAGCTTCCACTACACGGCAGTGCTGGCCTCCAAGGGTTACTGAAATAGACTACCGCTGGAGGCTTGACTCATCTGATGCACACGTGGCCCAGGCGAGCAATAAACGTGGACCAATAAAAACCTGTAAGCTTCCTAGTACTTGGGAGGCAGAGACAAGCAGATCTCTGCGGTTCAAGGCCAGCCTGAACTACAAAGCGAGTTCGAGGCCAGCTAACGCCACACAGTGAGCCCCTGTTTCAAAACAAAAAAACCTGTAAGCTCACTTAGAGCATGATGCGGTTAGCTTACTAGGTCAGGCGGTGCTTGAGTGCAAGTTCTATATATGACAACATTGCATAAGATGAAAAATGTCTAGACAAGCCTGAAGGGGAAGCAACTTAGAAACCAACTCTCCAGTTGGTAAGGACGGCTCAGCGGTTAAAAGCACCTGCTGCGTTTGCAGGGCACCCAGATCCACGCGCCCACACCCAGATCCACGCGCCCACACGAGGCAAAGCAACTGCCCGTAACGCCAGCCACAGAGGGATCCAACAAATCCCAGCCTCCACAGGCGCCCACACGCACGTGACATGCAGTCTCTCTCTCACCCATACACACATGCACATTAAAAAAAAATCTTTAAAAGAATGAAAAGTCACCTCTGTTTAGGACATTTTGTTCTGTCTACGATGACTGGGGAGCCCCTCCCAACCCCCCCCCAAACCATTTAAGACAGGAAGAAGTTGTCACTGATGCTCAAGGGAATCCATCTCCCAGCAGCACCTGCTCAGCTGGATAGCTACTATCTCTAAAAAGTGAAAGACCATAGGGAGAAGAGTCAGGGCGGTACGCAGCTAGCCTGTGGGAGCTATAGCCGGACCGAGTGGCTCTGCCACTGTGTATGCCTGGGGAGCAGAGCTGTCCCAGATGATCTGCACCCCAAGCCTGGGGAGTGACCCCTCAAGGTGGCAGAGACTGAAATCCACAAGCATCTCTCCAGCAGCGACAGCAACTGCTGACCGCCTGGCCACCTCGCCAACTTCTGTCGGTCACTGCCTTTCAGGGATGTTCGAGGCAAGGGCTCTCTCCACTCACGGGCAGTCCTGGCCATTCAGAGGCTGAGTGCCCTCGGAAGGGTCAATGGAGCCCATGAGGTCAAGGGCCAGTCTAGCAACAGAGCAAGACCCTCTCTCAACCAGAAGAAGAAGGGGCGCTTGGAAAGGTGGCACTGTTGGCAGAGGCCTGCTGAGCGCACTTGAGGCCCTGAATTCAACCTCCAGCACTGTGCAAACCAGACATGGTGTGGTTCCCCTGTTATCTCCGTACTCAAGAGGAGGAAACAGGAGGAGAAGCACCAAAAGGCAGCCTGGGCTACATGGAGTCCCTGCCTAGCAAAAAGAAAAAAAAAAAAAAAAAAAAGAAGGTACAACACCCTATCAAAGACCACCCACAAAGGAAGGGAGGCCAGAACCCAAGTGGGCCTTAAGTCCCATGTTAAAACAGGCGCCACAACGCTCAGACTCCCACAAACATGTAAGCTGAGAAGGTGCGCCAAGCCCCAAGAGGTAGCCAAGGTGGTCTGAGTGAGAATGGCCCCCACAGGCTTTTACATTTGAATGCTAGGTCTAGTCCCTAGTCGGTGGAACTGTTTGGGAAGGATTGTGAAGTATGGCCTTGTTGGAGGAGGTGTGTTGTTGGTGTGGACTGGACCCACTCTGGGCCCACTCTTGCCCTTTCTGACTCCAACTTTTGGATCAGATGTAAGCTCTCAGCTCCTGTTCCAGGGTCGTGTGTGCTCACCAGCTGCCTTGCTCCCCACCATAACAATCCTGGATTCTAACCCTCTGTAATTCCAAGGCCCCAACTAAATGCTTTTTCATAAGTTGCTTTGGTCATAGTGTCTCTTCACAGTAACTAAGACAGACGCCTTCTACAAGCATTAGAGAGAGGTTTCCAGGGCCAGCCTGTGGGCAGAGAACAGTCACAGAGGTGGCTGGGAAAGGCTGCGAGGCCGCAGAGGCGGGTGCCTGGCGTAGAGTAGCCCGCAGTGGCAGTAGTGGCATCACTCTGGGCTTGGGACCAGTCCACAGGATCCAGGCTTGGCAGACCAGCATGTGCAGCGATGACACTTTGAGAAGAGAACAAGGGAAATGCATTCCTGCCTGTGGCACCTTAAGCATCCTGGACCTGAAACCACTGCTTCCCAGAGAAGACAGAAGAGCAACCAAAGCCACCAAGCCTCTGCCTAAGCTCACCTTGCTGGCTGGTTCCACTTCCTGGACACACCCAACAGAAACACCAGGAAAATGTTTAGTTTCAAGCTCTGTTCATGCTGACCTCTCTGCTCCGACCTGTGGCTGCTTGCCTAACTCACAGAAGAGTCACACAAAGAGCACACCCCAGACAGGTCCCCGGGGCTGACAAAGAAGGGCCTATTTTGCGGCTGACCAATATGGCCTATCTTTTCAGTTTATTTTGCCTTGTTTAAGAGGGGGGTATGGAAGGGGCTGTGTCTTGCTCTGTTGCCAAAGGTGGCCCTGAACTACTGGGTTCAAATGAGTCTCCTGCCTTAACTCCCTGTGCAGCTAAGACTCCTGGCACACCTGACAGAGCTAGGCTTCCGGCTGCCACATCTTGCTGTGCCCATCCCTCACAAGGAACTTCCTTTTGGGGATACAGAGGCCTGGTAATGCCCACTACACTCCCCACCTTGCTGACCCTTCCCTGGTCCTTAAAATCTCACCTACCCTCCACGGGCTGCCATCTGTCCAGACCCTCTCTGTTGCCTCTCTCTAGGGTTGGCAGCACCTGTGGTCCAGGTCCATGGTGCCCCTGCAAGCGCCTGCTGGGCCAATGGCAGTGGCAGCAGGTGGGCATACTTATGCCCTTTGGACACTAACACTGGCAGGGACAGAATTTCTGCCTCCCTGCTCAGTAGTGCCAGCACTGACCCTGTCTGTCTCTCAATGGCACAGCCGTTCCTCCTGAGGACCACATCAGCTTAGGGGCCACTGATGTCTCCCTGAGACTGCCGTTAAAACGGACTCCGAACTCGCTGGTTTGAAACAGCACAGAGACGTTATAGAACAACTCCAGAGGGCAGGCACGCAGAAAGCCAGCTGAAATCTCAGGGCTGCCCAAGCTCCTGGATGGACCACTGTGTTTCTCTCAGCTCCACAGGCTTTCTCGGGGCTGCCCTGGCTCCTGGATGAACCACCGTGCTTCCCTCAGCTCTGCAGACTTCCTGCTGCACCGGAGACCTTCCTCCACAGCCACGGCCAGCACGTGGGATCCCAGTGTCCAGGCCAACCAGGGTTCTATCACCAGGCCCGCTGAGATCCGAAGGAGGGGAGGACTCTGTCCAGTCCTGGCTGGAATGAAGACCTTCTAAAGAGACCCCAGTGGCCCCCTTTGGTTATGGCCTCAGACCCTAGGAAATCAGAATTGCCCTGGGAATCTCATGTTGAGGGAAGGACAAGCCAGAAGCCTGGGCCAGCCAGGGGACTTCTCTCCCAGGAAGAGATCTCATACAGACCTCTCACTTGTCAGAACACCCTGCAGAAGAGACTAGAGCTAAGACCACGGTGGGTCATCAATGGCTGGGACCACATTTGACCAGGGCTGCTGCAGGGACCTCTCAGGGCCCTGAAGAAGGTCCTGGTGCGTACGTGGTGAAGTCGCACCCATGGACCGCTTGATCCTTCCTCCCAGGGTTGTTACACTGAATACACCTCCTTTCTCTGCTTCTCACCATTATTTATTTTTTTTAATTGGCTTTTGAGGATAGGTGGTTATGCCTGGCTTGCTGGGGCTGCCAAGCCCCAGGCTCTGACCCCAACTGTCCCAGTAACAAACGCTGGGCCAAGTGACATGACATCCATTGTCATTTGTACCCATACGGTCTATCCCACACCAGAAGGAAGAAACCAACTGTCCTCTACCACATTTCTACGTCACTGTTACACAATTCACACACATTTTACACACACACACACACACACACACACCCTCCTTTGTCTAATCCCTTCTCTGTGATTTATCACCATTCATTTAAATGGATTTGAAGCCATCGTCTGCTTCTTTGGAGTCTGACTTCTCTTCTGTCAGGCTCCATCACACATGAAGATTTAAACTCAGCCCTCTTGTCTCCCCTTGATCTGCCCAGGGAACAGGGCCTGGAAGGTAGAGGACCGTCCCATCCCCCTCCCGCCCCCACAGCAGCAATGGGCTGCACCTCAGGCAGTTCCCTGATGGTTACATTCTGGGATTACCCGAATCATCAGGGACAGTCTCCCCACCTCAAGGCACCAAACCAGATCATGACAACTTCTGCTGGGCCCCTGGCCATGTCACCTAACAGTCACAGGGTCTGATGCAGATGTCCTGAGGGACACTTATTCAGCCCCTCTTCGTCCGAGGATCCCCAGAATAGCACGCCTGCCACTAGCATCCAAAACAGAGAGAAGGGGCGGGGCCCTGGCGACAGAGCGGACACTCATGCCCCACCCATTAGATGACCCTTTTTCCATTTACAAAATCAATACACTTGACAGTCCAGCAGGAGTCAGCTTGAAACTGGAAAACCTGCCATCAGCAGTCAATATCCATGCAAGGAATGGGCCCAGGAAGGAACTGAGGGCCCAGGACAGGTAGCAGCTTTCCACTTGCCGCCCCAGAAAACTCAGAGACTCTTTCTCTTTCGTAAATGGGAATCATTGAGACAAAATGCCAACCCTTTTTATCCTGGGCCACACTTAGAAAAAAACAAAAACAAAAAACAAAAAACAAAGTCTCTCTGTATTTGAAGGACAGGATACATCAGGAGTACAAGCAGGGAGACCAAGGTAGGAGGAGAATCAGCCAAAACTAAGGATGTATCACAATGCCATAAGGCAATGGGTTACTTTATAAACTCATTGAAAAGACAAATAAGTAAATGAAAGCATCAGTTAATGGCCTCACCTGTAAAAAGAATATATAAATAACAGCCCCACCAGCTGAGGTGGAGGCGTGGTTTGCTGGGTGGAAGCAACCTGTGTGGGCTCCCACTCTGCGCACCCCCGGCCCGGACCCTGCTGCAGGAAGGCCCCCTTAAGCTCTCTCACGGCTTAGCCTGCCCTCGGCTTTTGTCTCACAGTTTCCAGAAATTATAAGATGCCCATAGCTTCTCTCTCTAATTAGGTTAAACCGTAAATTAATCTTTTTTTTCTTTGCCAATGTCCGTCTCCTGATCTCTTTTGGAATTCGGGGAAACCAGGACTATGGAGAATGGCCCTGAAACGTCCATCCATACATCCATGGACTCCCTGGGGCCCAGTGAGAGAGAATGGAAGCAGAGAGGGCGGGTGGAGGTGGGCTGTGGCAGCTAAGGTTGGGCTGAGGCCCTGTCTCAAGAGCAGCTGCAGCCTCCGGGAAGATACCCAGGACAGGTACATGTTTGTTTGCCGCTGTTCCAGGTGAAGCCTGTTCCTGCCGGGAAGCCTGGATTGGTATTTTAATAAGGGGAAGTCCATCCTCCTCCTGCCTGAGTCAGCTGCCTGAGCCAGCTGTGTTCCCCAGGACGCCTCCCAGCACACCTGCTTCAGCACGTGGGCGGCAGAAACGCCAAGGGGGTCAAGAGGAGAAGGGGCAGTTCAAGGGCTATGAGCAACAACTGTGGGCCGTGGGCGGAGTAAGAGCCTCGGGAACATGGGAAGTGGCAGGAAAACATAGTCAGATCCAACGTCTCTGACTCTGGAAGTGTCCCTACTCCACTGGAAGCCCCCATTGTAAAGCAATCTCTGGGCTCTGGTTCCAGGGTTTCTGTCCTGGGGTTCCAGGCTTGGAACTTTTGGCCCCTCCCTATCCCCATCCTTAGGAGAGCATATACATACACGGGCCGTCAAAGCCCTTTGATTTACAGACTCCAGGGTCATGAGGCCACCCGGCTGTGCTATTGCACTACACAGCAGCCGCACCTACAGCCCTGCCGAAGCAAGCACCGAGGGCTTCCTTCCCTGGGCTGAGGGGCAGGCGAGACCTTGCCAGGGCTACACCCACAGGCAGCAAGCCAGCAGCTCTAGGCCACCACTCCTTCCCCATGGAGTGTGAGACAGAAACCTGAGATAAATGACTTCAAACAACAAAGAGGAGCATGACCGAGGCCATCATCAGAACGTGTGGATGCAACTGGCTACCTAGCAGAAGAACCCAGGGTTAAGCTCCAGGCCAGGTAGCACCAACCAACCAGTGAGTGACACACTGGCTCTGTGGCCGGGCCATGCTCACTGCCTTCACGGTACACGACAGCCAGGAGCCTCAGACCAACACTCCATCCTCTGCCCAAGTGTCTTTTTCCTCCGTTCTTGGGCACCAGCCACCTGGGCTCCTGGAAGGAAGATACACTCTTAGCCCCTGGCCATTTGCAAAGGCAAGAGGGAACACTGAACCCCATTATTAGCCCCGAGTACCTTTCTGCACCTGGGCTCCCCGCCCTGCTCTGGCCACTGTGTCGCTGGCTGCTAGCAGGATCGGCATTGAGGACTCCTCTGCTCCGCCACTCTTGCCTCACACGGGGCCTCTGCCTGCCTGAGATGTCTGTCTTGACCGTGGGTCTCTGTCATGAGTTGGGGGTACAGTCTGGGATGGGGTAAGGGGGTACGTGCCGCAGGCGGCTGGGTCCACTTTTGTTCCAACAAGGCACCCTTCAGCACGGAGACAAGGCTCCGTGGTGAGCCTTCTCTGCAGGTCGTGGGACAAGGCTGTCCCCATTCTCTGCTCTGTAAATAGCAGGGCTGTTCTACAATGTGGGACTAATTGTTCCTCTATATGGTCTCATTCAGGGACACGGGCAAGCTAAGCAAGGAGAAAGGCTGCCTTAGACCTGAGGAGAGAAGACTACCAGGCCCAGCACCCATGCTCTGCAGGCCACTGCCCACCAGGCACAGCCAAGGGCCACCTTCTTGACCCAGGGGACAGAGTTTCATCAATCACCAGCAGCCTGGAGGCAAGCGCAGACAAGCTTTCCCCACCCCCAGCATTGGAGTGAGGGCCTGAGGAGACAGACACCCCAGTGGAGCCCTCACATGGCCCTATCAAACCCTAGGCCAGACCTGAATGCAAGGTCTGACCCAGGGCGCATCAGCACTCGCCTTCAGAGAACAGCTCATCCACAAAGCAACATATTTCTTCTGAGATGAGTGACTTAGTATAAAAACCCGAAGGCTTTTCACTAGCACAGAGGCCCACGGGTGCCCAACACCTGCACCCCTGACCATGAAGCGCTCGGTTCGACCGTCTGAGACACTAGCTCAGCAAACAGCCAACCCGGACCCCACAAAACAATGCAGCAGTCTGTTTCATGGTAAAAGGGGAGAGCGAGCATCTATTTTCAAAATGATGTGTGTTTTCCTTACAACAACACAAAACCTAAAAAGAAAAAAAGCTCTCTAGGAATTTACTGCACAAGCTACAGCCAAATGAGAACCAGCTGGCCGGCCCGTGACCAAACGCACCGCATTTCAGCACCACTCATGGGCATTAACTAATCCTGTTCAGTCCATGTCACATGACACTCTACACCAGCGTGGGCCTCCGTGGGTCATCCTCACCAGAGACACAAAGGCCACCTGATCTGTGTGTGGCTTCCCGAGAATGGGCCACGCAGGTCGGTGGGTGCCTCTGAACCCACCATGCCCCAGAGCTGTCAGGCTGTGGCACCTCTATCCACATCCACCAGGAACAAGCCTATGTTGTGTTGGTTTCTCATCCCCCTCCCGGGTCAGGGGACCATCTTTCTCCCCTGATGAGGAAAAGCTAGGCAGCATTAAGTATGATGGAACACACTATCAAGCACTGTTAGATGATACTAGAATTTGGAGTTCAGAATTGGGCTTTCCCCAGCCTTCACTGAAAACATCCTTCCAGGGCTGTCTGTAACTGATTAAAATTGCTTGGAGAAGGCATCTGGCAGGCTTTGAACAGGGAACCACGAGCCCAAGAAACAGCTAGGTTCCCTTCGTCAGCCAGGCTGTTCTGGACACTTTTAAGTCACCCTGAAGACACCCCAGCAGCTGCAGAGGACCATTCCAACCACGGCTGAAAACAGCATGTTTCTCTCATACCCATTCCAGATAGAGCCGGGACCAGCCTGGCAATCAGCACTCCACAGCAACACAAGCCTGAGAAATCACCAGCGTCTCAAATAGATATTCTCACTTGGAAAGAGCACACCTTCCCAGAGGGCCCGCAGAAGGCCTGTTGCTGGAGCAAATACAATCTTTCACTTGTACGAAGGGTTGTGCCAAAACTGGCACAAACAGCCTTGCCACACACTGCTCTTGGCCGTGTAACCATTCTGGCTGGCTCACTTTTCAACTTAGGAGACTCTTTCCTGTGCTGTCCTCTGATCTCAAAACTCTAGGCCCAACGACAGGCTACCTCCTCCGATGGTCTTTGCCTCCTTCGGGTTTTTCTCATAAGCATAAGGGGCTGGGCTGGTAGCACCAACAGGAGACAATGGAGCAGCAACAGCTGTGGCAGTGACGATGCTACCACCAGCCGCCATAGCAGAGCAGCAACAGTGGCCGGAGGGGGTGGAGGATGGCTCAGCTTGCATTCAGATCCTCAGAGTAATCCCACCCCCCACCCCCCACCCCCGAGGTGAGGTGAGAGGCAGAGACAGGTAAATGCCGAGAAGTCATAGGCCAGCTAGCCTGGTGTACGCAGGCCAACAAGAGAGACCCTGCCTCAAACAAGGCGGAAGGTAAGGACCAACAAAGGCTGTCCTCTGGTCTCTACACGTATGACCTGGGTCTCACTGTTTAGTTTTGCCTGACAGAACTCTATGTAGACTGGGCTGCCCTCACAGAGAGCCACCTGCCTCTGCCTCCTGAGCGTGCGCCAGGATAAAGACGTGGGCCACCACACCCAGCAGAGAGTCAAAGATGAAGGACCGCAGGCCTTGGTCACAGAGTTCCATGAGCCGCCACGTCCTGGAGACACCCCAGGCTTCAGAGTTATAACACTAGCTGCTTGGTAGGAGCCACAGGTCCCAACACCCACGGCGCGGGCACTGCTGCCATACGCTGCTGCTAAGAGCCAAGGGTTGCACCTTGTGCCCAGTGCCAAACACTGGCAGCTGAAGCACAGAGGAATAGGCTTCCAGCCCGAGCACCCACAACCCTATGCCTCTGGCCTCTAGAGTCAGGAGCAAAAGAACCCTCTACTTCTCAGACTCAGAAATAGGCGCTTGAGGCTGCCCATAGGCAGGACTTCGACACCTGAGGGCTTGAGGCTGTCAAGCAATCAAGATGGCTGACTGGTCACTTCCCTCCGTTATGCCCCTGCGCCTTGCTCCGCACCACTCCGCCTCAGTAGAGCTGCACAGCAATCTGAGTCCAGCTCTGACTGACACCATCAGGGACTCGGGAGGTGGCTCGGCTGATACAAGTGCTCACTGTACAAGCAAGACGACCCAAGTAGGGGTCCCCAGCACCCGTGTAATATGCACATGACCCCAGCACTCCTCGGGGGAATGGAGACAGGCAGGCGGCTCTCAGGAATTCACTGGCTGGCCAGTCTAGCCAAAACCAGCCTCCACATGAAGAAGCACACACATGCACACACGTGCACACACACACAGGCAAAAATTCAGTAAGAAAGAGCACACAGAACAGCAACAGCTCCCCGCTACCTTCAGGTTAAAAGCCCGGCTCTGTACCTCAAAATAGTGCACTTGGCTACCTGTTCTGTTTCCCAGCGACACTCTTACTTGTTTCTCTCCACTGTGACTCTCTCAGTCTTACCGTCCACTTCAAAGCGGCCAGGCCCTCGGAAGGCATGACCCCTGATCGGGAAAAAGGAGTCATCCACCCCAGCAGGACATTTAAAACCTACTCATGCCCACCTGCACTCTCCCTGGCACCCGCTGCTGTCAGGCGGTACAGCAAACCTCAGCAGGGGAACCACGAAGGGGGCAGGACAGGGATGGAGACATGCCTCAGAGTCTGTGTAAGCTGTGTGCCTGGGTGTGACATGTGCTGGTCAGACCTAGGGAGCTGGAGATGAGCCAGCTTGGTTGGGGCCTGGTGCTCCTTCGTGGAAACGTGGGCCAGCAGGGGTCAGCCAGCCCATGGTTACCCTAAGACTTCTCTAGTCTAGTAATGTTTCCCAAGACTGACAAAGCAGTGCGGAGATTTGCTGGGTGCAAGCTCCCAAAAGTTGTCCCGCCTGATCAGCAGCCTGCTTTCCTGCCCACTTAGAATAGTGCGGCCTTAAGAACAACAGCCACTTCCCACGGCAAACTGCTTCCTCAGCACCCTGTCAGCACTCCTGTAAGCCCCAACCCTCACCTCGTGCGTGTGGTCCAACCTGCCACCATACTGAAAGAAATGCCTTAAGCCACATCAGCCTCAATGATAGCCCCTCTCACGCAGGACATGCAGGACTCAGTTGGGAGCATTCTCCTTCATGCCGACAGGCAAGCTGCCATTCTGTACAGCAGAGAACTCTGATGGTGGTCTGCAGGGCCCGGCCTCTGGGCATGACGGATGACCATAAGGCCAGGTCTCAACTGAGGTGCATGGCAGGTCATGTCCAAGTGACATGATGTTCCCAAGAAGGAACTCATCCCCCTGCCAGAGGACTCATCCCCCTGCCCTGCAGCTCCTTCCCAAGGGCTTCAACCCCCACCCCACCTCACCCCAACCCAGCAGCGCAACAATGGCTACTTCCAGGACTAGGGCCGCCTGGTGCCAGGCTGCTCGGCTCCTCACAACACCAGTTCCATTGCTTTGCTTCTGATCTATTAAATGTCAGCCTCCGATGACAACGAAAGGGGGCAGTCACCGTGGATGAGGGGCTGGCGACAGGAGGAAGGGGTGTGTGTGTCCATCCTCCGCTAGAGTGACCAAGAGGCCACAGAAATGCCTATGACAAAGCCCGTAGAGCTTCACCATTATTTATTGACCACACCAGCAGCCCACACACAGCATTCTGTGTGGATCAACACCCAGCAAGTCTGAGAGGGAGGCTGTGTCTCCCTCCCAACCATGGTACCCAGTGAGCGGTGGCTGGCCTCCTCCCTTCCCAGGGGTCAGGCCATGCTCTCAAGAAACTTTGCTGTTTAACTGCCTGAGTCAAGGCCAGTGGGTAGAGCAATGGGAAGGGCTTGTATAACCATGAAGGCCAAGGGAGGGGCTGCAGTGCCCTAGCCCAGCCTCCCTGGCCTTCCTGCCTGACTCAACCCAAGCACCTCTGCAAGGACAGTGTGGAGCTGGTCCCTTGTGTCACAAGAGCACAAAAAGAATGAGGAAACCTAGAGACAGCAAAGTGTCACAGAGCTGACCTGTTTGGGGGGTGGGAGGGTGTCAGAAAAACATATACAGAAATAAAACACGTGCCTAGCTTGGGCCAGCTTCCCCACCTGCTGTTCATGGGAAGCTCTGAAAAGACAGCCTTTCAACAGACCCCATCGACGGTAGGGGAAGGCTCAGCCCCACAGGCGTCCAAGACACAGACGCCCAAGAGCAGGCAGGAAGACCTACACATCACGTGTCCGGTCACTTCCTATGCACCCAGGAAGCTGCTTCTCCCCACACCATGACTCACAGTCTAGAAGGACCACCTGCACCGGGCACCCCCAGGAAACTCCCCACCACTTCCCAGAGAGAGATTTGCCAGGCGACAGCTGGGGCGTGACCCTCTTTACGCTTACAAAATGAGAAGCCCTGGAAAGAGGTGGGAGTCCGTGCTCCATAGAGGGGCTGAAAGAAAAGTGTTAAGAAGGAGCGCCCTGATACCCAGTGGATCCACAGGGTCTTGTTAGTACATTTAATCAGACCATCTGCCCCACCCCCAAACCTACTGCTCCATCCACCTACCCCCAAGCCCTGACCCTCTGACTACCTGTTCCTTAGACCTAGATCCATCCTTTGATGGACCTTGAGGCAATGTGGCAGCTGCTGTTCCTGCTGAATGTAGGGTGTTGGGAAGGGGGCGCTCACCCCTGCATAGCAGAGCCAAGGCCCAGTGACGTCACTGCCTCCATGAGGCAGCCAGACCAGCAGCTACTGAGAAGGACCTTGCCCTGCCCAGGCCAGATCCGGCCCAGGGACCCCTGGACCTGCTTCACCCTCCAGCTACCCTGGAGGTGGGGACCCAGGCTGTTCCTCCTATGTGGGGCCAGACACCTGCAGCACTCGGAATCTCCACTCACAGCTCAGGTGTGGCTGGATCACACACAGGCAAATGCAGGCCTGACCTCAATGTGCTCCCCGCAGCAGTAGAGCCTGGCAAGCTCAGGAGCCACCAGAGGGCCGGACAGTGTCTAAGGACAAGACTCAGAAGGAGACCCAGGCCTGGCAGTTCAAAGTCAGGCACACAAACTGGGAACATGGTGACACACACCCTATCGTGTGGATATGGGCACGGAACAACCAACTGTGGGTGCACATACTCCACCCCACACACGCACCCACCCATCCTGGACAGGGTCAGACCACCGACACCTACAGGAAACAGGAGGAGGGCGAGTCCCCCACACAGACGCTGTAGCCTATGGCCATGCCCACTGAGGGCTGTTTTCAGTCGGTGCCCGTTGCCTTACGTTGACTTTACTAATTTCATAGTTGGGCTTTTGTTGTGTGTGTTTGTTTTTGAAACAAACACAAACAAAACAAAGTGAGCCTGGCCTGGCCTCAAGCCAATGTATATCCCCAAAAAAACGACCCTGAACCACTGAGCCTCCTGAGATTACAGGTATGTGCCATCATGCCTAGTTTTATGCAGAGCTGAAGATCAAACCCGGGGCCTCACGCCATCATTCCTCTAACTGAGGTAGCTACTGCCTCGGTTCTCGGTTCACAGGCGACACACGGAGAGCAAACGCTTTCCCTTTCACCCTGGTCTTCGCTGCACAGCCCCTTCCGCACAGCCATGGTCCACCCCGACCGGCCTCTGCAGAGGAAGCGCACATCACCCCCCCCCACACACACACACACACAGAGACGGACCTTCTCTCATCACTGGGCTGAAACAGCATGTGCCGAGCACAGAGAGGGGACAACTTCACTGCTGTCGGCACACTTCACGGAACTGTCACCCAACTGACCCACGATGTGACAAGGCAGGCAGGCCACTGCGGGCAGGCCACGCCCTTCTACAAGAAACACAGGCGACCACTGGGCTGAACTTCAACTCGTGGATTCAAACAACAAAACAGAACCAAAACCAGACAGACAGACAGACAGGAATGGTTGTTGCTTACTGCCAGCACACTGCCAAGGACCCGGGACGGGACTCCACCCTCCCTCTAAAGCACTTTTTAGGGCCAGAGCTGGCCTTGTAGGTGAAGACGGCTGCCACCAAGCCTGATAACCACATGGTAGAAGCAGAGAACTGAGCCCATCGAGTTGACCTTTGACCTCCACCGAAGCCATAGTACACATGTACACACACATTAAAAAAATTTTTTTAAAAAGAAAAAAAATCTTTTCATATTTTTTTTGGCTGTAGCACCACACATCTGCTCGAAGTCACCGCACAAAGCCCTTCCTCAGACACCTTTATCCATGCTAGTCACACTCACAGAATGAAACTCCTGCAGAGCCACTGTAGCTTAACACTGACACCACAAACCTTAACAACAAAGAAAAAAAGCTGACAAATGAGAAGCCACTAAAAGCAGCCAGCAGAAGGCGGAACAGGGACTCGGCAAATGGCTGTGGTGGGAAAGGCACCTGCTGAAGAGCCTGACTTCAAGCTCCAGAATGAACCCTCTCTCAAGCTGATCTCCACAAATGCGCCTTGGTAGCTGTGTACCCCACTTCCCACCTCCACACAGAGAATAAATAAAGGAAAAAGAAAAATAAAATAATAATAAAAAAAAAGAATGGGGAGCCAGTGCTTCAAAGCAGAAGCTCCTGCCAGTGAGCGGACAACCCAGCAGAACTGGTAGCAAAGGACACAGCTCAAGAGGCACAGGACCCGAGATGGAACCACTCACCAGGGCTCAGGGACAGGCAGTGTGACCACAGGTCACTCTCCAACAGACACCTGCCACAGCAGAAGGAGGAAACTGGGAAGGATCCACTACCAAGTCCAAGTCAGATTTTTTTTTTTCCAGAAACTAGGCCGGCAAGTTCTACCAAAAAGCCACACACCCTGTGACCCAGCAGTGCCCCGCCCCTGAGGTCAAGGCCTCTGAATGACAGGTCTGATGCAGCTGAGGGTATCTGTGTAAGCGCTGTTTATCCCAGCTTCCTGTTTTCCTGTGGCTGCACTCACCAATTACTAAAGCCCAGAGGCTTAAAACAACAGAAAATAACTCTCCCACATCTCTGGAGGCTAGAAGTCAGTGTCACTGGGCCAAAGTCAGGGATGCTGTTAGACCCACTCCCTCCACAGACCCCCAACAACTACATCCAGGCTCTTCTCGGGTGTGGTGGCTACAAAGGGTCCTTGCCTGGCCTGGACCCTGTGACTGAAGAGGCTTCTGTCTATAGCCTGCAACTGGATCCCCTTAGATCCCACGTAATCTGCAGCCATTTCCTTCTTTGTAAGACCACCAAGGGGAGGCATTCTGTCTTAATTGATCCTCGGATTAAAACATCATCATCAGAGCCCCATCTGGGGCCCAGGAGACATCTCAGTGGGTAAAGATGGCTCGCTGTGGCAGCACAGGAATCTACCTGGGCTGGAGTCCCCAGAACCCACAAGTGAAGGAGTATCTTTCTGCAACCCCAATTCTCCTCCAGGGAGATGGGAGGTGGACACAGGAGAAGGCCCTGGAGATGATGGCTTAACCAGCCTGGCACGCCTGACGGAAATAAACAAATGAATCAACAAATAGAACCTGTTTCAAATAAGGTGAAAAGCAGACACCCAAACCTGAGGTGGTTTTCTGACCTCCACAAGCTTGTATGGCACAACCATGTCCTGGCAGGCTTGTGTTCACATTCACACACGACACGCGTAAGTACACGCACGCACAAACACAAGTTAAGAGGAAAAAATCAGGGTGCCCTCCAGACACGCAGAGAATGACTGATGGGACATTAGGAAGCCCAGGGCCCAGGCATGATGGGATAACGCATCCTGGCAGTCCACCACCCAGGGTCCGGCTCATGCCCACAGAGCCTTTGCTTCTGAACGTGTGGATTCCCCTGTCCCTCCCTTTCCCTCGAGGGCGCCTGTAACTACATCCGTGCAGTCAGGTCCACATAGGCCCAAACGAGCTCTCCACTAAAAGACCTTCAATCTGCTCACACCCACAGGAGCCATTCACACAAGACCACATCAACAAGGCGCCAGGGTCAGAAACCTGGCATCCCTAAGGGAGCTATACCAGCTGTCGCAAGCAAAGAAACGCACAATGGCCGGGTGCGGGTCTCTTGAGAGGGGTCTGCCCCCTGTATTTACCGCTGCCTACACCACCCACCACCATGATTAACGCCCCCAGGCCTCCCAGGTTCTCAGGGAAGAGAGAACATCAGTCTACAGTGTTCTGGGCAAATAAGCAGTCCCCTGGTTCAGTCAAATGTACACAATCTAGGATCATGATGGCCGTGACTTCTAAACGTGAGGCAGCAGAAGGAAGAGGGGAGAAGGAAGAAAGGGAGGAGAGGGAGGAGGACGGCAGACATGGGTTATCTGGGGTGGGCATTCAACTCCCAACCTGTATGTTCAGCTCAGGGGACCAGAAGGGTTCAGACGGAGGGTATGCCTGTGGGACCAGCTCCACACATGAAGCCCACAGAGGCGAGACACATGGCCTATGTCCTGACAGGCCTCCTTTTTAACAGGATGTCAGATCTCTCCATATACTCTCTCTCCCCACACTGAGCGACCCCACCTGGGGTCTGTCTTCCTTAGCAGTTTAACATTGCCCGTTCGCTGAGGTCCAGGTGCCTGGGCTTACAGAGAGAAGTCTTCCTAAGTTGTGTGAGTATAAACAGCTGAGGAGGGCCAGCTTCTTGGCCACAAGCCACCTGGGGGCCCACAGCTCCACCTGCCCTCTGGGAACCGGCATCCATGTACTACAGGAGGGGAGGCAGGAAACTGCACGACCCAGACTTGTAGATGGGAACCCAGTGGTGCCTCCAGAAAGCCGAGAACTTCAAGGCTCGTGTCATGGGCTCCGCTCACGAGCATCACGGCATCACCACGTGCAGGCTCTCCACAGGGAAAAAGGAGCCCTTTGTGGGATATTAATAGCCTGGCCAGATGTGGGAGTGCCTGGGGTCCTTTCCTAGGCCTGGGCCGGGTCCCCACAGCTGCACAAGCATCAGCGTCGGCCCTTCAGCGCAGGCTACCAAAGCAAGTCACGTGGTATGGGGGGAGGGGGCAGGTATTTAAGAGGTGGCTCTCCTCCCACAGAGGTATGGCACCGGGTTCACATAAACGTGACTTGCAGGCTGAGCAGGCCACCATTCAGGACACGACCATGATGTGGAAAAGTCGGCTACAAACGAGTGCATTGTATCTTTACCCCAACAGAAAGGAGCAGCACAGGAGGCCTGCCTGACGCTTAGTCTTCAGGGTGAGGGCTCACCTCGGGCAAGGCAGGCTGGTGCAGCCACAGCATCCCAGATCCACACTGCCCAACACACACAGAAGGCACATGCCACTGATCGAATGGAGGGCCACGTTAGGAGGGTAGATACTCTCTAAGAATCTACTTCATTTAATCCAGGACACACACAAGTTCGACACAACCTTCTAGGGTGTACTGGACTCTCTTCAGAAAGGGGCACTGCTTGGTGCCTTCCTGGGCTGAACCTTCAAAGCGGGCTTTGAACAGCCACACTCCAGCACTGGGCCAGGACTGGCAGTGTGGGTCTAGAGCACAGGAAAGCAACACAGGGCTGCTAATACAGACGTCTAACCCCAAGTGTGCTTCAGCCACTATAAACGAACACTGTGCTGTGGCCAACAGCCGCGCCCCAGGTCAGGGCTGGCCCCTCTGCGCTTGAAGTGGCTAGGTAGTGCTGAACTTCCACACTTCCTGTCACACCAGAGACCCTGGAGGACCTGGCATCTTGAACATCTCTCATGCAAAGCCTGCCGGTGGTGTGCGCTGTGGGCCTAGTGTCTGACTGATGCTGCAGAGGCAGGAGTTCTGAGCTTTTGGATCAGCACCTTCTAGACCTTGGATGCCCAAGGGGGAAAGGGGCTGGGCACTATTCCAATCATAGCTTCTCAGTACTGCACCCACAGGACCAGAGAAGCCCTCTCACGAAACACATGGAAGTAATCATCTCTCGTTTCAGTGTCATTTAACTAAATCTACAGTGGCCCCACTCAAAGCTTGTATTTTAGACATTTGCTAAAAATAAGCCACCCCTCCTATATTCAAGTTGTCAGTCCCAAGGCAGATGAGCACACAGGAGGGTAGCACACTTGAGTATTAGGTACACTCAGGGGTTGGGCACACTTAGTAGGTACATTAAGCTGAGCCTACTCCAGGACTGGGCACACTCGGGCAGTCACAGGCACACATGATCCTGGTTAAGACCTCACAGCTGGGGCTGGAGAGATAAGGAATGGCTCAGAGGCTACAAATACTTCTTGCTCTTGCAGAGAACCGGAATCCAGTTCTCAGCACCCACCTGCTCACACCCACCTGTAAACTCAGGTCCAGGGAATCCAATGCCCTCTTCTGACCCCCTTGGGCACCTGCACACACGTGGCATACACACACGTACAAACACAGACACGTAGCTATAATAAATAAACACATCTTCAAAAACAAGAAAAATGAAGCTGGGAATAGTGATGCACACCTTTAATCCCAACACTTGAGCGGCAGAGGCAGGCAGATATCTATGTGTTTAAGGCCAGCCTGGTCTACATAATGAGTTCCAGGGCAGTCAGAGCTACACAATGAGACCCTGTCTCAACAAAACAAAACAGACAAACAAACAAAACACAAGAAAGACTACAGAACTGTGACAAGCCAGCCAGAGCACAGAAAAGACAGGATTTTAAAGCTCAGGCAGCTTCAAAAATGCAGTAAGACCCAAAGCCCTTTACTCCCCAGATCCATGCGTCCCCTCAGCACAGCCAAAGGCAGGAGAATGGCTCTAAGAACAGAATTGCAGGTGACATACAGCTGTGTAACTTGCCACCAAGCAAGGCCTGTCCCTAATCCTGACATTTGCCTTGTCATATGCTCAGTATTCCCAACAGACCCAAGGGACAGCAAAGCACCCCCGGACCATGCCTCCCAGCCTCCTGGCTGCTGCCTTCCCAGCCTGGACACACCGGCTTCTCCCAGAGGCCACTCTTGGATTCTTGGCTAGATTTCCACTATGGCGTCAGAGACAAGGGGCCCCCAGGGGTGAACTGTAAGGACAATGCCTGCTTTGTCCCCACTGTGAGGACCCACCAAAGGCAAAACTGCTTGCATGGGCCACTTCACACTGGGAAAGATCCCGAAAACTTATTTCAGCTTCCACCTCGATGCAAACCCTACAATATCCAGCTTAATATTCCTAAGTATTTCCTTTCCAGGCGGCCTTTTACATACAAACTATAGCAGTCCCCCTGATCCTCGAGGGCCTGCTCCCTCTAAGACCTCCAGGGGGTGACTGACAGCGTGCAGAGCACACCAAGCACACAGAAACCATGGCAGGGTTCCTTTCTAAAAAACTGACACTCAGATGGCAGCAGCAGCTAGTTACAGGATTGCACAGCAAAGGGCCATGCAAGTGTGAGCCCTCTCCTTGTTCTCGAGATGCCTCACTGCACTGCGTTCTCGCTCCTTGTTGATCTCAGGGAACAAAACACGCACACAGTGAAACAGCACATAAGGGGGACTACTGTCTCCACAATGTGAAATCTGGGGCTTGGAAAATCTCAGAGCCACCAGCTAGAGTGCTGTGCTGACAGCTGGCTGGCCCAACAGGGCGTCCAGACAAGACCCAGACACTCGAGGAATGAAGGTTAAGATGACAAAGCCATGTCTGGAAAGTCCACTGAGCACAGGTATGTTCTTACAGGCCTTCAGTCAAGAGTCTCCAGGCCTAGCCGTGGTAGGTACTGGGGCCAGATGGCTGCTCCCCTCAGCCCTGTAGCCATGATTTGATCAACCACGAAGTGGCAGGCACTTGGGGGCTGGGATGAGGTTGGCCCAGTAAGTTCACAGAGGAGTGGGAGATAGATGCCCTCCTGAGCCTGAGACCAACCCAGACAACCTCTGCCGTCCACCACCCTGAAGACACAAGCGTAGTGATCACAAAGGGCTGGCGTGTCACCCTCCCAGCTGCTACCCCCACAGACTTCCCTACCCCAGGGTCAAGCTGGGAGGACAGAGAAAAGCGGGGTCCATGGCTCTTGAAGCTCCCTAGAAGGGGAGACAGGCCACCTAGGAGCCTGCTGTAGGACCCGAGGTGGCCCTTCAGCCATGACCTTTAACCCCAAGAACCTTCAAAGACTCAGTGGGCACTCCTGCGCACAGAATCCCCAGGGGATTTTTCAGGGGTACCAGTAAGGGTGTCCTATGCTAGGACTCAACCCAGTGCCCTCCTGTCTTGCCCGCAAGTGGGAAGATGGTGCTGACCTATGGGCTGTGATGGTAAATCTCCATTGTCAACTGACTGGGTTTAGAGTCATACGGAAGCACACACCAGTGGGTGTCTCTGTGGACACACAGAGGCTGGCTGAGCCTGGAAGACCTGCCCTGAATGTGAGGTTGCTCTGTCCCTACAGGCTGGGGTTGCAGGCTGAATACAAAGAAGGCAAGCTGAGCACCGCCACGGTTCCCTCTGCCTCCTGACTGACTGCCTCAAGCTCCGGGTACCACGCCAGCTACAACAGGCCTTAAACTGGGACAGAACGAACCCCCCCTTCCTTTAAGTTGCTTTGGTTGGGTATTACGTCACAACGGAAAAAGTGAGGAAATCAGCATCCAAATGGGCTTCACTCAGAAATGCCTTGGTGGCAGCCTACCCACCTCCCTCCACATGGGGCCTTCAAAGCCACTAAAAGCACATCCTTCATCCAGACAGTGACCTCTTTGGCAGGAATGGCTCAGTTTTCATGGCCAGACTTTTCTTGGTTCTCTTGTCACCTCCCAGGGCCAGGTACAGAGCAGAACCAATGCTGACTCATGGGGTCACCTCCCAAGAGTCTTCCTTGGCAGGTAGATTCTGTTACTCACCTAGGGACCAGTATTCACACATGTCAGCCTCCAGCACTGGGCTGGGTTCCAGTGGTGTCAACAGAGTCTGAAACGAGGATTAGAAACAGGGAATTAGCAGAGCTAAAGTGAGTCAGTCTCTCTCTCTTTCACACACACACACACACACACACACACACACACACACACACACACAGCAGTCTATCACGGCACAAAGCATATGTGTTAGGTGACCGCTGCCGGATAACCCTTCCCAGGAACAGGACGGGTGGTGGCAGCGCCTGCCCCTCCCTGACTTGTCCCATCTGGGCTAACCATAGCAGCAGAGTGTCCCCAGCACAAACTAGGAGACTCCAGGTGTGTGGACGGAGGTAGGAGCTCACCGGCTGTGAAGGATAACCCAGTCCTCAGGAGAAACGGCTCGCTGGGTAAAGGCGAGTGCCCCCAAATGTGACAGTCTGAGCTTGACCCCTGGTGCCCATGAATGGGAAGAGGGAAACGAGTCTCACCAAGGTGCCCTTTGACTTCCACATGCATGCCATGGTGCCCACACACAAAGGACAAACAAACATTTTAAAAGCTTTTGGAACAGATGACGTTTTAATGTAACACTCCCAATCAGGCCCCTGAACTAGAACCACACAGCAAAAAATGTTGGTGTTAGTACACAGTCAACCATTTTAAGTAGAAGATAGGGGAAATAAGAAGCCAGGAGTACCAGAATTTGTGGTTTTGTTTATTTGTGGTTTTTCAACATCAAAGCAGAAAGAGTTTTACTATGCAACGCACACACAAAGAGGCATAGAAACAGCAGGCAGAAAATGCCAAGGCCGCCTTTCCTAGGGGCTCCTGGGATACCCCAAACTCCCCAACCAGTGCATAAAACTACAGAGGGCAAATCAGAGCTGGGGGGGGGTTCAGGGTCATCATTGCCTCTCTTCCGGGTGGGCAGGGATACGAAGTGACCATCGCCAGGGCCAGCGATGGGGATGGCCCAGGGAACTCCTAACACAGTAGGAAGAAGGAACAACAGTTGCCAGGCCTGATGTTAGGAATTTCCCGCCATATTTCCTGCTACCGTAGGAAGAACACCGCCCAGATCCATGTGTTGAAGTTTGTTGGCCCCACTCCACCAGCATCAGGAGGGAGAAACAGCTCTATATTCCTGTGTGGCTGGCATCTGGAGGTGGGACTTCTGCAAGCAATTAGATGAAGTCATGAGGATATGGCCTCCATGATGGCATTAGAAGAATATGCAGAGACCCATACTGACATGCTGTCTGTCTCACCCTCGCCATGATACCCCATTGAATATCAAAAGATATTCAATGAACGCCAGCAGCCTGGCCCTGGACATCCTAACTGCAAACTGTAAGCCGGATAAAGCACCCCTCTTTATAAATTACCCAGCCAATGCAATAGAAAAGGGACCACGACCAGTTCCCGTTCAGACATAAAGATGTGTCAAAGGACGTCCTCCACATCACAGCAAGGCCACAGAAACAGCCTCAAGGACCATCTGCAGGTGACCAGAGAGGGGGTTGCAGTTTGTCCAACTGTCCGCATACTAGGCATCTGTAAAGAAGAAGGCAGTCACCCTGACTGAAACTGCATGAGACAGAACAGGGGTGGACAGTGATAGCCAGAGTGGGACCGA
This sequence comes from Psammomys obesus, assembly GCF_907164565.1. Lineage (NCBI taxonomy): Eukaryota > Metazoa > Chordata > Mammalia > Rodentia > Muridae > Psammomys > Psammomys obesus. The sequence goes on from NW_026596162.1 coordinate 15,252,496, forward strand.
GGCTTCAGGCAGGCCTCACTAGAGTGTGGGAATGGGTGGCAGGAGGGAGATAGTCAAGTCAGCAGCCACAGGGAAGGCAACTTGGTCACTTCTCTGCTAGTGACACTTTTACCACGCATGCTCCAGCAGACACATGCCAAAAGAGAACCTTTACATATGCATCCCTATAAATGCATACCACATTCACACGCATGCACACACACACACGCACGTACTCACTCACTCATGCCTCGGTATCTATACACACTCCAAATGCACACACCATATACACTGAGGCCCTTCTCCTTCCCCCAGAAGCTTGAGCCACCAACTCTGAGATTCGCATTCTTAGTTTCTGTGGCTTCCTGGAGACCCCAGGAGCCTACACATAGCGAAACTGCCACTGGTGAATGAAAAGCTGATCTGAAGAGTGGAGGGGAACCCAAGAAAGCACATTCCTAATGGATTCCAGGCCCGTGCTGCTGGAGGCCGCTGGAGGCCTCTGGAGGCCTCTGGGGCCACCCCTGAGAAGCTGTTTGCTCAGGGAGCAGCATCAAGTGAAAAGGTCAGAGACTGATGAAAAACACTTTGTGTCCCTCACAAAAGAAGGTAACTCCAGGTGAGATGTACCCTTAGAGAAACTCAAGAATATCAGCGGGGAGCCCCGTTACTAACACCCCCAAGAGGCCCTGGTATCCAGGGTACCCCATCCCAAGCCTCCTGCGGCTTGAAGCAGGGGAGGGGTCCCCCAGGAGGAAAGCCTGGCAAAGCGTGTCAGGCCCACCTGGGTGAACGGACAGGCCGGGCCAGCAAGCCTCCAATGCTGCGGCCCACCCTGAAGAACTGCAAGAGACAATGGCGACCACACTGACGATCATGCTAGCGTCACATAACCCCTGAGCTCCTAAGAACAATGACAGGTAGCTGGCTTCCAGAGAGGCCCCTGCAGAGATGCTCCTTCCCAATGCCAGGATCCATAAAGCCAGTCTCCCCAGACAGGACCAAGCACAATGGGCTCCAGGTCTCCTTGGTACCTCCCAGGGGGCTGTCAGTCACAACAGACCCTGAAGACCAAACCTTAGGCTCCCCTCATTCTTAGATCCCATGGTCCCCACGCCACTCCTGGGACACTCCTGAGACATGTCCCCCTATGCCACACCTAGCCCTTCCCTGTAGACTCCATACCCTTCAGGACCCCCACACTCCACTGGCCTGACCCTGGGGTACTGGGTCCTCATGGCCAAAGTGTGCAGAGCCCTCTACACCCCTAACCAAGGGCTCCTACTAAGCCCCCATTTGGTTTTTATTTTTGTTTAGCTTCCTTGCAGTGGCAGGAGATGGCACCCCGCCTCTTGAGCATGCTAAGGCGGCCCTCTGCCACCACGTTGAGTACTCAGGGCCTTGTTTTTTCCTTGAACTTGTATAAATCCAAAAGTACCCAAAGGTTTTATCCACCCCTGGAAGAGCAGCATACGGGTGGAAACTAAGGTGTCCTAGGCATCTCAGGGTCCTGGAGCCAAAGCGCTTCCTGGATGACAAGCGAATTACTGGACAGATTCCAGAAGGCATCTGTGATGAGGTGTTGCAACTCTCTCTAGCAGCTCATTAAACTGGTTTGGTTGGGAAGGGAAGTTCCGGGAGCGCTGACAATTCCCGAGCTGCAGAACACAGTGCCAGAACGTCTCTGTACACCACCCCGTTCTGTTAAGTGGACAAAAGCTACAGGAAGTAAAGGGATGCTGGGATGGACACAGGCTGGCCCTTCCCATGGGAGGGCGTCAGTACCTTTCCGACGTCCTGGAGCCATTCGCACCTCCACAGAGGACAGTTGGTGCTGGCCTCAGTGGTCCATGACTTATGGATTGGCACACAGTCAGCCAGGAGCCCTTCCAACTCACCCCAAAGCAAAGCCTGAGACCAGAAGAAAGGAAGGGACACAATACCAAGGTTCAGGAGGCTCAGGGGTTGGTTTGGGGGGGACGCACGAATGGAAGGAGAGCTGGGAGCAGCCCTGTATTTCTGGAGAGGTGAGAAAGTGGGTGTGCTGGAGAAGCATGAGCGAGGCGCTTACCAAGCCATGACGGTATGAACCATGGCAAAGGGGAGGCTCTTCCCGGTTGCAGCCTGACTTACAGCCTGACTTACAGCCAGTGCCCTGTCGGCTGTGAGGCTCCCCCACCTGTGTCACAGCATCGGGGGGCATGAACCAATGGACCAGACATCCACAGAGAACAGGAAGTTCAAAACCATTTCCTGACTCTGGGGCTGAGGAGATGGGTGGCTCAATGGTAAAGCATGGGTGCACATGAACACACATATACACACACATTTCTGAAAAACTGGGAAAAATCACTGTGACACAAGTCCATTTCCATTTCTGTCAATCTGGATTCTCTTCGGGGCTGACACAACACCTCTAAAAGCCCAGGCAGGGCAGGGAAATGGGCTGGGGCTGCCCAGGCCCTTCCTCTCCCTGAGCTACCACAGCGCTACCAGAAGTGCCAGTGTGCTGCCTTGGCATCCCACCTAAGGCTTCTGCTGCCTGTGTGGTCACGTTCAGATACACCAACAGTCAGAGAGCACATGAGCACGTGCACGGGGGCCCTCAGAGGTTTGCTCAGTACCTCAGCGCCTCAAGGAGGGTCACAACTGCCCCGAACACAGGCTGAGTGTTGGTAAGGTGACACGCACCCTGGTTTTGCCAGCTCTTGTCAGCATGCACCTCCTCCAGCCTTCCCCACTACCCTTTTCTGCAGCCAGTACTGCAAGCATGTATGCACTACTTGCAAACATGGTGAGAACGCGGGTGGGGCATCATGTGTGCAGCCACGTCCTGAGCACAAACGTGAAGCAGACGGCAGTTACAGAACCTTCTCGGAGGATGTGACTCAGTCCCAAGCACTCCCTGTAACTACATAACCGGAGGATTTTAAGTCCAAAGCTCCAGGGGGCCGGCCTCCGGAAGGGCTTTGTTACGCCTTTGCAAGGATCAGAGAAGAAACTGAACCATCACCAGCCCGCTGGAGGGAAACCGAAAGAACTTTCCGGCTCTCAGCCCCCACGTAAAGGTTAGCTGGGGTTCCCCTGCTTGCTGGGGCTCAAAAGTTTCCATAAGCAGAGCCCCAGCAGCACCCTCCTGAACAACACCCTCCTGCCCCCTTCCAGCACCACGTGTGACCTGAGCACATGGCCTAGTGCCACCCTGCCCTCACTACCCAACACCCGGGACCAAGGTGCTCCAGGGAGACACCCAGGGTCCCGGAAGATAAAACACAATGAGTCCGCTATCTACGACATGGCTCAGCATCCTCGGAGGCCCTGGTCCCTCCGTGCCCATGACTCAGACTCATGCGCACATGGGCTCCACATACATTCAGAAAAGGAGCTCTGTGCACACGCAGTCCTTGCACCGCCTGACACGCGAGGCATCTGGAGATGCTGGTGCACGGAAGGCTGCTCACTGCTGTGCGCAAGCGCCACACCCTCATGAAAAGACCTGAGCGTCTACGAATTCTGGCACCTGTCGGAGGGTTCTAGAGCCCATGCTGTCCACTCAGACACGTGTACAAGGTGCACACCGGTGCAAGTCACCTGGGGGAGGGGCTAAGTTCATGCCCTTCTTTACTCCTTCATTTCTCTGTGTGTGTGCGCACACATGCACGCGCTTTCCAAGTGTGAGCTTACGCATGCGGACGCCCAAGGTTTATTTGGGAATCATCCCCAATCACTCTTACTGAGGAAAGGTCTCTCGATCAAGCCCAGAACTACTCAATACGGCACCCTCCCTAGACAGCTTGCTTTTCAGGGATCCCCTGTCTCTACCTTCCATGAGTGGAACTACAGGCAAGTCACCATTTTGTTGGGCATATACTTGGGTCCTGGGGATCCAAACCCAGGTCCTCACACTTGCACGAGAAGAGCTTTCACCGCTGCATCAGACATCTCTTCAGCTCCTGGGTCATTGCTATTTTAACACCAAATGTCTCCACACAACAACTGTATTTTGAGACCAGTCTGAACTCTTCGTGACTCTCTCCACAAACAAAAAGCATGAGCTACTTTATGAAGGGAGGAAAGACATGGTTCTCAGAAACCCTTGTCTGGATGTGGTCGCACTGGACGTTAGCCCCTAGAGCTGTGAGGCGCGTGGCAAAGAGCTACAGCTCTGCCGCGCCCTCACCTAAGCAGACCACTGACGCTCTGTCACACAACTGCACAGCCATGCGACACAAAGTGGCAGCAGACAGCTGCAGAAGGCTGGGGGCAGCCTGAGGCTGAACAGCAAGGGACAGCAGACACAGGGACCATCCTCGGAACAACACAGGCCAGGACAGTCACTGTTTGTCCCACCACTCTGTTACATCAACTTGGTGCCCAGCCATAACCTGGGTCCCCACAGGCCCCTACTTCCCGCTGTGATGGGGATTTCCAAACCCTCTGCAGATTCAAAGACTTCCCCCTCTCTTTCTTTTAAAGATATTTTTATGTGTATGTACGTGAACCATACGCATGCAAGAACCCACAGAGGTTAGAAGAGGTGTCAGAGCCGCTGGACCTGGGGTCACAGGCTGTCGTGACCAGCATTTGGGTGTTGGGGACCAAACTCTAAGTCCTCTACAAGAGCAGCCAGTGTAGATAGCCACAGGGCCAGCCTCAACCTTCTTTCTTTTTATTCCTTAAAAGTCATTCTCCTGTTAGAGAGCCCAGCATGACACAGATTTTTTTAATTAAATGAAGCAAAATTACTTGCCCGAGGAATTACTAAAAAGAAAGGAGTGGGGGTGCTCTTTCCTCACCCCTGATGCTCCGTTTCAGGGTAGGAAGCAAAATCCACAGCTTCCACCATCCAAACAGGGCAAAAGGGGACAATGTGCCCTACAGAAGGACACAATCATCTTCAACTCCACTTAGCAGAAGCAAAGGACCAGGGGTGCTTCAGAGACACAGCCAGAGCTGCCAAGAGCAGCCTCGAAAAGTCTCACCCTCAGAACCTCCTGGACTAACACTGCAGGAAAGGAGTTCAGGGCGAGACACAGGTTCAACAAATCAGCACATTTATTGACTAGAGATAAGGTACATTTGAGCGCTGGTACTTAAGAGAGTCATACTTAGGTATCCTTGCAATAGTTTTATATATATAATGTTTATGTTTATATAGGTGTATATGTATGTACACACACATAAATAAAAATTTTGTGGCTAAGAATCTAATTTACAACAAGATCTAAATTTAAGCTAAATTGTTTTAACTTATTTTATTATTTTTTATGTGGAGGTGTTTTGTCAGTGTGTGTGTCTGTGTACCATGGGTATACCCCTATGCATACCACAGGAGGGCAGAAGAGGGCATCAAGTCCCCTGGAACTGGAGCTACAGAAGGTTGTGAGCCACCATGTGGGTGGTGGGAACAGAACTCAGATCCTTTTAAAAGAAAAGCCAGTGTTCTTAACTGCTGAGCCATCTCTCCAGTCCCTCGGTTACATGTTAAACTTCAGTTAAGATAGACGAGCTACCTTACTTGTTTCAAAACCTTATGGATTTTCCTTTGTGAATGGAATTGTCAGGTGCACTACTTCCGTACAGGGATGGCAGAAGAGTGCCAACCTAGGCAAACGTAAGGCTGCAGCATTCCAGCTGAGAAAGCACAGCTGCCTTCTTTGTTGTGGTTCTCTCTCTCTCTCTCTCTCTCTTTTGCTTTGTTTTATTTTTGTTTTTTGAGACAGGGTTTCTCTGTGTAGCCCTGGCTGTCCTGGACTCTCTTTGTAGACCAGGCTGGCCTCAAACTCAGAGACCCATATGCCTCTGCCTCCTCCCAAGTGCTGGGATTAAAGGTGTGTGCCCATGCCCAGCTCATTTTCTAAGACAGACCGGCCACACACTCACCACACAGTTGAAGATGGCTGTCCTTCCCTGTCCTCATGCCTTCACCTCGGCAGTGCCAGGATCACAGGTGTGTGCTACCACACCCGCTTTATGTGATGCTGGGGATTCAACCCAGCACCTTGGGCCTGTTAGGCAAGCACTCTACCAACGCATCCACATTCCCAGCCCCTTTGCTGGCTGTTTTCAACATCCTTGTCCTTAGGAAGACAAGCACTATTCTGTCGGCAATTTTAATTTTTTGTTTTCAGTCTTGATCCAGCTTCTAGCTCAAAGCTAGATTCCAGAGAATAAGCCTTCCTTCCTCACAGCCCTCTCATTTTTCATCTTCCTCTCCCGCCTCACTCCGCTTGGCAGTCTTGTCTGGGCTTTTCAAGCAGGCTAACAAGCAGCATTTATGAAGCAGACAAAACATAAATGAATCCGCTCCTTGGTTACCTGGAGAGCCCTCACGGAGGAGTGACAATCTCCTCCACCTTCTGGTCTACAAGTTTCCTCTCACCAAGGAATGAGCCAACTCAGGGAGCATCCCCCCGGGACTACTCCTAGGTAGCAAGCTGGCCCTCCTGGAGACACTGAAGACACACAGATCACTGGGGCCTTTGTGTTAATTGGCCAGGCGCAGCACCACCTGCCGCCAGGGCTGCTGAGTGTGGGCGCTCGTCCTGACGCCCACCACCGGCTAGTCCCGAAGAGGAGACGGCCCGATACCCGAGAGGCAAGTGGTAACTACACCAGACCTAAAAACACACACACTGCATGAGCAAATGTCCAACTCCCACCATCAGCAAAGGGAGGCAGTCACCACCCCACACTCCACAGACACTAACAGGACGACTGTAGACAACCATCACCACAAAATGCCTGGCTGGGAAGAAAACAGCCAATTCTTACGTAACCGAAAGCAACCCAAACTCACCCAAGCCGACAGACAGCCTCATCGATATCAAAGATACTGAAAACACGATTAAAAGCCTAGAAAAAAATATAGACCTGAAAGGTCTCTGACAGTTTGGTTAGAAAAATCTATCCCATGTGATAAGAAAGAAGTTAACAATTGTATATAGAAAACAGGAGGGAGAAATGACGACACTGGCACTGCCTAGATGGCAAAGCCATCATTTCCAGTGTGTTAATTTCGGAAACAACGGAAAGGATAAAATGACTGCGCCTACTTAACTGCATCCTGAAATTTTACTTTGGTGCTACGAATGTCACTAGGACAGAACAATGTGGCACCCTTGGGAATAAATCTGTACGGACAAACTGGGATAAAATTTTATATTGCAGGTAGATCTTTTCTAGTGAAAACAATTCGTGTGTGTGTGTGTGTGTGTGTGTGTGTGTGTGTGTGTAGTACACGCACCTGTATATATGTGTACTCATGTCCACAGGCACATGTGCGGACAACCCAGGTCAGCATCAGTTGCCTTTCTCTGTGGCTCTACACGACATTCATTTATTTACTACTGAGGGGGCACACCCCACCACTGCTCCCAAGTGGAAGAGCTGGACAAACTGGCCAGTGGCCCCCCATCTTCCCCTCCCCACACCCAGAGCTGGGGTTGACGGTGCTTGCTGCATGCGTGTTTGAGGATTCAAACTCAGGTCCACATACTTCTGCAGCAAACAAATTACCCACTGAGCCATCTCCCCGGGCCCTGAAAATTCATTTTTTAAAGCTGTCTCTCCCAGGAATGGCTACACAGCTCGGCAGGCAATGCTGCCTGTCTCCAGGCCTGATGACATACATGAACTCAATCCCATGGTAGGGTGAGAAGTGACAAGAGTGGTGATGGCCGTATGTGTGTGTGCTGCTGAGCCACCTTCTCACATACAAGTCCGATGGGGAGCTTTACTCTGCGTTTTTACCACACACAGTAAGAAAACAACTGCTTTGCTCAGGCTGTGGAGGTGCCTCAGCAGGGAAAGCACCTACCTTGAAGCACCTCAGACCCCGTACCCACGTAAAAGTGGGAGGGAGGGCATGGAGACGAGGCGCCCCCAGAGCAAGCTGCCTGGCCAGAAGAGTCAAAATGACAAGCTCTAGGTCAGAGACTGGATTTCAGTATGTACCTCCAAAATCATTCCCAGGCCTCAGTACGTGCACATGGACCCTCACACACACGTAAGCCTACACACCTGTGGGAATACATATATATATAAGCACATATACCAAAACTTAAAAATTACATATAGATTAAAACATTAAACCCTAAGTGGGAAGGTGGCACACACCTTTAATCCCAGCACTCCGGAGGCAGAGACAGACGGACTGCTGTGAGTTCAAGGCCAGCCTGGTCTACAAAGACAGTCCAGGACGGCCAAGGGTGCACTTAGAAACCCTGTTCCAAAAAAAAAAAAAAAAAATTTAAAAAGTGTACAAACTACTAAAAAGCATTATATACATTTATGAAACTATCAAGTAATAATAACAAAGAAGCAATAAAAGAAGTTCAAAATAATGTAGACAACTGAAGCAGTTCCTAGCCATCCACTGCAGATATGTGCTCCAGATCAGTGTTTTCAGAACATTCACTGTCTGTGTTTCCTTCACATACGACTGAGGTTCAAAGGCAAATCAATCCACTCCTTTGGAATTTCAAGAAATCATGCCTTTTACCTACCTCCCTGAGAGAAAGGCAATCCGTAGTAAGAATTTTGTAATTTTTGTTTTCTTTAAAAAATACAAATATTATAGGACTATGATTTCGTATTAATCCAGGTGTGGGACATTGTGCTGTGACAGATTTGCCTCCTGCTCCAGCAGAGGCATGATTTTGTCAGCTGCAGATAGTTTCTATGACTGTGTGACATTTGGAACTCTGGGAGCTTTTCAGAGATACATAAACCTAGCACCGTAATGGGTGGGTTGCTGATTGGTGATTGGATACTGCTGGTCTTCGTTTGTTAAGTAGTTGTTCACAAAGAAGAAACAACAAGAAGAAGAAATTAGCTACCCTGACAGCAAAGATCAAACTTGCCCCAAGGAGGCCTGGCATAGTGTCTTTAATCCAAGCACTCTCCAGGCAGAAGCAAAGGAATCTAAGAAATGAGTCCAGGACAGTAAGGGTTCTGTTACACAGAGAACCCGTCTGGAAAAAACTGAAACAAAGTAACAAATAAACAAAAATCCTTGCCCCAAGGAGCTTGGAATTCCTAATCAGCAGGAAGTACTCTAACAGCAAAGGATGCCCCATTTCCTCTCTATCATTTTTATTCTCTACTACCTAGTGTTAAGGGGTTAAAAGGTGGAGGAACTTGGAAGAAAACAAACAAACAAACAAACAAAAAAGCCAACAAAGTAGCAAATGCCGCTACAGCAACCAGAGTGTAATGTAACCAATCCCAGGCCCTGGATATGAGGCTCACATTCTTGGCCACACAATAGCCCCGTCACCTGAAACTTAATCCTAGACAGTTTCAGTTACCTACCATCAATCACTATCCAAAAATATCTATAGGACTTGTTCTAAGTTTGTAACTGCATGATGTCCTTTGTAGCATGAAAAAAAAAAAAAAAAAAACCCTTTCATCACCTTGCCCCATCCTATGGGCTATGAGCCATCCTCTTGCCCAGTGTACCCACCATGTATTCGCTCCCCACCCCTGAGTCACGTTACAGCTGTCTCTGTCATCAGCCTGGCTGACTCAGCATCGAAGGGCTTGAGGTCCAGGAACCCCTGTTTTATATAATAATGGCTCTAGAGCACAGCGAGTGGGCTGTGGGGATTTGGATCTGCAAAGAGAAGGCCCTAAAAGAGATTCTTTTAAGAACCTGAAGAAAAACATCAGACATGCCAAGACTGCTCAGATCTACAGTACAGATCAGCCCTGTCCCTGGGCTCAGCCATCAGGGGAGTCTTCAACCATATCTCCTGTAATACGCAGAGATGGTAGTACCAGATCTTGAGCTGACCGTGACCTTAAAAAGAAACAAATGAAGACACTTTCATCTTTCAGTTACAAAAGATGGACCCAAGGGCTGACAAGGAAATTACAGTTTGTTGCACGTGACTGAGGTCTGGAAATTGAATCCTCAGAGCCCATCTAAATGCTGGGTGGACATGGCAGCCTCCGAAGGCAAAGACGGGATCCCCTAGAAACTGTGAGTTTGGTTGAAAGACCCTGTCTCAATAAGGAAGGTGGAACAGCAACCCAGAATGATTTCTGAACGAACCTCAGGCCTCCACATGTCACACACACACACACACACACACACACACACACACACACACTACACACACAAAAAGAGGAGGAAGAAAAAGAAGATCCTCTTACTTAGATCCTTCCTGGGCACTGCCCAGAAAAGGGAGGCAGAAAGATGGAGCCTCATACCCAAACCCACAGTAATTGCTTAGGGTTCCACAGGGATGGGAAGATGGCCTCTGTCCCAATAGCACTCTAGCCACACTGCTAACACGTGGACACCAAGTCGTGCACACAAATGGTCCCCTCCCCACTGCCACACTGTGCCTTTCTTGCTGGTTGCCAAGAAACCTTTCTCCAGTGATGTCCAGATGCAAAGCGCAGCTTTCAACACCTGGCCCAATAAACACTGAGGATAAACTCAGCCCAAAGCCTCACTGCTCTGCATTTACAGGCTTGTCAGCCCTGAGGATCCTTCACTTCAACTGCATGCCTGAGGTTGGGTTAAGAAATCACTTGCATTTTAATCTAAATAAGAGCATCTGCAAGATTACTCTGGACACATAAACATAAACAGACCCACTCTCCCACGCTCCTGGTGGCCAGCCACCCTCCTCTGTACACAGCAATGGAAGAGTCTGGAAAATGAGCTCCATAAACCACATTTCGAGCTGTTTTTCTTTTTCCAAGATCAGATACACACTGAAGCTGTCCATGGAAGTCAAGGAGCTTCAGAAACCATGTATGGCTTTCTTAAATGGCTACACTTGTGTATCTTCAAGTTGGACAATTCCCAGAACATCCCAGCCCAGGGCAAAGGCTCAGACATGTATACGGTCAGGCCATGGCTCTCAGGCCTCTCCTGACCCTTGAAGAACAGAAAATGGGGGGGGGGTGGGATTGTCCCCCTAACTGCCACATGCTTGTGGGTAAACCTTCCTTCATTGAGAAGCCAAGCTGGAGATTCTGGTTTCCAGTCAGAGGTAGCACCCTGACTTTGAAAGTACCAGTCAGCAAGATCAGCAGCCCTTGCTTTAGGACCTGAGGGGAAGGCACTGTCCGAGCAAACGGCTCTGTCACACTAACACCCCACTGTCACCCAAGGAAACCCTTGGGTCAAGATGCAGGAAGTCCCCAGTGGTCCTGTCAGCTTCCCAGAACCTCTGGGCAGGAGATGGGCTAGCCACAAACCTCACCAACCCCAGGCTACCCAGAAAGACCTGGCTTCCTGAGAAACAGCTACGCTGAGGCTTGGCAGGATGCCCCAGAGACCGGGAAACTGGGAACCCTGAGGCCTGCACCCCAAGACACCTATGGGCTAGGGCAGGCCTCAGACCCCAGGTTCTTCATCTGTAAGTGTGACTCAGGAAGGCTACTGAAGTCTACGAGCATAGGTCTGGTGCTGCGAGCCACCTGCTCACAGCCCTGGTATGGAGCTCCCAAGGTCCTCCCCCCCACTCTGGTAACACTGCGCCCTCCCCATCCAGCCTCCAGGACCAGCTCCACTCACTCAGCTCATTCCTTATCATCTAATTATTCTTCCCCCAAATCGGGCCTGATGGGAAGGCAGGCAGCTGCCCCTCCCCCGTAGGTCCTGGCACCCTCCACGCTCTCAGCCCTCTGTTCTCCTGGCAGCTCCACTCCCAGCTTCTGCAGATGCCAGCACACCAGGCTCTCTCTGTCTCTCCGTTCAGAGGGGATTATTTATGGTTGGATGAACCAACCAGTGTAAAGGTCAGATAAGAGCATGCCAGGGAGCAAGAGGCCAATTTCAGCAGCTCACAACAGGAGGAAAGACTGCAACTTACATAAACATTTTCCCCCCAAAAAAAGGAAACAGAATAGCCAAGCTCAGTGGCTCTTTGCTAACTGGCCCTGCTGTGTGTAGCCCTGGCATGCCAGTCAGGAAAATGAAGCCGTGTCCAGGGAAGGACAAAAGATTCGCTCAAAGTAGCACCAAAGGAGTTACTCACTACATGCAGCAGTTATCAGCCCCCGAACATAAGGCTGGAGTGACAGGCTGAAGCAACCGTCCAAGGGAAGCAACTGTCAGCCAATGTGAGGCTCAGCCTACCACAGCCCTGCAGAGTGACCCCTCCAGCAGCCAGACAACAACCTCATCCACGCCTTGATGGCCTGGTGACATGTGGGGACAAGTGCTGAGCTCTGCCTGCCCCCGAGACAGGCATCAAGAGTAGGCCAACTCCCTGTTCTTGTCCACCTTAAGCAGGCTCCCTACATGACCTAGGCAGGTATCCACACCAGTACTCACACACACATTGTTACCCAAGTGTGCATACTTTCCTGCAGGCACTGGAAAGCCCACTACGCCACAGAAGCCACTTTAGGGAAGCTCCACCATTTCCAGGATCCACTCCTTATCACGCACACAACCACCCAAGCCCAAGCCGAGCAATGCCTGAAGAGCAAAATGCACCAAGAAAAACAGTCAGGGAGGCAGCGGATTGGGCAGACACCCACCAACAGATGCGGGGTGCAGGCACAGGGGGACACGGGGACCTCTGAGGGTCAGGTACAGCTGTCCAGCGTGCAACAGAACACACACATCTATGGCAGAGCAGTGAGCAAAGAGAACAAGCTATGGAAACCACTACAGCATGACCAGGAGCCTCTGTGTGTGTGTAAGAGAGAGAATGTGTGTGTGCATCAGGAGCACACCCCCCATGTCTGAAAACAGCAGTAAAAGGGGAGAAATGTCAGAAAAGCAAGGTGTTCATGGCAAGGACCCAGATCAGTGAGAAAACGCTCTGCTTTCTTTCTTCCTTTTCTAAACAAGAGGGAAAAACACACACACCATGAAAATAAAGGAAAAGTGAGTCAGCACCTCTCACTTCCTGCTCACACTGAAGATTCTGCCAGAACTTCAGCAGAGACCCTATCCCCAGGGAGAAGCTGACCCGAAGCAGACAGAGGACTCCCTTCCTGTCTCCCCCAGAGGTGATACTCCATGCCCTTTGTTTCCACAGCTCCCCACTCGTGCAGGAGCCGTGGTTTCCATTTTCCTGCAGATAAAGCACCACTGGAGTGAACCCAGGGTGGGTGACAGCCCACCAGGGCTTGTGCCAGCCCCAGTCCCCGCCTCCCAGGCTGCACGCCTGCAGTCTAGCCCCAGTGAGCATGCCAGTCTCCTTTTCCAGCACTGCAGGAGGCCAGGAGGGACCAGGTCACCACGAGTGGGCGCGACCTTACTGAAAGACCCTTGCCCAAAGGGTCTTTTCAGATGTGCCTCAGTGAAAGATCTCAGAGTGGGTCACCTGGGTGGGTCGTAAGACCAGACAAGTATCCTCATTACACACAAAAAGAGCTATGTGCCAAGGCAAAGGCTACAGTGACCTTGCCATCAGCCAGCGATACCTAAGGCCATGGGATGGTGGCAGGCGGGATAGCTCGCTGCCCTGCTCAGACCTTGCCCTTGCCTGCAGAACCAGCAACAAACACTACGGCCCTTCAGCTGGCATGACCTGGCGTGGCAGACCCTGCCTTCGAGGTCAGTGTCCCAGGGAGGTTCCAGTACACAGGCCAAAATAGCTTGCGGCATGATGCAAACTCAGTCCCCTGCCCTGCAGCCTGCGGAGGGTCTTCTGCGTGTTCACGCCCCACGCGGGCGTGTCGAGGTGTCTACCGTGTGTCATGGTGACTACCTCCCACCCCGACACCCTCTCCCCGCCCTGGGAGCTGCTGCCACTACTCTGGTCTCAGTCACGAAGGCTGGGGAAGAAACATCCCACGTGTCACCACACTCGGCACTTGTGTGCCAAGAGTGTGAACGGCTCGTTCCTGCTCCAGACACGGGTGTGAGGTGGTGAGTGCTGTTGGTGTGACCAGACGGAGGAGCCGGGCCTCTGGGCGTGACTCCAAGCATGAGCTTGAGTACGTGAGTTGACGTGGCAAGACCATCTTAATGGGGTAGGCACGTTCCCGGGACCGTACAAAGAGGAGACAGGGAGCCGGGCACTAACAAGCATCCCTCGGTCTCTGTTCAACGGCGGACATGATGGGACCAGCTGCCTGAGGCTCCTCTCACCCCAGAATGAGCTACACCTTGACCTGTAAGCCAAAACGAGCCTGCTCTCTCTTAAGCTGCTTTCATAGCAGGAAGAGACACAGAGGGCCAGGACACAGAGGGCCAAAAGCAGCATCGCTGCTATCCTCACCAAACTGAAAGAGCCTGTCCCTGGGGGTGCTAAGAAGACATTCAAAACTCCAAACTGAGGGATGGAAACTGAGGCAGGCTCCCGTGTCTACACGAACACACGCGTATGTGGACACACACTCCAACGCCTGGGGCTGGCCTCAGACTGCAGACAGTCTTTCTGCTGTGAAACACCACATGTCCTTACCTGTGGACGGGACCAAGTCCAAACGTAAAACACACTTCACACACAGAACCTGCACACGCTTGAGTCCCCCCCCCCCCCAGGGTTCCACTTGTGCTGTCATGCAGACAGGTGGAAGTTTCAGAAGCTGGGGTACTTCGGAACGCTGGGTCAGGGATACCAACTTATATGAGAGAAGACAAGGTGACAGAAAGCTCTTTTCGAACTCAGGGAAATGACACAGACGGAGAGACGCCCCGGGGGCACAATGGGGTGGGGGCATGCTACAGGATCTGCACCACACAGTGCGAAATGACACACACTTGTGAGCCCAGCACTCGGGAGGCAGGGCAGGGGATTGTGCATTCAAGGCTGGTGTTGGTCACACAGAAAGACCAAACCTCCAGAACTGTCTTAGAGAGGTCAGTTTTGAACGCGGCTGTTGGGAGGGGACGAGGGGCCACGGTGCTCACCTTGGATCTATGAACTTCACACTAGGCTTCTGCACTCCGGGGCTAACTGTACAAACGTCTCCTGGGTGGAGAAAGGAGGAGATGGGAAGACGAACACAAAGAAGGAAGCTGTGTCAACAACAGGATCTGCACAATCTATTGGTGTCCTGGTTTTGCTTTTTAAAGATTTTCAGTTTTTTAATGATGTGCCGGTGGGGTGCACATCCCATGTGAGTGTGTTCCCAGAGCACAAAGGGTGTCAGAGACCCTGGAGCTAGGGTTACAGTGGCTGTGCGCTACCCAATGTGGGTGCAAGAAACTCTGGTCGTTGGCAAGGGCAGCAGGTGCCATTTCCTGGATCCCAAGACGAGAGAGGCAGCGAGGGCGGGCTTCACCTGGATGCGGGGACAGGAGAGTCACTATGAAGCCACGGGGGGCTCACAGGTTAGGCATGAAGACGAAGTGAGAAGCACGAGGCCCTCCCAGGCCAGGGACTATGGCCCCCATGATCTTGTGACCGGACCCAGGGACAGCCAGCCACACCCATCACTCTCCAGCAGAGGACAACCACAAGGCCAAGGTCTCAACCATGACATCTGCCCTTCCTGTCGGCTGGGAAGGGGCTGCAGAGACGGCTCTGTGGGTGAGCGGCCGGAAGCTCGAGCGGCCTAGCTCACACGTCCCGGCCCCGGGGGAGAGGCCAGCTGCGGTGGCAGCCACCTGCAGCTCCCAGGGACATGATGCCCAGCGTGGCAGCTCGCTCGAGAGGACACACCCCTTCCCCTCAGCACCAGGTGAAAGCCACCACACAAGGCCGAGGGTGGCAGCAGCCAGGCTGTGTCCTCACCCATCGCCCAGGGAATGGGCACCAGTGGGCACAGCACCCAGGCCGCTGCACAGAAGAAGCCTCTTCATCCTTAGTAGCTCTAACGTAAGTGTGAGAAAACGCCTCAGAATAGTCCAGACCCAGGTGATCCAGGCAGAAACAGCCTAATGACGTCAGCGCTCACTCCAGAGGCGGGAACCGGGTCTCTACTGGGTAACATACATCCAAGTCCTCCGTGCCCCACCATTCTCCTGTGTGTGTGTGTGCATGTGTGTGTGCATGTGTGTGCGTGCATGTATGTGTACATGCATCTGTGAGTGTCTATTTGTGTGTATGTCTGTGTATTATGTATGTGTATGGTACATGTGTGTATGCACATATATATGTGTGTATGTATGTGTGTGCACCCGCCCGTGCACATGCGTGTGTCATGTGTATATGTGTGTGTACGTATGTGTGCATGTGTCTGCATGTATGAGTGTATATACATGCATGTGTGTGTACACATGCGTGTGCTGGGGACAGAGCTCTGAAGGTCAACCTTGGGGTCACTGCTCAGTCTCTGCCATCTTTTAATTACAAATGCACGCTACCTCTTGTGTGTTTCTCAGTGTGCAGGAGGCAGAGGACACAGCTGGGAAGTGTGTGAGGGACAGCCCTTGGGTCCCTGCCGAGCTGCTCACACTGAGCTTGGAGCGTGTCAATGGGGCCCGGGGCTGACGCTGGGGAGCTGGGCAGCAGGGCAGCAAGCCCCGGACACCCGGAGCCTCCAGCAGCAGCTGAGCTGTGCACACTTGGACTGGGACCACACTGCACAAACTGGGTAGGTTCTAGGGGTCAAAGTCAAGGCTCCCGCTCACACTGAGCCACCCCCCCCCCACACACACACACACCAGCCTGAGTTCCTTCTCTACCATGTTCACAGTGAGGTGTCTGGGCCTTGCACGCTCTCTGAGGGAAGAAACCCTCGCCCGCCGGCTCAAAGAGCCCAGCGCTGGCTGGGGTAGAAACGGGAATCTGACTGCCCACAGGCCCCCGAGGTGGGCATCCACTTAAAGACGGGCTCTGAGCACCTCCCCAGCTGTGGGGCAGCAGGCCAGCCGACGGCACCCCGGGGACAGATGATCTTCTCCTTGCCAGACACGACAGACAAAGCTAGGGGCTCACGGGGGCGGGAGCCAGGAGCTGGTGATTTCTTCAGATTCCACACTTGAAACCCAAGCCGCTGGCTGCCCTCTGCTTCCAAACACAAGCAGAGATCCAATTCCGCCTGCTCAGAGCTCAGCCATGACCCAGTTTCTGCAGTGTGGTCCAAGCCCAAGTGTGCACAGCTCAGCTACTGCCGCAGACTCCAGGCGTTGGGGGCACCGGAGAGTCCAAGGAAGAGTCACATGAGGAGAAAACAGGGTGCAGGATCTGGGTAAGCCTCCACAGAAATCAGAGACTTGTGCCCAGCGTGTGCACGCTGACTCTGCAGAACCTGTCCACATGCCACACTGACGGATGAAAACAGTTTTTAAAACAAAATGCAATGGAAGGGGCTGGGGAGGCCACTGAAAAAACACTTGCTTTGTAAACACAAGGACCTAAGTTCAATCCCCAGAACCCACATATTAAAAAAAAAGAAAAAAAAAACCTGGACATGGTGGCCGGCACGTGCTTGTAAACCTAGCACTGAGGAGGTAGAGCCAGATGGATCCCTCAGGCCTGCTGGCCAGACAGTCTGGTCTAATCTGGCAAGGCCCCTTGCCAGTGAGAGACCCTGTCTCAAAAACAGGTGTTTGGCAACTGAGCAACAACGGCACAGACGGATGGGCTGCTTGTACACAGTGCCTCAGGGTCCCCATGAAAATCTGTCCCTCCACTTCCTGCCTGAGGGGCCCCAAGAGTAAGCTGCCTGTTCCCAAGTGCTTCAGTTGTAAAGGGTGGGAAAGAGCAGGGCCAGGTTCAGAGGTGAGGTAGGGATTCCACAGAACGTGCAAAAAGCTGTGGGTATGCCACCCACAAAAGCCACCGTGAACGGCAGGATCATTCTTGCCTTACTCCTGGCGCCCCATTCCTGTCCACCG
>NW_026596162.1:15270197-15303232 GCF_907164565.1 Psammomys obesus
GCAGGATCATTCTTGCCTTACTCCTGGCGCCCCATTCCTGTCCACCGCTACGAGTCAATGAACAGAGGCGCAGGTTCTTTTCCAAGAAATGACGGATGGATGGATGGATGGATGGATGGATGGATGGATGGATGGATGGACGGACGGATGATGGGTGTGTGGGTGTGTGTGTGTGTGTGTGTGTGTGTGTGTGTGTGTGTGTAATCGCACTGAACATGTGAAAGGGTGTCAGGAGTCAATTCTCTTTCCTGGCTCCTGGGGATGGAACCGCTGGTCGTCATGCTTCCCTGGCAAGCGCTTCTGCCCACTGAGCCACCTGGCTGGCCCTTTTCAGACACAGACCTGATCATCTCAGTCACTCTAAGATAAGTGCAGGAGTGACTGGAGCCAGACTCCGTGCCAAAAACCGTCGGCTGTGCTCGCCTGAGACAAGCTGGAGACTCTCTAAGAAAACAAACCCAGGTGCCCACGCCGGGGCAGGATCTCACTGTAAAGGTGCCCAGGAAGGCTTCTAGAATTCCCGGAATCGGGTGATGCCAGGCACTTATGGAGACTCCAGGACAGAACTTTCATGGGGTGGGCTGCCCTGTGCTCATGTTTTAAACCACAACAAACCACCTAAGTTACCAGAACCCAACCTAGCAGAAACAGACAATCCTAAGACTAAGAAATCAATTTCATAATTAAAAGCCTCACCAAGAAGAAAACCTCAGGCTCCGGCGGCT
The DNA here is from genome assembly GCF_907164565.1 of Psammomys obesus. NCBI lineage: Eukaryota > Metazoa > Chordata > Mammalia > Rodentia > Muridae > Psammomys > Psammomys obesus. The sequence goes on from NW_026596162.1 coordinate 15,270,923, forward strand.
TCACTAATAAATCCATACTTTCAAGAAAAAAAAATGATACTGATCCCACAAAAACATCTGTCCCCATGAAAAGGGCTATGAATCTTAAATCCAGCAATACAGAACTCGCTCTTAACCATGGCTCTGCTTCCCGAAGTTTCTGTTACCCACCTTCAACCAGAGTCTAGACGTACTACATGGAAGGTTCCGGGATCAATTATTCACCAACATTACACTGTACGATGCTCTCACACCATCCGGATCTGGCCAATCAGAGCAGGAGCCACATCGTTTGTCCATGTATCCACACTTCATACAATACCCTCCTGGCAGTCGCTCTGCAGTGGTGTCAGCTATCAATCAACCGTTACGTCACCCAGGGCCTTCATTCAGCAACAGTCCTCACCAGCAGTGACATGCCAGACCTCACAGGAATCTCTCGGCCTCAGTTTCTTGGATGCTGGGGTTACAGGTGTGGTCAGCACCCAGCTGAGCGTGCTCCTTCTACACAAGACACCTTGAGAAAGGACTACGTTCTCATAACTGCCAATAAAGCTCAGCGTTAAAACTGGGGAGATTTTATTCACCGTGTCAATTACTGTGTCTAACGCAGCAGCTGAACTTCTTCATAAGTGTGCACATAAAAGTAGACTTATAGAAGCGTTCAACGGTAATTCCAGGCACCCACAGAATCCTCGAACTCACCACCTTGTGTAAGAGGACTACAGGATCTAAAAAGCGTAATACAAACACCAGGCCTGCAACTCCAGCCACCTGAGAGGATTGAACACTAACAGTTCAAGCAACTTAGGGAGACCCTGTCTCCAAACAAATAAATAGAAAGAGGGCCAGCTTGGTGGGGTAGTGCCTGGCAAGCATGTGGAAGGTCCTAGGTTCATACCCAACGCTGAAAGGAAAGACGGTAACTGTAACATAACGAGAGAAAGTAGAGCATGTGTCTGAAATGCAAGGCTGTTTTAACACTAAGCTTTGCCTACGTCATTCACAATGTTTATAAACAAAATGAGTACAGCCACGATTAGCTCAACAGACACAGAGAAAGCCTAAGATGAAATCCCAGCATCCACTCATGGTAAGGCCTCTCAGCAAACAAGGACACTTTCACAATGTCACAGAAGGCACGTGTCTGAGTTAGCTGCAACCTGACATAGCCTAGAGTCTCTCAGAAAGGGAGTCTCCCTGGAGGGATCACCCAGGACATACTGGCCCGTGGGCATGTCTGTAAGGGTCTGTCTGGATCGTGAATTCATGTGAGAGGGCCCAGCCGGCTCTGGACAGCACCATTCCTGGGTAGGTGGTCTAACTCCACCCCACAGCGCTGTCAGCTTCCTTTTCGCCAGAGTATCCACACATTGTATGCTACTCGCCTGCGGGTGACCTGACAAGCCTCACTGCAGCACAGGGCTGTTCGGCTACCTCAGGCATGCTCACGTTTCCACTGCCCACGAACACACTCACATTCTCCTGTTTACATGATCGTTCACACAAGGCGTCCACTCACCCTTCAGGCACACCATCGCAGGCTTCCATTTTTACCCTGTCCATCTGATAGCCTCACACAACTGTCACAGACTTCCACACCGACTCTGTTACTCACACACATTTGCACATGTGCATACAGTCAGCCCCCCCCCCCCAACAAGCCCACCAACTCAGCTTTCTTACGGGCGTGTCACCCAGTTGAGGCCAGTGCCCAGCCCTGGTCCATGACATAGATGCCCCACCACTCACTGCCTTCTCAACATCCGGGGACCATCCTCGCCGACACAGCTGTGCGGTCTGTGAACACGCAGGAGGCAACTTCCACGAGTTCGTGCCTGCTTGTGGAAACAGGACCATTCAATGCGCTGCGCCGGAGGCTGGAGTTTCAAGCAAACCCTTGAGCAGCTGCTTCGTATAAGCAACTGACACAGCCTGGAACTATTAGCTTTAAATTATGGAGTGCCTTCAATGGAACAGACCAGAAGCCAGAAAAAGAGTAGAGCCCAGAGACCCTCCTCACCCAGACTCTAACGTGCGCAACAGACCGCTATAACCGCAAACATCCTGTGTACTCCTAATACTGTGGTCATAAAGAAGACCCTCACACCACTGTTCACGCAGTAAATATCTGTCTCACAGCCTAGCTCTGACAGAACCTCCTATTGGAGGCTTCAGGAAGCCTGCGGCCTCCAAGTGCCTCCTAGAAACCAATCAGAGAAGACATGCAATCAGGGCCCTCATGGGTAGTCTGTGAGAGTTGAAACCAAATGACAGGGCCCTGCAAGTAGAGCGGGGCTGTGCCATGGTACATGGTGCATCCCAGGAAAATGCAAAGGGATTCAGGGAGGGGCGCAGCTGGAAAGCAAGTCCAAGAGCAAAGCAACCAATTGGTTCTTTGCAGGGGGCAGCAGCTCCCCCCTTGACACAAGGTCAGCCCGTATCTCCTAACAGATTGCCATTTCTTTCTCCATGTCCTCTGGGCAAGACAGTTGCACTTCGGTCCAGCAAACCTCTCCTGCCGAGTGCACAAGGCCTTGCCTGACCAGCCTAGCTCTGGGCCACACCCTGAGTCGCCCAGGGACAGCCACGTCCTCAACCGAGATGGCAGAGACAGGCTGCCCAGATGCCGCTGCCAAGCTCAGGATGGCTCCTAGCCAAGGGAAGAAAAGGGACCCTCCCCCACAGCCTCAGTGCATCTTATGGGTACCTCTAGCCTTCTGGCAGTCTTCTGGACTATCTCCGCTGGAGAGAAGTAAACTGGTCCACACCTGTAACCCCAGCGTTCGAGAGGCTGACATAGGGAGTCAGAGAGCATCCTGAACTAACAGTGAGTCCCCGCCTGAAGAAGGGAGGGAGGAAGCAAGGGAGGGGGACCGCCCCTGCAGCTGCTTTCTCCCAAGACCACCTTGGCAATCAGCTTGCTCACACTATGGCTCCCTGTACTGTGGGAGACAAGGGGACAGGGAGCCTGAGGGAACCTGAGGGGACCAGAGCAACACCTTTTTCAAGAGTTCTCTGAACCCAGCAAATTCTAAACATGAGGGAGCAGTTTGCTTTAAGTGACAACAATCAGGAAATTCCAAATTTCCTTCTAGGATACTGCAGTTAACCCCATAGTGGGGATGCTCTGGATGGGGGAGCAAGGGTCCCCTCAAGCCCAGGAGCTCCAGCTCTAGGCTCACCCCACACATAAAGGAATCAAGAGAAAGGAAGCTGCGTACCCCCTCCTGCCCTCCCAGGACAGGCTTCCTCCAGAAGCACCTCAAATAGCTGGAGAAAACCATTGATCTCTGAGATGCATTATTGACTGCACTGTCCATTAGCGCACAGTCCCACAGCCCCGGCCCGACACACCATGCCTGGGGTGGGGAAGGCCTCTCTGGACACCATCCATAAAGGGCAGTCTATAGAGGAGCAGCCATCCACAAGTGGATGATGTCACCGGGAACACTGCCCCGGCCCCAGACCCCTGAGGTAGCACGGTCCATCTCAGGCACCTCGACCCTCAGAGTCCAGGGCAGGCGGCCGGCCACCTGCCAAAACTCCGGCCACTAGGGAAGGGTCTCTGCAAGGCAGACTATGCACCAGCCAGAAGTCACTGGAGTCTGTAGACGGGACTTTGTGGCTCCATTTCGGAGGACAGACAGGCTTAAACAAGCCAATCACAGGAATGTAGCCTCTGACTCTTGTCCGGGCTCCGGGTCTCACAACCCCACACAAGAAAGGGATCCTAGGCAGAGCGGCAACTGGTACAGCCAGCATGCTTTTCTCTCTTTGTTTTACTTGCTGTGTGGACCAGACAGCCACCTGAGTCTTGAGGTCCAGAAGGACAGTCCGTGCCCACACAAACATTCCGCTCACCATTCTGTCCTTTCTACTTCTCAACAGATGATCGCTCTGACGTGATGTGCACAGACAGCAACGGTCAAAATGACAATCAGGCCATTATAGTCCCGACCAGGATCTACCCCACCACTGCCCAAGGCTGCCTGCTTCTGGGACACTGTAAACATTCCCAAATAGCCCTGCCTGGGCAGCCAAGAGACAAGTCGGACGCCAGGGGCACATATGAAGTGAAAGGCCGCTGGTGTCACTACACCCTCCTGGGAAGGAAACTTCCCTTTGGTAGCGCCTAGCAGACCTACAGCAGGGTCAGATGGCTGGCTACAGGCCCCCAGTCCAGTGAGAGGTCGACCACCCACGGGCCTGGGCTGTGCTCAACACAGTGAGGTTTTCAAAACAAAAGCAGGACAAGTTCATGTGGCAAACGCCCCAGAATGGAGGGGCAGGCCTTCCAACACATGCTTCATTTGAAGCAAGACTCCCCCATCCACCCACAGAGAGATAAACCGAATTAACTGAGAAGACAGCTACGTGCTCGGCTCTGTTTTTCACGCCATGACTGGCAGAGCCCCAACAGAACCAGCCCCCTGCAAACCCATCGGGCGCCAGCAACAGGTGCAACTCGGGCTAAAGCTTGTGGTTCCGGGCGGTTCTAGAAAAATGCATCCCGAATCTTCCAGGAAGCCACGGCCTAGCAGCGCCCACTGCCCGGCGGTGGCGACCTTCCCTGCGGGCCGCACCTGTCTGAGTGCAGCGCGCCACATCCGGTGCACCCGAGCCAGGGCCTAGGAGACCGAAATAGAAGCCGGTTAGGCCGGGGCTGGGAGCCCGGCTAGGGGCACGGGGCCTGACTTGGCAGTCGCGGCCCAAGGAGCCAGCACCTGGGGGTCCCAGCGCGCAGGACCTGGCCAGGCAAGTGGCGACAGGCTGCGCGTCCAGCGTCCCTGCCCCAGAGCAGCCACCTGCCTGCCAGAGCCCGGCGGGAGCCAGGGAAAGGGAGGCCGGGGAGGGATCCGGGCTGGGGTGGGACTGCAAAGAGGGTCCCGGAACGCGGTGGGAAAGCCGAGGGGATCTGAGGGATCCAGGTGAGAACCAGAGGGGTCCAGAAGAGCCGGGTGCAAGTGCAGAGGGAGTCCGGGGGCATGCAGGTGAAAATGCAGACCGGGTCCCGGCGGTGTAGGAGGGTCAGGGAAGGAAGCTCGGAAAGGGATCCTGGGGGCCCCGGGGGGTCGCAGGAGAGGCTCCAACAGGGTTCCCTAGGTTTCCCGCGGGAGGGGGGTCCCGGTGACCCGCGCACCTGCCCAGCCCCGCGCGCGCTCCTCCCGCGCCGGCCCAGTCGCTTACCTGGAGCGCGAGTCCGAGCCGCGGCCGCTCTCGGCCGGGGCCGGCCGGGCTAGCTCCGCGCCAAGAATGGCGGCGGCGTTGGTGGCAGCGACGACAGAGGCAGACGGCGCCGAGAGATTTGCGACGGGGAGGCCGGCGGCGCGGAGATGCTGCGGCGCGCGAGGGCGCGGAGGCCGGCGTGGGGACGGAGGGCGCGGGCCGAGCGTGCAGGCCCCACCCCCTTTCCCTCCCTTCCCGCCTCCTCCCCTCCCCCTCCCAGCTCTGCCCTCCCTTCGCCCCTCCCCCTTCCTCCTCCTCCCTCCTCTCACCCCCAACCTCTCTCTCCTTCCTTGCCCTACCGTGCCCCGCCTCTGTCTTCACCTTCCCTAATCTCTCTCTCCAACCCCACTGTTTCCCTCCCTTCCTTTCCTTCCCCATCCACCTTCCACCACGTCTTCCTCTTTTCCCCAACTCCCTCTTCCTCCTTTTCCTCCCTATCTTCCTTCCACCTCTCACCCAGCTCCACCTCAGGCCTGGAGGTCTTGGCCCACGGGCCCCATCCTACCCTAGCCTGATTTCTTGAAAAAGGAGATTCCCAGCAAAAGGAGCTTGTTCCTTCCTTTCAGTCTCCCAATGATCCAACTTGCCCCTCCAGGTCCCCAAAGTCTCCTGCACTTCAGGCTCTGCTGACACCAGTGTTGACAGCAGAGATGCTGGGCTCTTGGCTTTGTGACCTATGGCAGCCCCTTTGGGGTTTTCAGTTCAAGGTGTGGGCAGTCCCTCCTGTGGTAGGTTGACTTTGCTAAAGGTTTCTCAGCTTCCTTTTGGATCAGTTTCCTGTAGACACATTTCTAACGTATTCTGGGCTTTCCGAAGTTGCTGCAGAGGGCGGGACATGGCCGCATCCTTAACCTGTTTACCGAGGTTGGTGCCTCAGAACCCACATTTTAAAAAAGCCCCAAACAGTGGTGCTTTCTTGTAATCCTAGTGTTGAGGCAGAGGATACTGGTGGGCCCCTGGATGGAGCTTACTGTCTGGCCAGCCTGCCTCACTTAATCACTCAGATTAGTCTCAGATTCCAGGAAGAGACTCTGTCCCCTAAAACTAAGAGGACGAAGCAGAATATTGTATACATAATAAATAAATAAATCTTTAAAAAATGAAAACAAAACTTAAGTGGACAACAACAGGTTGCCCTCATGACATACATGCGTGGTGAGCACGTTTGGGCATGGAAACACACACACACACACACACACCAGCCACAGGCTGCTTCTCCCTTGAAGGGAGAAGTGACCCTCTGTTCACACACTAACAGCCAGGTGGGAAGTGCTGCCCAGAGAGACACAGTCCCTCGCCCCACAGGAAGCCAAGTTCCTGCCAGAGGTACCTCAGAAATGAATCAGGACCAGACTCCAGGTGAGGCCATGGCTTCCTCAATTACAACAAGGTCCTTGGGGGCTTTCAGCAGGGTTGGGGCTGATGGGAAGGCAGGCAGCTGACAGCAGCTAAACTGACTGAGCCTGTCCTAAAGGTCAGAAGGTCCAGGTGAGAGTAAGTAAGGGTCAGGAAGCTTCTCCAGGATCGTTCTGCCTGGCAGTGCCTGACTCAGCCAACCAGAGCAGAACTAACCAGAGCAGGGTGGGTTGTCCTGGCTCTATAACTCTTAACCTGTGGGTCGCAACCCCTTTGGGGGATCAACAACCCTTTCACAGGGGTCGCCTAGACCACAGGAAAACACAGATATTCACGTTACGATTCATAACAGCAGCAAAATTACAGTGATGAAGTAGCAATGAAAGTAATTTTATGGTTGGGGGTCACTACGGTGTGAGGAATGGCATTAAAGGGAGGTGGAGAGCCATTGCTCCAGGTCATGACTCAGCTGGACTCTTGCTTCCTTTGCCTCCAGGTTGATCTTAGGCCTCAGCTCTCCATGAGAGAAACATATGAGCAGCCTTGGGGAGTGCTGCAGGAGGATGGCCAGGGAACAGTGGGCAGAGCATGTACAGCCCTGGGCCCTGGTTCAATGCGACCATTACAAAGAAAAAGAGAGGCGGCTGCTCTAGGCTTTCTTCCTGTTCTGAGTGTTGCTGCGCCCCTGTCACAGTGCCCCAGGAACAGGCTAGTCCTAGGCCTGCTTAACAGCATCCTGTACCCAGGAAGGAAGGTACACTTAGGATGTGGATACCAACATAAATCCAAGTGTTAGAGGCAGAAGGGACTCCCTCATTCTTCACAGGGGATGAATGTCTAGAACATTGCCCCCTTGCTTGGCTAGCCAGCAGCAGCCTGGGGGTGGGGGTGGGGGCCAGGGGACACTCTAGATGCCTCCAACCTGGAAAATCCCCCTGCACAGCACAAGGCAGTGGGACCCACATGGCTGCAAATTGCCTAGAGCAGAAGGAGGGCCCTATAGGATCATGAACAGCAGAACCGGACACAAGGGTGCCAATTAAAGGAGAAAGCAGCTTTGCACCTGCTGAGCGAGATTCTGAGTGATTGCTGAGCTGACTGCCCCCATGGGAGCCTGCCCTCAGATCTCAGTCTGGGCAGGAGGGAACCGGCTGGAGGGACTGCAGCTACAGGGTCATCAGAAAGGCTGAGACCTCTCCTGGCTGATAGGCCCAAGAGAGAGGGCAGCCCAGAGCTCAGCAGAAACTGTAGTGTGGCTGTCCTGGAGCCAGAGGGGATGGGTAAGAAAACAAACAAACAAACAAACAAACAGAACCATTTAATTGCTCTCCAGCAAGCCCAACCTGCAGTCAGGGCTGCATATCCTGGTCCCTTTGATAGACTGGGACCCTGATTTAGTCTGTCTTTTTATTGCTGTTAGCATTTTGGTTATTTTTTTATGAATATATTTACATATACTTTGCGTGCATATGTATATATACGTGTGTGTGTGTGTGTGTGTGTGTGTGTGTGTGTGTGTGTGTGTATACCACCACATCCATGCAGTGCCTGCAGAGACCAACAGAGACGGTCAGACTCCCCGGAGCTAGAGTTACAGATGCTGTGAATTGCTCTACACGGGCGCTGGGAACCACCTTCTTTGCGAGAGCAGCAAGCACTGTCCCCACAGAGATGGAGCCATCTCTCTCCCCAACCAACGTTTTATCATTGCACATTTTGAATAGATGTGTGTGATCACAAAATGGACCCAATCCCGCATTCGCTCTAACCAGCTTCCTCCCTGAAGCATATCGTTTGTCCAGAAACGCCGAGTGTTTGACGCTTAGGCCGAGCTATAAGTTCTCTACATTTTTCTGCGACAGCATTGGCATCCTCTAATGGCTAGATGCACAAGCTACCTGCAGAGATGAGACTGGAGCGTCACAGGAGAAAGCCTCTCAGGTTTGGTAGCTTCGGTGGCACAGTCCAGACTTGCCTTGGCCCATCCTCTGAGCAAACACATGGATCCCTGGGCCCCCAGGCTTCTGCCTCACAGCCTGAAGTAGGAGGTGCCTAAGGCTGGCTGGAGGCTGTGTCCAGCCACCCAAGGGGGGCATAGGGGAGCAGGTCAGCACAGTGACCACGGTGACCACCCCCTGGACAGAGAGATACCTACCCCCCTGCATGTTTGACATCTGCCTCAGGAAACATGAGTATATGTCGTGTGTGTATGTGTGTGTGTGTGTGTGTGTGTGTGTGTGTGTGTGTGTGTGTGTCTATGTGTTGCGGGGGTTATGCATGTGGGTGTATGTGGATGCCTGTATACAGAGGCCAAAGGACAACCTTGAGGGTCATTCCTAGGACACCTGTCCATCTTCACTTTGTTCTTGTTTGAGAGAGGGTCTCTTGCTAGCTTGGAGCATTCAGAGCAGGCCAGCCTGGTGAGCCCCAAAGACCCCAAGAGCTCCACCTGCCCCTGCCTCCCCAGCCCAGGATTACAAACACATCCAACAAAACACCAGTTTTGTTCTGGTTTGTAACATGGATCTGGGACTAGAATCCTGATACAGACATCTTCCCGGCCCCCAGGGAGATGTCTTCTAAATAGAATCTGCAGCATGGGACAGTATTTTAATTATTCTACCTCCACAGTAGCCGCCACCCCCATCCTGTCTCTGTCTTTTCCCCTCCACAACCTCAGGATCACCCTTTCCTGGAGAGCCTCACCAAAGCAGCCATCATCCCTGGGGACTGTCTGAGGCCTCCTGAAGCCCCACCCCCCTGCATACCCATATCCCTCTTTCCCTAAACTCCGAGCTGCTCTGGTTGCAGAGTGTTAAGTGGGACCCGCTGAGCTGCTGTGGATGGTACTGCTGCTTTCTGCTTCCTGCATCTCAGTTGTCAAGCCTGAGTACTAACTAAATCGGCTTGAGGCCTATAATCTAGCCCTCGGGTGCACTCTCATTGCAGCGTGGGCCAACTCTGTGAGCACACAGCACGGTTACAGAGCTGTTCCTTGCCATCTTCCAAAGAGGTTGTGCCTTGTTCCAGTGTAATCACAGGAGAACTGAGTCAGTGACGGCGAAGGCGGACAAGACGGGGTTGGCAGCAAGAGCGACCTCAGCATTAGCAAAGCCTTTTTGACCTTCAAGGCATCTCTGCCATCAGCTGCCAGAGCCATGGGGCCTCCCTGCCCTTTCTTCCCCCCCCCCCCCCCCCCGCTGTCTGAGACCTGCCGTCACTTCCTCCCACTACTCCCCAGTGGAGCTAAGTCCCCCACTCTGTCCAGCAGCCAGGATGGCACCCCACTGCCCCTCACCACCCGTTGGAGCTGCTGTCAGCTTCCACCAGAATTGCTTCTGGGTGTTTTTCTCCCTTCTCTGAGCTGTTTGGTATCTCCCCAGTCTGGTCAAGGCTGCAGATGTCTCCAGGCTCAAGGGAAAGCAGTTATCCAAGTGTTGCTAAGTGTGGTCTTCAGAAGCAGCAGAACCAGGATGTCACTGTTCTGGGGTCACAATAAACTACCTGCCCAGCCTGGTGGCCACTGACATACGGGGGCCACTGTGACTCCCACTGGCTAACATTAAGCACACAACAGATGTGACTATTCGTGATTTTGTGAGGAAATATATTCAATTTGTAGACATATCTGCTTATTCTTGCAACAATTGCACATGCAATCTGAGTCATATCTGCCACGGCCTCCTGTCTCCCCTTCCGCCTAGACCCCTCCTGTCTTCACGCCCCCACCACCTCTTTTTTTGTAAAAACCCACTGAGTCCAGTTAGTGCAAGCAGCTGGAGTTTTGACGGGCCTGGTTGACTTATTTGTGTATAGGTCTTGTGCAGACAAGTGTAAGGGCAGTGACTTCACGAGAGCCAGGGCTGTGTCCGGAAATAAGCATCTCACAGCTCTCCCTCATGCTCTGGCTCTTTCTGTTCCCTCTCCTACCCTGTTCCCTCTGTTTTGGAGGAGGCTGTTTGTTTTCAAAAACCATTCTGCTCAACCATCCAATTTGGATGAATCCTGCCAAGCTCAGCTGATCAAGGGAGACTTTTTTTTTTTTTTTTTTTTTTTTTTTTTTTGGCTTGCCTGGGGTGGACCCTGAGCCTCATGCCCTGTAGACAAATACAGACATGGACCCACACCCCAAGCCTTGTGTTACTTTTTTCTAAAGGGTTCTTTGCCCTCCAACTTCTCACATAATGCTCATGTGGCTTTTCCCTCAAACGGGAGTCACGGCCACAGGCAGTGATTGTTATGCCCACTCTCCTTGTTCACTGACAGCTGAAGGCTTCCTGGTGCATCAGGCCACCACCATTAGGGACTCTTCCCTTCTCTGACTCTCTCTCCTCGTCCTCTAATCTACTTTGGTTCCATTTAGAGGTTGGCGTCACCATGCCCGGCTCAAGGCCGCTGGCATCCCAAATCCACAATGCTGACCGCTCAGGCTCTCTCTGAGTTGCAAGCCTTTTGTGTGAGGAAAGTTTGACGACTCTGTCACCAGCTGAGTGAGCATGTGACCCACTAAGAGCCCTTTATATTAAGGAAGTGATTGTAAAACTGCTAAGGACACTGTGGTGTCACTCTCGCTAGAACAGAAGAAGAGGAAACCCACTCACGGAGGAGACTGTCTGAAATGAAGCAGCTTGTGCCTGTGTTCCAGCCACTTGGGGAGCTGAGGCAGGAGAATCACCATGATTTCAAGGCCAGCCTGGGCTACAGATGGAGGCCAGGTCTCAAAAAAATACATCAAATTAAAATCTAAACGCCCATCACTGGCAAGCATGCGGAGCGGCCACGACTCACCTTTGCTTTCCTCCTCTGGAGCTTACTTCCACAACTGCCTTCTAGCAACCAGAAAACACTACAGTGTAAAGTGAATAAATAATGAATTGATTAAAAAATACTGCAGTTCAAGAGAGGACAGGAAGGCATATTCACTAGAAAAAAAAGTTTTAAGAAGAACGGCATGTTTGACTCTCACTCTCTCAGCAGAGGGCCTACTCCACGCTTTGAATTTGGGCTGGAGAGATGTCTTGACAGCTGAGGGCTCTCACTGCTCTTCCAGAAGACCTTCCAAGCACCCATGTTGGGTGGGTCACAACTACCTGTGACTTTGGCTCTGGGGATATGACACCTTCTTCTGAACTCCAAAAACACAGCACATTCCACTCCCTCTCCCCAAACACAATAAAAAAAATAAAATAAGTCTTTGAAGGAAATATCCTGCTGGTTGGGTGATAGTTCAGTCAGAAAGTTGGGAATTCAAGCCTCTAAAACCCATGTTAAAAAAAAAAAAGGCAGGCTTGTAATCGCAGTGCAGTACAGGTGTCTGGGGCTTGGTGGCTGGTCACTCTAGCCTATTTGGCAAGTTCAAGGCCTGTAAAAGATCCTGTCTCAAAAATGAGGCAGAGGGTATGTGATGAATTGTCCTCCTGGCCATACATACACATGCTTGCACGCTTGCTCACTCCGTGTCTCTCTCTCTTCCTTTCTTCCTCTCCCTCTCTCTCTGTACTCTGTCTGTCTCTGTCTCTCTCTCATTTTCTGGTGGAAAGATGCTGCCCCCAACCTGACCTCTGCTCCAGCAGTGCACAGGCTGCAGTTATCCAGTAGAAACTCCGTGTACAGGGTTGTGCTGCTCTCGTGGGTTGTTTGTTTGTTTGTTTGTTTGTACAGAGGAGGGGCTATGACAGTTGATCTGCACTGGCTGGCTACATCTAGGGAGGGTTCAGACCTACCACCTGAGCTTTCCATACAGGCTTTCTACATGTGTTAATATTTTTCTAAATTTCCACTATGCATCGGGTGGCAACCACAGAGCAGGTATGTGCTAAGCCCCTACTCTAGGAGCCCAGGCTGGCCCTCAGTGGATGGATTCAGCAGCCTGTGGTCTTCCTGGCAGGGGCTGCCTGAGACCCAGAGGCACTGGTACTCTGCCTCCTGTGGTCACAATGCCATTTGAAGAGGACGCTTTTCTGAAGAGAAACATGGAGGGCCTTGTCTTCCCACAGCCTATGGTTTCTCTTCTGTCTGTGACTCACAGGCTGCCTGGTAATCTCTCATGCCAGAATCTGCAAGCTCTGCCTACCCTCTGTGCCGCAGAGTCTCCAAGCCAGCCACTCTTCAATCAAGACTCTTCACACATGTGACAAGATACAGTAGAGGAAATGGAATGCTTTGAATGAAAACACCACATGCCAGGCTGGGAAGATGGCTCAGTCAGTAAAGCACTTGCCCTGAAAGCATAAGGATCCAAGTTCAAGCTTCAGAAGCCAAGTAAAAAGCCAACGGTGGTGCATGCTGTATTAAAGGAACAGAATAGAGCTGATGGAGTAAATATGTGAATATATATCATGTATGTTTATGTATGTGTGTATAGGTTGTGTGTGTGTGTGTGTGTGTGTGTGTGTGTGTGTGTGTGTGTGTGTGACTTATTAGAGTGGCTTAAAGGCTGTGGTCTAGAAAGCCCCAAACTGGCTGTCTATCAACAGAAAGCCCAAGAATCCAGTAGGTGTTCAATGAATAAGGGTGAATATCTGAGCTGGTCCTCAGTATACCCCAGAATCCCAAAGAAGGAGGCCAATAAAGGAAATAGACTTGCCAGCGAGGGCAAGCAGGCAAGGAGCTAAAGCTTCCTTCTTTCATGTCTCCTGCACAGACAACCACAGGAAGTTGTGGCCCAGGTTAAAGGCGGAGCTCCTCACCTCCAAAGATCCAGATTAGAGGTGGGTCTTCCCAATTCAAACCAGGTCATTAAGAAAAGTCCCTCCCAGGTGTAGCCAGCCTCCTGGGTTTTGGTTAATTTCAGATGTTGTCAGGTTGACAAAAATAAGAGCCATCATGTGTGCGTATAGTCTTTCAGGCCTGGGGTGTCAGAGACAGGCAGATCCCTAAAGCACATAGCCGGCTACTCCAGCCTAAATGTAGAATTGCTGGTCAGAGAGAGACCCTGTCTCAAAATAATGATGGCTGGTTCTGGGTTCTGATGTAACCTACTGTAGCAGTTAGACTCACAAGGAAGCTTCGAAGCCAGGGTGAATGGGATGTGTCTGCATGTGTCTGATGGCTGGAGGTCAGCGGAGGGCTTTGATCCTCACTTGGTGTTTTTACTCAGGGTCTCCCACCAGCCTGGAGCTCACTGAGGAGGCAAGCCCAGCCTACTTAGGGATCCACCTGTCTCCACTGTTCCAGGCCTAGGAACTGAAGCACACTGCTGCACCCAGATTTTTTTTTTTTTAATGTAAGTGATGTTCATGCTTACATAGTAAGCATTTTATCAATGGAAGTACCTCTCAGCACTCAGAGATTTCAAAATAAGAATTTCTCATCTTGATTTCTTGGTTTTTATGAGTTCTTTAGACATAACATGGATGGCCTTGTTCCTGTTGTGTTGTAATTATATTAATTAAACACTCCTAATGCTACTTAATGACTCCAGGTGTGTACCTGCCAGGTGAAACTGGAGGTCTGTTTATTTGATTGTAAACCTCAATCATACTCTAAGGAGATGTGTCTCAGGCTCCAAGCTCGGAGACAAGCCAAGAGAGCCACCCTGTTTGTCCCTGCTCTTCCCATGTCACAGCCCTGAGTGGGTGATCTCAGCTCCTCCCTTCTTCCTGGCTCTGTCTCTCAGGGTCACCAGCGCCCCAACCAAGGGCTTACCTAGGAACCTTAGCGATCTTAGAAGGTGTTCATCAGCATTCTGCTACTGTAATAAAATACTTGAGAGAGCCAGCTTACAAGGATGGAAGCGTTTTTTTTGTTCTTGTGGTTTGGGCTCGTGTTTCCTGGATTTTAGTCCACATTTGCCTAGTCTTATGGCAGCACGGCTCACATCATGGAAGCCAGATGCAGAGAGACAGAAAGTGGTTTGCAGAGCACAACCTGTTGTAGTAAAATAAATACTGGCTGTTGGGCTATGAATTATTTATCATTTGCCCTAATATTTTCACAGTGGTATCCCACTATCACAAATAATGAGATACAGACACCTATTAAATTTATAATTGCTTTATTTACCTTGGGCCGGGCAGATATTTTACTTATAGTCTCAATATCCTCACCATCCATCTCCCAGCCCCCATCCAATGCCATCCGCCTTAATCCTCCTCAGCTGGACTACCTTCCATCCATAATCCCATGGTACTTTCTTATTTTCTCTATCTGGGCTCTTTTATGCCATTATTGGAGTCCTTCCTCAGCCCACATCGTGTTTTCTCCAGGCTAACCCATCCTGAGGTCCTTCATTTTCCCCTCTTCCCATCTGTTGGTCATTCCCATGATTCCTCATGGGATTCTCCAAAGCCCAGGAACCTTAGCCACACCCACCCCATTCTGTCCTGCCCAGGTATAGGCTGTTTAATCAGCCAATCAGGTATAATGACTTAGGCAGGTTTACACAGAGAGCCAGTAATGAGCATCAGACCAACCTCCAACAATTCACTGATCTTAGTCACTTTTTTTTTTCTGTTGCTGCTGTGATAACATGACCAAGGCAACTTACAGAAGAAGGAGTTTGTTAGGGGCTCACAGTGCAGAGAGTGAATCCATTGCCATCATGGGGTGGGGCATGGCAGCAAGCAGGCAGATGCGGTAAGGGAGCTGGAGCTGAGAGCTTGAATCTTTATCCACACATGACAGAGTAAAGGCAGGGAGATGGAGAGGCAGGGAGACTAACTAGGAATGGGGTGGGCTTTTTGAAACCCCAAAGCCCACCCCAGTGACACACCTCCTCTAATAGGGGTATATCTTCTAATCTCCCCAAACAGCTCCACCAAACGGGACCAAGGATTCAACTATATGAGCCGATAGGGGCTGTTCTCATTCAAATCACCACACTCGAGGACATAACTTCCTCGCACTTCCCCACCTCTTGAGGGTCACACCAGTAGCAGCACAGACTGGGGATCAAGTCTTCCAGCTATGGGCCTTTCAGCCATCATCTACAAGCCACCAGGACAGTCACGCCACTGCAGCCTCCTCGTGGTGGCAGCAGATACTCCTGTATTCCATGTGAGCCCTTACCAGGGGCCATACTGCAGGCTAAATACCATCTCTCGTTATTTAAGAGTGACCACGCTGCGTGGACAGTGAATAGAACAAACAAGACTGAGGGACAATGGTTTCCAATCCAGACAGGCTGCTCTGGTGTCCCTGCCTCTGCCTGCCCTCATCATGGCAGCACAGCCAGGCATTTCTCATCTGCTCATTGCTCTGTCACTGTGACTGTGTATGTGTGTGTGTTTGCTCTATGTGAGTACCTGTGCTGGACAGTTGGATAGCTTTATGTCAACTTGACATAAGCTAAAGTCATCTGAGAGGAGAGGACCTCAACTGAGAAAATGCCTTTATAAGATGGGGCTGGAGGCAAGCCTGTGGGGCATTTTCTTAATTAGAGATTGAAAGGGGAGGGCTCAGCCCATTGTGGGTGGTACCATCCCTAGGCTGGCAGTCCTGGGTTCTAAAAGAAAGCAGGTTGAGTAGGTCACAAGGAGCAAGCCAGTAAGCAGTACCCTTCATGGCCTCTGCATCAGCTCCTGCCTCCAGGTTCCTCCCCTGTTTGAGTTCCTGTCCTGACTTTCTTCAATGATGGATTACAATGAGGAAGAGGAAGCGGAATAAACCCATTTCTCCCCAACTTGCTTTTGGTCACTGAGTTTCATTGCAGCAATAGGAGCCCTAAGACAGTACCCATGTGGGCACACGTAGAGGACAGAGGCCAATATCGAGTGTCTCCATCACTTATTCTACACCTTATCTTTTGAGGTTGGCCAGTAAGGCCCCAGGTTCCCTCTGTCTCTGTCCCCTGACCCACAGCATTGGGGTCACAGGTTCAGGCCACTGGATCCAGCTTTTACACAAGTGGTGGGGATTCAAATTCAGGCCCTTACGTGTGTCCGGCGGGCACTTCACCCGTCTTTCCAACCCTCTAGATCTTTTCTCTTACATAGAGCCTCTCACTGGACCTGGAACTCAGTGATTCGGGTAACTGGCTAGCCAGCAAGCTCCAAGGATCCTCCTGCCTCAGAGCTCCCCCCACCCCGGGGCTGGGATTGTAGATGCACACTGCCAGGGAGTGCTAGAAATCTAAGCTTACCTCCTCATGCTCGCATCACCAGCGACTCACCGAGCCCTCTCTCCAGCCCCAGAGCTTGCTGTTTTGGTATTGTCTGCTCTGGCTGAGAATGGCTTCTTCTAATTATTGTTCATGGGGCCTATTTCTTGGCGTTATGTCACAATCAGATGGTTATTTTTCCCCATCTGTTGCCACAATCTGTTCAATCCATCACTTGAAAGAGCTCGCAGGAAATTGCCTCATCTAAAAAGAGGATGAAAGTGCTTCAGCTATTCTCAGTTGCCAGGGTTTTGGTCTGCAGAGTCGAGGCGTATAGGGGAATCTTCTTATATAATAATGAATTCAGAAAAATTGCTGTTTTCCTCCAGTGCCCATGCTAGGCAACACAGAAAATAATGGTGAGACATGGGGGAATGGGGTAAATTCTGACACCCTCAAAATATTCTTTCTCCACAGCAGAGTAATGTTTAATAAATGACCTCCAGCCCCAGTCTTTCTTTTCAACCGCAAATGCTCTCAGCTCGGGAGGAAAACCAGAGCTCAGCAGCATGTGTATTAGGTTTGAAAGGCTAGGAACTCCACTCAGCAGCAGTGGGAGGAAAGGGCTCCACTCTCAAGGCATTTCATGCGGGCAGAGTGGCTCCCATTAGGAGCTCATCCTGTTTTCAGGGAGCAGCGGTTCTTCTTCATTAAGGAAAGAGGTCTGAAGAGCCCCTGCAGCAGGTGCTAATGGCATCAGGGCTGAGAGGTCGCCAGGCAGCTGCTTGGCATGTAACCAGGAGACTGAAGCAAAGTCATGGTAAGTGACCCTGGCAAAGCTTTGAGTGTGTGTGTGTGTGTGTGTGTGTGTGTGTGTGTGTGTGTGTACATGTGGAGGCCAGAGATCAACCTTAGGTACTATTTTTCAGTGCTGTCTATCTTGCTATTAGAGACAGGATCTCCCATTGTCTAGGCTGCTGACCAGCAAAGGCCAAGGATTCTCCCTTCTCCACCTCTCCAACCCATTGCTGACATTACAAGTGTGTGTCATGACCACTGGCTTTTACAAGGGCTCCGGGCTCCAAATGCAGGTACTCCTGTTTGTGAGGTAAGCGCTTCACTGAATAAGGCACCTTCCTGGCCCCAAGACTTTCCTGTAACGTAATATGGTATCATCGATCTTGATTTTGTTTGCCTTGAGTGGAGGAGTGATTGACACGCACATGTGCCTATTGATAGGGCCACTATGTGATTTACTGACTTGTGACATTTGCATAATGGCCAAGCAGGGTCCACAGCATATTCAGCACCCTAAACTTTTACTGTTTCTTTGTGTCATGAATATTAAAGTATCTTCTGGCTTGGGGGGAAATGGCTCAGCATTAACAGCATGTACTAGCCTTGCAGAGGTCCTTAGTTCGGAAGTTCAGTTCCCAACTTCATCCTGTGGCTCATGGCTGCCTGGAACTGTGGCCCTGGAGAGATGTGGACCCCACCCCCACCGTCCTAAGGCACCCACAATGATGCACACACATATGCACACACACACATACACACACACAGAGTAAAGAAATAAAATAAATATTTTTAACTTCTATGTTTAGAAATATGACATTTGTTGTTGATGCCAGCTACCCCACCTTGTAATATATCTACTGCTTTTTGCTCTGTAGTCTGAGCAGGCCTGGAACCCCACAGTTCTGCTGCTGGGCCTCTTGAGTGCTGAGATTGCAGGTGTGTTCCACCATTCCTGGCCAGAACTGTCTTTTACAGGCATAATTCCATGTGCCAGATACAGAAGGCAGCAAAAGGCTGTCTCATAAGGGAGGAGGACGGAGGCACTGGCTTAAATGCATGCCCTAGGAAAGACAGGGGCCTTCATTATCAGCCATGAGGAAAGGGGGCCCCCACACACCATGCCCTTCCATCGGCCTCCATACTCAAGGCCCAGACCATCTATATGATGCTACTTAACAGGGCAAAGGGACACAGGCCCCTCTCACAAATGTACTTCAAGTAAGTATTGCTTTAACTTTTGGTAGTAGATTGTGAAAACTCATGTTTGTTTCTTTCATTAAAAATTATTTACTTATTTTTATATATTTATATATTTAGTTAGCGTGCTTGTGCACACGAGTGAGTGCTTGCTCTCACATGCATGCCATGGCACACATGTGTAACATGGAACTTAGTGGCGGGGGCGGGGGAGGGGTATTCCATCCTGTAAGGCCTGGGGAGTGAACTCAGGCTATCAGCCTTGGCAGCAGGCACCCTTAAGTAGCTGAACCATCCTGCTGGTCCTGTTTTGGGGGCTAACTTACTCAGGTACTTTGCAGTTTTATTTTTCCCGTGGTGCTTGCGCTTTCTTCCTCTTGCTTTCATTTACTGGTGTGGGACTGTTGCCAGCCTGTGCTAGGCTGTGTCCTTTTCTTCCTCCTGTCCCTGACCTTTTAGTCACCCATTAGCCTGCGCAGTTGCCCAGAGACCTTCCAGGGCCCTGAGTACCCAGAATGCTGACCCCTTGAGGCCGTGCGGGGAACTGCACCTCCCTGAATGCAGGGCTTGAGCACAAGCTTTTCATCTGAGGGCTTGTTTTCCAATCTTTTCTCCCAGTATTTCTGCCTACACACAACAAGAGCATATGTGTCTCCCCTGAAGCAGACTTATCACCATGGTGACAGCCACTCCTCAAGATGTCGAAGATTTTCTGAGGTCCACAAAAGATCGTCAGCCTTTCTGCCCATGAGGAGGTGCCTAGGAGGGTAGCCTAGGAAAGGAAAGGCCAGGGTGAGAGGGCACGGATTTCTCCCATGCCACCGGGGAAAGGACAGGCATGCAGCAAAATGCCCCCTCTCCCCAAGAGAACAGAAGGAGGAGCGGTCTGACTCTCATACTCAGTCCTCAGGAGGCGCTGTGCTTTGCCACAGTTCCCGAGTTGGAAATTTGGTCCTGCAGAGCAATTTGAGATGTAGTGGCTTCTTTAAGAGGTGGAGCCTGGTAGAGGGTCACTAGGTCTCAGCAGGCTACGCTGTAACAACAGGAACCCAGGCAGGAGGATGCTTTGGGGAACCAGCCCCACAGACCACCTAGTGATTTGTAAACTCTTGCCTCTTAAGTGGTACAGGTGCTGGCATCAGTGGACACCAGTGACTGTCACATGATCCCAGAAAGGGATCCCTCTCAGGCCATGTGTGTGACTTTTCTCCTGGCCTTCCACCTGCTGGGTCCCCGGACCCCACAGTAGGAGCGCTAGGATAACATGTCAGCATTTCCATTTTTTTAAATCTAAAAACTATGCAAATCTTGCCCCATACTAACGCCACTGCATGCATCTGCTTTGCAGACATTTGTCACTTCATACCCCGTGATGGGAAATCTATCCTAACTACGCCCACTCTCCTGCTGAGGCAGATGGTCTACCAAGACTCCTGCTGGGAGCCTGTGGACCAGGAATCATACTGGCCATTTCACAAATGAGGAGAAGCTGGTGGCTGTAACAGGCAGAAGCCATCATTGTCAACTAGGTGTCACAGGCGCCCCCCACCCCCAAACCCCCACACACTTCCAGTAACAAGAGCAAGAAGACCAAAGGAGGTGCTGACAGTCGGAGTCACTGATGGGCCCGTTCTGTGCCAGCTGGATTGCTTGAAACCAGTGTGTCCAGCAGAACTTTTAACACATTCTCTTAGCTCCTACCTTCCTTGGAAGACCCTGTGTCTCTCTTATGTGTAAAATACACGTAGACAGTATCTGCATGCATGGAACATACGCAATTTCTGACTCGCCATGGTGCAACTTTAAAATGTGTTTATTTATTTGAGACAAGATCTCATGGTGTCCTAGGCTGGACTCAAATTCCTTATGTAGCCAAGGATGAGCTTGAACTTCTCATCCTCCTGACCCCGTCTGATGAGCACTGGGATCGCAGCTGTATACTACCGTAGCCAGTTTGTGCAGTGCCGGGGTAGAGCCCAGTGCTCTGTGCATGCCAAGCAAGCGCTCTGCCACCTGAGTTCACTCTTAACCCAACTGCATGGGTTTCTGCTTTTAGCCTGGTGCCGGTTGTACCTGTGCAATCTTTCCGCGCTTCACTTCAGTATTCCACAAGTTATGTGAGCCCCTCAATGCCTTATTAAAGAACAGATTTGTGTCAGATGATATTATCGAGATGAAGGAAGACTCGCACATCCCAGGTGCCTTTCAGAGGGCAGAACAAGTGCTGGGGACATAGCTCAGTGTTGGAGTGTTGGCCTCGTGTCAATGTCAATAGAAAGACAGCTCTCACAAGGTTTTGGGAAAAAGATAGTTTTTTTTTATGGAGCCAAATAGGAGGGAACATGGCCTGTGAGAACATATTTAGGTTACCCCAAATTCGATGTTCCAAGGTGGTAACAGATTGGTGAAGTTTTTATGGAAGCAGAACAAAGAAAGTCATATGTCTCTTCACATACATTAGTGAGAATGTTAGATAGGCATAGGTGGATTTACACCAAGTGGGGAAATTTCTGCTATAGACCTCAGATGCTATCTGATCACTCCAAAGGATTTACCTAATGGTCACAAAGATGTTCACGCACAGAGAGAAGGGCAATAGATGGCTACTAAGAGGCTAAAGGTGGCTCCAGAACATCTGGACTTATCACATTCCAAACTCAACACAATCTTTGAAGTTCTCATTGATTGACCATCTGTGTGGAAGGCTCAGGAGAAGCTGCTATTCTTCCCAGAAATGTTCTTCCACACCAGCATGCACAAGGCTCTTGCTTCAATCTACAACTCCACATGAAAGAAAGAAAGAGAAAGAAAGAAAGAAAGAAAGGAAGAAAGAAAGAAAGAAAGAAAGAAAAAAGAAAGAAAGAAAGAGGCAAAACTGAGCAATGATGCCTAGTAGGACACAGGTAGAAAATTCATTTTCAACATATAATGCTTTTGTATGCTGGGTTTATAAGGAGATAGCCATGGGAGCAGAGGAACATATGCAAATACATACCCGCAAATGTGTGGACGCTGAAAGCTTTCCATAAAGCAAAATCAAGCCGTCCCACTGGGGTAATTATTCTGTTTCTAAGCAACCAGGTGGGTCATTATGCGGCTTCCCACCTCCCTCAGAAGCACGCTCCTGAGTGCCTCCCTCAGATCCTAGGCTCAGGGCAGCTGGGGTCCCCTAGAGCTTGAGTTTCAGGCAGTGAGGCAGGGGACCCTGGAGCCTGCTTCGCTGTAGAAGCTGACGTGGAGATTTGATTTCGGCTTGGGTCTGTTCATCTGTTTGGTTGGGTTCCCCCATGGAATGGAAGTACCTCACTGTCAGGGAACATAGTCAAGTTGTCTTGGAGTAAAAAGGGCTATTAATGGAAGGGGTGGGAAAAGAGAAGAGGGAGGCAGAGCTAGGGTGGATACGCTCAACATTCAACATAAATATTCTAGTTTTCTTTCTGTTGCCGTGGTAAAACACTCTGCCCAAAAGCATCATGGGAGAAGAAAGGTTTTAATTAGCTTACAGTTCCAGGCCACAGTCTATCATCGAAGGAACTCAAGCAGGAAGCTGAAGGCAGGCTTGCTTTCTAGTCCACACCTCATTACCTCTAACCAGGAACTCAAATCACAGGCAAGAGGTACTGCAGATCTGTGGAGGATGCCTCTTACTTGCTGGCCCTTTGGCTGGCCTATTCTCTTTAAGCTTTCTTACAAATTCAGGATCATCTACACAGAGAATGGTACCACCCATAGGAGGCTGGACCTCCTTCTATCAATTAACAATCAAGACAATTCTCCCAGACAAG
Source organism: Psammomys obesus (assembly GCF_907164565.1). NCBI lineage: Eukaryota > Metazoa > Chordata > Mammalia > Rodentia > Muridae > Psammomys > Psammomys obesus. Next base: position 15,293,306 of record NW_026596162.1, read on the forward strand.
CCCACAGGCCTATCGGTGAGAATCTGCCTCAAAAAGCCAAAAGAGCAACAACAAAAGAGAAAACCGTTCTCTGTGGCAAACGATTCTTTAAAACTTTCTTCTGCAGAGAACAGGATCGGGCCAGGAGCCCCTGTGACAAGGAGTAGTTCTGAGAGACCCTGAGCCATCTCAAACCATGGCTGGGAATCCCGGCTTCACCTGTCAGGTCCAGAAAGACCACGTGGTGACGGGCATGGTGGCACACACCTTTAATCTCAGCACTGGGGAGGCAGAGGCAGCTGGATCTCTGTGAGTTCCAGGTCAGCCTGGTCTACAAAGCGAGTCCAGGACAGCCAAGGCTAAAAGGCCACTGTGGATGGACAGATGGTCCTCTGTATACACAGGCTCTACTTTCTAGATCCAACCACTGAAGATCGTGTTCTGCATGGTCTGTCTATAGTATACCTAGGTGTCTATACTGAGCATGTGCCAACTCTTCCCACGGTTCCCTTCACAATGCAGTCAAAGAGGTATGTACACAGCAACACTCACTGGTTAGAAGCAGCAGAGAGACGATTTAAAGCACACAGGAGCGTACTGGAAGTTTTGGTTTGTATGTTATTAAATATGCTGTTGTATTCATCCCAAGGGTGGGGTTTACTTGGGCTAGTTTGTCCACACCTGTTAATTTTCACATTCGGCATGTGATCTTTGCCAGCTGGTGACGGCCTTCCACCTGTGTCACAGAGAGGGATGTGGTCTAAGACTCTGGGAGTATAAACGTGAGAGCAAAAAAGGGACCGTGTGGTGTTCCGTGTTGGCGTGTGTTGTGTTGCAGTTTGGAGAGACCAGAGAGAAGAGACGGTGTGGCGGTTTGGAGCAGACAGACGGAGAGGAAGGCTTCGGGGAGCAACGGCATGGAGGAGCCTGCTGGCTGCGTCTGCGGTTGACGGAGATTGGTGTAGAGCCCTAGAAGAACCTTGACCCTACCTAGCTGGAAGAGGTAAAGGGGTCTGGGCCGCCTCTGCCCACTAACCTTCTCTCTCTTAAGGTTGGGGGTTTGGTTGAAGGGAGGTCAAGGCCTAAACACCCCAAATAAAGAAGAGTTTTAAAATTGACCACCACAGGTGGCTTCTCGCTACACAGGAGGGTATATGAGTGTTCTACAGAAACTTCATGCTATTTTAGTTAAGGAACCTGAGCATTCCAAGAGGGGAACCCCTCCTCCCATCAGGGATACAAAGGACGACTCCGCAGTTCATCTCTGGGCCATGTTTTTTCCCACTTAGGCAATGGTCTGGTCGGACCAGAGTGGCTTTATTACTCCTGGGAGGGGAGGCTGTCTCTCATCGCGTGCTCATGGGAGTACTGCGTTGGGCTAATGGCCCCTTCGTGCCTGGTATGCCACCAGCACAGCGTGGAGCCATCCACGCATGTCTTGAGCACTTACTTCCCTTGCTTATTTCCTATTGGATATCAGCTGACCTTCATCTTCAGGACCCCCCCTCCCCACAGGGCAAGACAGCTCTGCCCCCTCTTCAGTATTAGAGAGCAGCCTCATTTCTCCGAAGGCTGCAGCTCTGTGTCATCAGCAACCTGCAGCCTGTCTCCAGCTGCCTGGCCTGACAAGTCAGCAGGAAGCATTGCTGCTGCTCAGAATGTGGAAATACACTTGAATTTCCCAGTTGCCATGGCAATCGCCAAAACGGTAATGACAGGGTGCGGTCTGAGGCAGGGCATGCCCAGCGTGGCGCCTTTCCAACTGATGTGCATGTTTAGCGGTACTCAGAGGGTGGGTTCCAGAAGGCCGTTGCTATTATTCAGGTCAGTATCCCCCAAATGCTCACGTGTTAAAGGCTTGATTTCCAGGGAGGCAGACATTTCTGGTCGACCATTTAAGAGGAGAGGCCTATCGGGAAGTTTCCAGGCCCATGGTGGAGGGGTATATCCTCAGAAGGGATTGAGGGCCCCAGGCTCTTGCTTCCTTATAGCTTCCAGGCCATGAACTGAGCATCTTTTCCTATCATATGTCTACTGCCGTGACCTGCTTCTCACCTCTGGCCCAAAGCAGTGCTGTCCACTGATCCCAGATTAGACCATCCAAAACTAGGGACCCAAATGCACCTTTCTAAGAAAAGTTTCCCAGGTGTTTTGTTATGGTGACGAAAGACAGACTGATCTGGGGGTGGAAAGGGTCTCACTGCCCCAACAGCCCCTCAGCACTGTGCCAGTTCACACATGGGGGAGGGGGAGACAAACTGGCCATGTGGCAGGTTGCTCTGTGAGAGAGGGGACTGATGTTATCAAGGCTTTGGTACATCACTCGTGAAAGGCAGCCTGGCTTTAATGAGAAATCTCTACAGCCTCTGAAGAAGAGGGAGTTGAGAAAGTGCTTCAGAGGATGGAGCCGGCATGTGTAGAGGACCAAGGGGATGCCGGCAATCACCCTCCATCACTCTTGGAATTTCTCAATCAACCCCAGAGCTCACTGATTGGGCTAGTCTTACTAGGGCGCTTATTCTGAGGTCTCCTGCCTCCTCCTTGTGAGGTCAGAATCACAGGTCTGCCCCCTTGACATTTAGGAGGGTTGCAGGGATCCAGATGCTGATATTCACACTTGAGCAGCAAGCGCTTTAACAACTGAGCCGCCCCTCACCCTCCCTTTTCATGAATTTCAGGAGTCTTATCATATTGCCTCGGCCAGACTTAAACACCCCGCTCAATAGAGCCTCTGGCCTCCACGGTAGCTGGGACCACAGGGCACATACATAGCACTGGCCTCAATTTCCTTTATTTTTTTTCTCTCTCTCATAGCTTTTGTCTTTTGTCTTCAGATCCATTCTTTAATAATTTCCAGCATTCTATTTCCTTGAGTTGCCTCGTTCTCCTTAGGTGAAGGACTTCTGACTTTAAAGTATTGTGTTTGTCGGTTAGAAAATAATGTGCTCCATCCCATCTGGCAAGAATGGGAGACGCTGACACAATGGTGCTTCCTGTTCCAAGGGATAGGAAGGGGGTCCTCAGCACTGTGTCGAGAGATGTGACACAGTGATATGACAGTGAGACCGGAGGATGCCATCCAAAGGAACTCGGTGCAAGGAGTTATGGGACCTCAGGTGCGCACTGATGGATCTTTCTGGAGGCAGGCGCCTAGAAGAACAGGTCAGGGAGAAGTCATCTCAGGTCCTCTGGTAGTTGCGAGTCTGGGCCTGTCTGGTAACTTGGACCATCTGCAGAGAAGCTAGCTGAAGGTCACCAGGCAGGATGCAGCTGAAGGCCTGGTGGGGATAGCCATTTTCTCCAGCAGAGAGGGCTGCCCACCCCCCTCTGGCCTTGCTGGGCTCAGTGCAGCGTGTTTGGGGATTATAACTGGTGAGACCCTGAATCAGGGACATGCTGTTGAGAGATACCACTTTGCACAGGGTAGAATAGAGCTGTGAATCAGACCCATCCCTTTACTTCCTGTCTTCAAGGCAAGAGAGTGGCTTAGGGGGCTCCTGCTGTAAACACATAACATGCGTGTTCATGCCCAGGAGAACGCGCATGTGGTTGGGCCATGCATAATAATAAAGCTTTCCAGATGGCTGCTCTGGGCCAGGTTTTCCTAAGATGGCATTGGTCATGTTGAGGGGGCGGGAATACAATTCCTGCTCTTTCTGAAAGAACGCAAGTGCTTCTATGCCATGATGTCAGCTACATGACTGGAGGAAAGACAGTTCAGGCACGCATTTCTACCTGGTCCTTGAAATAGAAGCAAGCCGAGTCCAGGATGAAAATGGGCTCACCAGCCCACTGCTGAGCATGTTCGGAGGGGCTGCCTGTTTCTGTGCTTGAAGTTCCAAGATGGACACTAAAGCCTCAGAGTACTCCAGCTACAGGAACAGTGTTTGTTTGTTTTTTTTTTTTTCTTTTACACCCTGGGACTTGCTTAGGGAGTTTCAGCCAGTGTGAGCATAGGGCCTCTCACAAGCAGCTCTAGGGACTTGCCAGGAACAATCATGCTGCATCGGATTCTTCAGAAAACCATGGGCTTTGGGTCACTTTGTGCACTGCTGTCTCAGGGCCTTGCCTCTTCCAGACTTGGCCATGGCCGCAGTGTCAGGGTTCCCTTTCCACTTCATGGAACCATTTTCCTTTTTTTTTTTTTTTTTGTTTTTTTTTTTTTGTGAATAAATACTGTTTTGTTTGTGTGTACATGTCCGTGTGTGTGCATAGTGTGTGTGTACGTGCTAGAGAACAACCCAGGAGCTCTCTAGTTTGTTTCTTGAGGCAGGTTTCTCATTGATTAGGCTGGCTTCTCCAGTGCTGGGCTTGCAAGGCCGAAGCACCTTGTCTGGTTTGTTTGTTTGTTTGTTTGTTTTTTCTGTAGCTGCTGGAGCTGAATTTAGGTCCTCAGGCTGGCAAGGCAAGTGCTTTACTGACTGAACACTCTTCCCAGCCTCATTTGAGACCATTTCTTGAACAAAGAACCCATTGCTTTCTAAAAGAATTAAGCCATTGGCAAAAGCATCTCTCTCTTGCCAACTCGCTCTTGTGCTCTCCTGCTGTCTCCTGACCTCTCTCTCCTCTTTCTCTGTCAGGGTGTCCCTTCCCTACCCCTATCTCTCGCTCTCTCCTTCTCTCTCCATCCAATAAACCTCTTTCATATCATATCTGTTGTGTGCATCATCATTTCACTGTGTAGCACGCCCTTGACGAAGAGGAAATATGGAGAGCACCCCGATTTGAGTTTTGGTGTCCTGCTTTCGAATTAAAGCTATGCCTGACCCAGTGTCTGTGGGACCTGCAGGTATGTACATGACTGTACAGAACAGAAACAATTCACCCAAAAGATTCTCCTAGGCTGAGCTCCAGGCGGATGGTGTGGGCAGGCCAAAAGGATGTGTGGGTTATGAGTTACCTTTTGTCTTATGCTGATGAGGGAAATGGGCACGAATCCTCTCCAGGAATTCCTGTTCTATTCTCTCCATTGCTAGCATAGGCCTCACAGGCTCTAATAACGAGCCTGTGCCAACCACCCCGAGATCCGTGTGACCACAGTTGAACCAGGTGGTGGGTTGGCCACACTGCCCAGATGAGAGTTCTCCCCACCCTCTGAGGCAGCAGCCTGGACGGGTTAAAACGGCGACAGACAAGAGCAGAGAACACAGGAGGCTGGCACTGTCACTGACAACCTGTCCAAAGATGCTCTTGCTTGTATCCAAATGTTCTTCTGCAAAACTCCTTTCTCCCTTAAGACTGCTTCTACCTGGCGCAAGCAAGGAGGCTTGCGATCTGACAGTCCACTCCCTGACGCATTAAATTCTACAAATGTAACATATCTGCCAGCTGTCCAGACTTTCCTGGGCAGAAGACCACTGAGTAGCTTGAACCAGGAAGCCATTCCTCTCTATGTCAGGGAATAATGCAATCCTAGACCAGGGAGCTATGTGACAGGTCCAGATGCCAAGGCCCAGGGGAGGCCGGGACGAAGGGGAAATGTGACCCTCATGAGCTGGGAAACAGGGACCACAGAGCACAGGCAGGAAGCTGCCAGCGTTCAGCTGTCAGGGACAAGACTTCCAGGAAGAAGACATGCTGATGGGTGCTCTAAGGTCATGGAGATCTCAGGCCCTTCACTGCTGAGGCAGAAAATTCTGTGTGTGTGTGTGCGCACGTGCGCACGTATGCAGCCAGGCTCCAAAAGCCTGCACCACAGCCACAACTCATCCACAGTATATGCTTTAAGGAATGATTCATCGTTTATCATTTGTACCGTATTCAAAACAAAGAGCCTCTGAGGATGGGGATGGGAGGCAGGTGCTGGAGAGCGCGCCGGTCTGCACAACCCCAGCACTGCATAGGCGGGGCCCGACAGACGCAGGAGGAGCAGAAGTTCAAAGCCATACTTGGCTACTTAGCTAATTTGATGTGAGACCTTTTCTCAAAAGAAAAGGAAAAAAAAAAGGCTCTGGTTCTAACGGTGGAGGGTCAGGTACTGATTTGAACTGCTCTGGGCAGGAGGATTGGCAGAGCAAAAAAAATTACAAAATACAGCTATCCAAAACAGCACAAAGCTGGCAAGCGGATAAGAATCACCTACCGGGGGTTAGGAAATGGTCAGAGGGAGGGAAGTCTCAGGAACTACGGATCCTCTAGGGTTCTAGCACTTCTGAAGTCAAGATGTTATAGCAAAGGACCCTGAAAGGTTCACCGTGAGATGTCAAGTGACGCCTCCACAGCCACAGCCTTCGTCATATCACCTGTGAGACCCCCTGAGTTCCAGGCCTGTGATTTGCACAAGTCTAGCAACCTAGAAAAGCTTGCAGCCTGCCAGGACGCACGACAAGCGAGAAACTCTGCTGTGGGCTGTTAGTCTCCTGGTCACACGTAAGTAGTTTTGGTAGATGCTGTTTGTTTGCAGGAATGGAGTGGTTTGGTTTTTTGTTTTTGTTTTGGACACAGGGTCTCTCTAGATAGTCCAGGCTGTCCCATAACTTGCTTCATAGACCAGACTGGCCTCCAGCTTACTGGGGTCAGTGGAGGGCTTACTTTATCTTTTCTACTTTCTCTTTGATTACTGTGTGACTTTCCTTTTCTTTGTCTGTCTTGTTTTTCTCCTTCCTTTGTTTTCCTTCCTATTTCCTTGCTATTTGTCTTCTCTCCTCCTTCCTTTCTCTCTCCTTTCCTCCCATCTTCTCCTTCCTTATTCCTTCCTCCTTCACCTTCCCTTCTTCTCTTCCCCTTCCCTCCTTCTCTCTCTTCTTTTTTCCTCCCTTTTGCTTCCCTCTCTCCATTTCTTTCTGCCTTTCTCCTTCTCTTTTTTCTTCCCTCCTTCCCTCCCTCTCTATCCATCTTTCCTTCCTCTTTCCTCTTCTTTTCTCCTTCTCTCTTTCTGTCTTCTTCTCTCTCTTTCCTGGTTCCCTTTCCCCCCTCTTTCTCCCTCTCTTTGTTAATATTTCCTCCCTCCTTCCCCTTTCCCCTTTTCTTCTTCCTTACTAGATCTCTTCCTCCCTGTCCATCTTTTCACCTCTCCTCTGTTTATTTCCTTCCTTTCTCCCCCTCTCCCTCCCTCCCTCTACCACTTTCCCCCTTTTCATCACAGCAGAGAATATTGTCTGGTTCATGAGCCAGGCAAGTTCTAGAACATTCCTGTGGATCATAGGTCTCAGACCACTCACTGGCAGACAGACAGACAGCTGCCTGCCTGTTTTCATTCTGCTCCAGCAGATATCTGACTTCAAAGTCTGATGTCTGGATTGCTAGGTATGATTCTGTTGCCTGTTCAGGGGCGCCTCCTGCTTCATAAGGGTTTCACTTGGAAACTGGGCATCTTCTCTTCCATTTTTGTAAGGGTATCTCACTAACACATAGATGTCAGACAGCTGAGGGCCTCCTTCTTACAATCTTCACATCCCTCATCTCCCTTGGGCTTGGTGGGGCCATTGAGGAAGGGATCCTCTCCCTTTTGAAGATGAGCACCGTTGGGTAACACGTAGGAAGAGCTCTTGTCCCAGCAGCCATGCCCACCCACACCCTCCTGTGCCCTGTGATGGAGCTATATGAGAAATCCAGGCTCTTTATCTTTTTTGGGGGGTGTGTTGCTGATGAGGAAGAAAAGCCAAAGTTCCAGGGAATCAAACTGACCCCAGGCATTAACTCCAAATGGACTTGGCCACAGCAGGACAGCGCATGGCCAGTGTCTGCCCGGAGGAAGCAGTAGCAAAACAAGCTAGTGCTTATGCACACTTTGTTTCTGCTTAAAAACAAAAACAAAACACATGGGGTTTTAAAGTAATAGTCATTCACTCACTCATTCACTCATTCATTCATCCTTCTGTTTTCTTGTGTAGCCCCCGCTGGTGCTGAACTTGATATGTAGCTGAGAATAACCTTGGACGCCAACTGATTCTCTGGCCTTTACCCCCTATGCTCTCAGTCTGTAGGCATGCCTGCATCATGCAAGTGCTTTAAAGACAACTTATCATGAAGGCATCATGATAAGCTTCTGGCTGTGCTTTGTGATAGGGTCCGTGTGGTGCTGGTACTGTCAATAGTCGCCTGGGTGTGCGAGCCAATCTGTGAAGCCTGACCAACTCTGTGGTGTAAATCTGGTCCAAGCTGCACAGTGTAGTGCCGGTGGGTGATGCTGAGGTCCAAGGACTCCCCATCAGACAAGGATCTCACCATCAGGGACTCAGACAGGGATCTCACCATCAGGGACTCCCCATCAGACAGGGATCTCACCATTAGGGACTCAGACAGGGATCTCACCATCCATAGAACACGTACAATAGAAATAAGTATGCCACAGGCATAGATATGGTAAAGTAAACAGGAAGGAATGGGTTTTAAAAGATGTACTTTTAATTGTGTGTATATAAGTCTGTGTGTGGGTATATGCACATGAGTGCAGGTGCCTGCAGAGTCCAGAAGAGGGCGCCAGGTATCCTGGACCTGAAGTTACAGGTGGGTGTGTACTGACCAACATGGAGACTCAGCAACTCTGGTCCTCAGCAAGAGCAGTGTTCTTAACCTCTGAGCTGTCTCTTTAGCACCAGGAAGGCTCTGATAGTTTATTCCCTTCCTCTCTCCCTCCCCATCCCCTTCTTCCTTACCTCTCTGTGTCCCATCATGTAGTCCAGGCCAATCTAAAAAGGTTTCCTGCCTTATCTTCCTGAGGCTGGGTTTTAGGTATCTGCTAGCATGCCTGTCTATTACCTTTGTTCTTCAGTTTTCATTACGTATATTTATCAATTTTTATATGTGGGGTGTGGCACACGCAGCACAGCACCTGTGGAGGTCAGAGGACTGTCTGTGGGAGTATGTTCTCTCCTTCTGCAATGCAGGTCCCAGGGATCAGACTCAGGTTGTCAGCTTAGCAGCAAACACCTTTGCTCACTGAGCTATTTCGGTAGCTTCTACATTTGTTCTCTTTGAAAAGTTTTATTTCTTTTCTTTTATGTGTATGGATGTTTTGCCTACACATATGGCATGTACCGCATATGTGCCCAGTGCCCCAGGAGATCAGGAGAGGGCACTGAAACTGAAGTTACAGATGACTGTGAGCTGCCGTGTGGGTTCTGGGAATTGAATGTGGGTCCTCTGGAAGAGCAGCTAGCGCTTTCGACTGCGGAGCCATCTCTCTAGCCCCAACTTACATTTGTTTACAATGCAATTTATTTAATCCTAAGTTTACATAATGTGATTTTTGGTAATCATGTTTAATGATCAGCTTATTGGATAGCTGGGTTTCTAGTACTTGCTCTCTCCAGGACCCGGTGGAATCAGAGGGTCACAGAAGGCATAAGCCAGACAGTCACTGAGTGCTTCACCATTGCAATTGTCGGGGATGAATTCTGCTGCAACACACTGAGTTTAACTGGGGAGGGCGCAGGTGAGAGGGCTCGGTGGGCAACGTGCCTGTCATGCTCGTATGTGGACCTGAGTTTGGGTTTCCAGAGTCCCTGTGAAAGCTTGGCATAGCGGCACTTGTGTGTATAACCCCAGCAATGGGAACGCCGAGGCAGGGGGATTCTGGGGGCCGGGGGCCCAGCAGAATGGGCCAGATCTAGGTTCAGGGAGAAACCTTGTCTCAGAAAAACACTAGGCAGAGAAGCTGGGAGGTCAGATGAGAGCATAGGCTGCTCTTCCAGATGGCCCAGGCTTGAGTCCCGACAGCCACATGGCCCACAGCCATCGGCAACTCCAGTTCTGGGGATCTGACACCCTCTTCTGACCTCTGTGGGCACGGTACACGTGTGGTGACCAGACATACATGCTCACAAAATCTCTGTGCACATGACTAAAAGGAACTAAGAAAATGCAGTGGATTATAATACTGAGAGACACTTGTTGAAGACATCTGTTCACATGAGCAACCACAGCTCCATACACTATAAATACCCATCCCTGTGCTCAGACACACACACACACACACACACACACACACACACACACACACACACA
>NW_026596162.1:15303242-15356640 GCF_907164565.1 Psammomys obesus
CACACACACACACACACACACACACACACACACACACACACACACACCGCTGTCCCACTGGACAGTGCATCTCAGGGACCTTCAGCGGGAAGGCACAGCTGAGCAGGGTTGTCTGTCTTTTGGGCCTTCCAAGCTCTAGGCATTCATTGGCTCTTTCAGTCTTGGAAACTGCACACCTCTTCCCTCTCTGGGAATCTTTCAGGTTCTCCCTGAGTCAGGGGGCGGGGACAGGGAGAGGCAAAGATGGAGAAGCTTCAGTTTGGGGAGCATTACTTCCTGGGGAGACATGAGCTACTTAAAGCAAGCTATCAGAGAAAGTCCCCAGTGAAGACATTGCTCTCAGTGCAGGAAACAAGGGGACCCCAGGCAAACCCTTACTTTCCTGAAGCTTTTCCCACAAAATGCTTCTTTCCCTTTCAGCCATTATGACCTCTGACCTTTGCTTCTTTTGTTCTGGAGGAGGCAAGATAACATGGCTACTGCTGCTGCTCTGCCTGGGTGGAGTGTACTGGAAGAGTTATTTACTGTGGACAGACACAGCAAGGTGGTGAGAGGGTAGGGGGACAAGGGGGGAGGGAGGCTCTGAAGAGAGTTCAGATCCCAGGATCAGACACATAGATCGAGGAGGCAGAGGATCTGAAGGGAGGAGTGGGCTCACACAGCAGAGGTGGGTTATGGCTTTATAGCTCCCTGAGGATGGGGGTGGTTTCACAGCACTAGCCCACATCCTGGCTCTTTGATTCCTAAGCAGGAGGCAGGGAGGGGGTGGGGAGCAAACTCCCAATGCTCCCTTTGATGGAAACTCATCTCCTAGGCTTGAGACCCTGGCTCTTAGAAGTCTGTCAGCTGGAGACTCAGAGCGTGTCAGTGGGTGTCTGTGGGGGTCTGTGGAAGGGACAGGGCATTCTTACGGCTAGGACGCTCATGATCGCCTGTGACTCCAGCTCCAGAAGATGGATGCCCCTTTCTGTGGGCACCTGTAATCACATGCGCAATAACAAGCCCCATCCACCAATAAAAAAAAAAAAAAAAAAAAAAAAAGACCGCATCAGATGACCCAGCCCTGGGAGCGTGCCACACACACCAGCCCTGCTGAGTATGAAACCCTCTCCTGGATCCCCTAACTCTGCCGTGGCAATGGCCCCCACTGATCTTCACACCAAGGGCAAAGCCCCCCCGACTATCTTCGGGTTTTAACTCAGCATGGCCTGCACCTCTGGTATGATATACAGGAATCCTGCCCATCTGTTGATTCATCTGGCCCTGCTCCTGCAGCTTGCACCCATGATCCTGTGGTCCTGCGTGTGGCCCCCGAGGTTTCCATGGCCCTTGCCTACTTCTGTGGCTCCCATGGCTTCTTCAACCCCCGTCAGCTCTGCTGTGGCCTCCTTAGCCCCTATGAAGCCATTCTGGACTACTCACATGTATACAGACATACATGCACACATGGATATATTTATAGAATGATGTATAACATGTGATCAGGGAATAAATGTTAGTAATTAATATCAGAACAAAGGAACCTGGTGTGGATAGCTGACTCAGCAGTCATGAGAGCTAGCTGCTCAGTTGCTGAGGCCTGACTTTCGTCCCAGCTTTCTTATCAGATGGTCCACAAACTCCAAAGGACCCATCACCCTCGCTGGCTTCTGTGGGCTCCAGCACACACTTACAGGTGTCCACCTATATGGACACTGACACGCACTGAGACACACAAATGAAAAGCGTTAGTTTGTAAAATGAAAGAAGCTGCGCTTTTCAGCACCAGCTGTCCTTTTGGACATGGGCTGAGCAAGGCTTCTCTCCCTCTCATTCAAGGAGTTTCCTGTCAGGGCTTTGCTCTATGATCTTGACCTCGGTGAAGAGCTGCACGGAGAAGGTAGACAGGTGGGACATCTCTCCATTCCAGAGGACGGAAGCCACTTCCTTTCAGCGCCCTTGGCTTTCTCAATGTCCTTGAAACACTGGCTTTTGCTGCTTCGAGGAATGGAATTTTTCATTTCTCTTCCCCAGACAATTCATCACCTGACTGGAAGATTCTGATGCGAGGCTCAAGAGCTCCCAGAGTCAGGAGACTGTCCTTGGGTCTCTGTCACAGGCTCAGCCTGATTCCTTAGGACTGTCTCAGTGCCGAGTGTGGGAGGGGGTGGTCACAAGGCCTCGGGACTCAGCAATCAAGTGCACCGGTTTCTGCGAGGTCCTTGTGGACCTCCGGCAGACAGGTATGTGGGGCCTTCACAACAGCACAGTAGGCTAGCCGAGACAGGGATGTTTCCTTCCGTGCCCTCCCGCCCTCCCATGGGCAGGTATGGGGATTTGAAGGAAGAAGTTCATTAATTTTGTAGAACCCACACTTCTTTTAATAATAATAAAAAAATCAAAACAAAACTTGTGCTTTGGGTGTGACCCCACCTCCCAGCTCGTGTGTTTGATGCTTATTCCTCCCTCAGCTGCTGGTGGTTTTATGAAAGGTTGAGGAGCCTTTACTGCAGTGGTTCTCAACCTTATGTAATGCTTCGACCCTTTAATCCAGTCCCCTGTGTTGTGGTGACCCCCCCCAACCATAAAATGATTTTCACTGCTATTCCGTAACTGCAATTTTGCTGCTGTTACGAGTCATAATGCAAATACCTGCTGTGCAGATGGCCTTAGGAGACCCCTGTGGAAAGTCCTCAGACCACCAGGAGGGTGGAGACCCACAGATTGAGAACCACTGCTTTGGACGGTTGGAGCCTCACTGGAGGAAATGGTCACTGTAGGGGGGGGGGCTTAAGGTTTCGTATCCGGCCCTCAGATCCTGTGCTCTTTGCTTCTGAACTAGGATCCCAGCATGGACCACCTCCTCACAACCCTGCCAACCTCCACCACGATGACGGCATCCCTCCCTTCTGCTCTCTCTCTCTCTCTCTCTCTCTCTCTCTCTCTCGACAGGGTTCCTTTGTGTAGCCTTGGCTGTACTGGAATCTGGTTGTAGAGCAGGTTGGCCTCGAACTCAGAGATCCTCCTTCCTCTACTTCCAAAGCGCTGGGACTACCGGCGTGTGCCACCACCACCTGGCACATCCCTTTCTTCTTAACCACAAGGCAAGAGAAACCTTTCCTGCAGTGTGTTTTGGTGACAGCAAGAGGGAAGCAACAGGCAGAGAATTGCTCTCTAGACTCTGGGCATGTTAGTCTGCCTCTGACAAATGGCTGAGCCAAACTGGACATGATGGCACACCCCTGCCATCTCGGCACTTGGAAGGCTGAGGCGGGAGAATCCCTGTGAATCTGAGGCCAGTCTGGGCCATAGAGTGAGTCCCTGTCTTGAAAAAAAGAAACCCTAGTTTTTGAGACAGGGCCTCTCTCAGGGATCTCAGGCTCACCCACTCAGCTAGACCAGCTGGCCACTGAGCACGAGGACCCACCGCCCTGGTGTTAGAATCCCCAGGGTGTGCCACCGCACCTGGGTTTGGGCAAAGGACCAAGGGGAGCAAAAGGGAGCAAAGGACCGAGCTGAGATGTTTGCTCTTTGCAGAATCGCATGCACTATCAGGTGAACGCGCCTCAGAGTGGAAACTTTGTGCTTAAAAAAGCAAGTAGCACAGTGACATGTGACGCGTTTCGTAGGATGCAGAGCACAGACACCCACACAGCGCTGGGGTGTGCAGTGGTTATGCACAGGAAGACGGCAGTAGGGAGATACGTTTCAGGTGCGTTAAGTTCTAAACGCAGCCCTGGGTGACTGTGACCGGGCTAAGGTAAACTGAGGAAGGGAGGCGCCTGGGTGTCATTCCACTTTGCTTCATCTCATACTTATTTTCTGGACCTCATTCAATGATTTTCCTCCTGCGTTGAGGTAGGCTTTGAATATATTCTTGTGGCTGCTGTAAGGAGCAGAACTTTTCCATTACATTATAACAATGTTTTTTTATTCCTTTCTTTTCTTAATTCAACAAGCTTTTGGATTAGAAAAAAACACCCAGGGGGGCTAGAGAGATGGCTCAGTGGTTAAGAGCACTGTCTGCTCTTCCAAAAGTCCTGAGTTTAATTCCCAGCAACCACATGGTGGCTCACAACCGTCCATAATGCAATCTGATGCCCTCTGCTGGTGTGTAAGCATGCACGCAGGCAGAGTATTATATAAATAATAAAGAAAATAAATTTTAAAACAAAGGAAAAACCACTCAAGACAAATAATGATAAAGAAACAACTTTCATTCCCTTTACTGTACTTGATAAATTATGGTGAGCATTATTTCCAGATCAGACAAACATAATTTCGAGCAAACATGTTCACAGCCATGAACAAAGTTCCCATATCTCCCTTTCAGGAAGTTAATTTTCCAGCTAAGTACACGAGACAATGACGCGATCAATGGAGCTGTTCACTAAGTTCAACTGAGTTGGGAGAATGTGAGCAAGAGAATGTGGAGTCTTTTATCTCAGTACGGACAAGGCCAAGACCAACCTCTGCATACACAAATGTAAAACATCCTCCTGACGCCTCGGGGTAACCTGCCCCCTGGCACCCCAGCACTGCCATAGCTATCCTTCACTAAGACTGGCTTGCCATGCTATGCCCGTTACAAACACTCTCTCCCAATCTTAAGCGTTTTGCACAGCGGGTTATCATCTCCGTCTTAGAGAGAAGGAGGAGGGATTGGCGGGTCACAGAACTAATGTTCCAGCTTCCCAACATGACCTGCTATGAGAGCAAAGGGTCAGAGACTTTGGATTAGGCGTGTAACAATATTTTAAAAAATGTGTTACATTTTATTTATCCTCTTACAGGTGGGTGCTGCTGTGTATGCTGTGGTCAGAGGACAATTTGCGGGAGTCACTTCCCTCCTTTGATGATGTGGGGCCTGGGAATGGAGCTCAGGTTGTCAGCTCAGCAGCAGGTGGCTTTACCACTGAGCCCTATTAGAAGGATTTGGAGGATTCTATAGAACTTTAAAAAACACATCACGCCATCGTACTCTTTCACGATTTACTCCTTCCGAATAATTACACAAATCACTTTTATGTCACCTGCTTCTAATCTTTGCATCCATTGGCCACGGCTTTCAGAAGAAGGTGCATTATATTGTCAGCAGGCCAACTGCTATTTGTTTTTAATTAAAAGGAGGCTGTAGGCTGGTGGGCTGGGTGAGCTGGTGGAACACTTGTGTGTAGGCCTGACAGCCTGAGTTCTACCCCTGGATCCAACAAGACGACAGGGCAGAACCACCCCTGACAATTGTCCTCTGTGCACACGTGTGTGTGTGTCTGTGTGTGTGTGTGCGCGTGTGCTTGTGTGCCTACAAACATGCACACCAAATAAATAACCTGAAATGATGATATCTTTCATCCTAGATGGCGTCAAAGACAGGCAATGCTCTCCTTGCTGTCTCTGCTTTTTTTTTTAATCAACACTAGAATGGTAGATATTAAGTATTACAAAATTACTTTTTGGCTTTAAGTGATTTTTAAAAAGAGGGCGTTGTATCTCAACAGCCCAGGGAGCCTTCACACTTGCACCAATTCTCCTGTCTCAGCCTCCAGAATCCTAGGCTTGCAAGTGTGAGAAAATACTTGAAAGTTAGGCGGAAGCTTACTGGAGTGGTTTGTGTTAAGGTATGCGTTTAGCTTTACCGTCATCACAGACTCATCTTTTGGGTGAATTTTGCCTGCTGTGGTGAGCTAAAACGACCTTGTAAGTGCTCAATTCAACCACCAGAGGGCGGTGTGGACCCACGCTTGTTCCGTTTTGACAGCATTAAGTGGGCTTCATTGCTCAAGTACAAACCCTTTAAACTCTCAAAGCATTACGCCCCCCCGCCCCCCACCCCCACCGTTCAGCTCCCAGTTAGTAGCACTCAAAACCCAGGTGCCGTCACAGCACATTTGTTATATATATTCTCTCTGCACACCTGTCTTGCTCTGGCTTCCTCCTTCCCTCCCCTCCTCCCTTCCTTCCCTGTTCCCACCTGCTGTGCTCACCCGTGCCTGGAAGCAGAAGCCTGAGGAATCTTCTCTCACATTACCTGGTGCTTGCTACTTTAGCCAAGCTGGCTGGCCGGAAAGCTCCAGGACTCTCCTGTCTTCAGCCCCAGCACAAGGCACCACATCGCGTTTCCCACGCGAGCCGGAGATCAAGCTCAGGTCCTCACTTTTCGGTGGCAAGCACTCTACCCACAGGGTCATCTCCCGGCCCAGCGAGGGTTCTTCTAACCCGGAAGTGGTAAGGGCTGGCATAGATTCCGCAGTCAGAACTTCGGGATCCGAGCACCAGTTCCAAACCGCTGTGAGCCTCCACTTTCTCCCCTAGTCAAAGATGGAACCAGCCACGTCCTCCCAAAGATGGAATCAGCCATGTCCTCCCAAAGATGCAGGGCCAAGTCGCAGTTCACTGGAACCAGGTGAGTTCACGGAAGAAAAGCCTGGCCTGTAGTTCCTAGACCGGAAATGCTCCTCTGACACTCCGGTGCCAGCTTTGTGGGACTCAGGCGAGCAGGCATGGACTCCTCAGCTGCGGGAGACTCAGGGCGGCATTGCCCACGTGCCGCTTGCAAGCCGTCAGGCCAGCCCCGTGCAGCCCGCCACGAGCCTCCGGCTAGGCCCACGGATAAAACTCAAGGTGCAGGTGTGGCGCCTCAGAGAGATGGGCCCAAGCCACTGTGTTTGGCTCAAATCCTTCCTGCCCCCCCCCCCCCAGGGGGCAGGGATAGCTGCTGTCCCCTGCTCGGTCAGGAGAATCTTGATTCTGGGGTAAGGTGGAAATAAAGGCAAATGGAGGAGGTGAAGAGTTGGCTCAGCCAATATAGTGTTCACGTTGAAACTATGAGGACCAGGTTCAGAGTCCACAGAAAATGCTGGGGTGGTTGTGTGTGCCTGAGACCCCAGTCCTGGCGTATGGAGGAAGGAGGACCCTGAAGGCACCTGCTAGCCAGTCTGGCCAGGTGGGTGAGCTCTGTGTTCCGTGAGAGACCTTGTCTCACAAATAAGGTAGGGAGCAAGTGAGGAAGATACTGAACATCAGCTCCTGGCCCCCACAGGTGCAAGCACCCACCTCATATGAGTTCACATGTGCACACACAAGTAGAGACAAGGCTCGGATATAAGCTGCTTACGATGGGCTAACGTCGTTCTGTGATTCCACCAGTTCTGGTTTCCTTCTGTTGCTGTGACAAGAAAACCCCGGCAAAACGTAACTCGGGGAAAGAAGCATTTATTTCCGCTCACAATTCCAGGTTATAGTCTGCCACTCCGGGAAAATCACAACAGCAGGGGCTTGAGACAGTCAACCGGTCAGTTATGCCCATAGTCAAGAGCAGAAGAGAAGTGAACACACACGTGTGTTCGCTTGTCCACCTGCCTCTATGCTCAGCTTGGTGTCTCCATGCTTACACTGTCTAGGGAATGGTGCCACCCACAGGGGACCTCACATTCCTCCATCAGTTACTGCCCAACCCGACAAGCCCACAGGCCAGCCACTATAAACAAACACTCAATGAGGTTTCCTCGGTTTCCTCCCAGAACATTCAAGCTGGACATCACTGCGGAATTTACAAGTTCTTACAACAGTCGCTGGGAACACGGGATTTCTGTTTCTCTTCTGCAGATCTTGTGAGAACGGACTGCTCTTACCCAGCTTCCCAAATCCCACTCTGGCATGCCCTCTATCAGCTCAGGGCTCCACATGCTGCCTGGCCTGGATCCCGGGAGCCACCCTTGTCAGTCAAGCTGGTGTCTGAGTAGACAGTGTAGGGCAGGTAGAGCCTGGCCCTCTTAGCCTCTCATTCTGTTCTTTGCCGTGATGGACAGGTCGGTGTGGTTGGCCTCCACGTGTCGGCGGGCCCCAGGTCCACCTCTGCACTTCCGGAAACACCCTTGGAATCTTGAACCTGCACTTTTGTGGGGAACTTTGTCTGTGCATATTCAGACCAAACTCACGGGGGGGGGGGGGGGGCGGCGCCAAATCCCCCGCCCAAATCCCACACCTCCATCTGCTTTCCAGAGGAAGGAACTCCGTCCAGTTACCAAAGCCTTGTAGATTTAAGAAACCACCAATGCGGTGTGGGGTGTGTGTGTGTGTGTGTGTCTTTAACGTACATGACCCCTCGATGTCCACCCCCAATCTGAGGGGGCCAGCCTGAGCCAGTGCCGGCGGGGTCAGGCATCCGTGGAGCTGCCAGCTGGCCTCAGCCTGAAATTGTTGCCTTGTGTGACCCCAGCTGATGCTACAAAAGCAGCTGGCCAGGGGGTTGCCGCCAGAGGTCGCCGGCATGGCTTCTGCATACTTCAGCCCCATTTCCAGCAATCAAAGTTCCGTGGGCACAGGCCGGGAAGGGCTGTGGCTGGGGCCATCTGCTCGCCCTGCAGGCTTGTTCCTCCCCCTGGCCCCACACAAGCTTGGGCCTCACATTCATTCAGACGCTGCTGGGTGCTGGCTGGCTGGCTGCCTGGCCGGCCCATCTGCTCATACTGATTTTGTGACCCTGACCCCGGCCACAGTCCCTGTAGGATTCATTCAGTGTGTGGGCCCTTCTGAGTGTGACAGCCAGGCACAGGGGAAGAAGGCAGCAGAAATGGGGGCCCAGCATGGCGGCAGCAGGGATGGGGATGGGGATGGGGGAGGGGCTCTCTGCAACTTGCCACCCAAGATTGTCTGTGGCCCCTGGGTCCCCACCTGAGCCTGGTTGGGTCAGAACCCACAGAGAGAGTCCCTTCTGAGACCTGTGTACTCCATGTGGTTGTGAGAACACACATGCCCACGAGAGTTCTCACAACCTTGTGTTTTTACCTCGGAAGAACCCTGGGATCTCCCAACTGTGCCTGCTCCTTTCCTCCAGTGTTAGGTGAGGACACAGCCTGGGGCAGCCTGGGACATGGCCAGCATGCTTTGAGCATGCATTTGCTCTCTGTGTGTGTTCCTGTGTGTGCAATGGCGTGTGGGTGCCTCTGTTGTTCTTCATGTGTGCTACGCCTTCTTCTTCGCCTCCTACTCCTCCTCCTCTCCTCTCCCTCCTCCCTCCTTCTCTTCTCCTTTTCCCCTGACGTCTCTCTCTGGCCTAGAACTAGGCAAGTAGACCAGACTGGTTGGCTAGTGTTTCCAGGGATCCTCTTGTTCCCAGCGCCCGCACAATAGAAATTGTGAATGACCAGCATTCTGCCCAGCTTCTACATGAGTTCTGGGGATTTGAGATCAGGTCTTCATGCTTGGAAGGTGAGAGCGCAGCTGTGCCATCTCACCAGCCCGTTGAACTTGCAGTTTCTTGCTTGCTTGCTTTATTATTTATACAGCATTCTGCCTGCATGTGTACCTACATGACAGAAGAGGGCACCAGATCTCACTAGAGATGGTTGTGAGCCAATAAGTGGTTGCTGGGAATTGAACTCAGGACCTTCGGGAGGGCAGCCAGTGCTCTTATCCTCTGAGCCATCTCTCCAGCTCTGAATTTGCAGTCTCTTATATTCTTCCCTTTTCTCCAGCATATCTCTTTTAGCCTGTCTTCAGGTCTCCTCCTTCGGGGCGCATCGTTGGTCTCGGGGCTCCCCTGCCTGCCCTTGGCTGAACTGTGTCCTCTATTCCCTTCCTTTGGGAGCTCTGTAACCACCGGCCCAGGCAGAAGACCAACAGTGGACACAGCCTCTGCATCTGGCTCACTCCGCTGCAGGTACAGCTCACGGACGCACCTGGTCAGGGACTGAGGACCTCACCCCTGCTCTGTTGGATAACGGACTGTGCCAGGCTTGGGTGATGGCAGGTACCTGCAGAGAATGCTGGCGGCTGAGAACAGTTGTCTTGTAGAGAAGCCTCCTGAGCAGCACAGAACTGAGCTGGCAGTGACTGATGAAAATCTCAATGGGTGTGAGGGGGCAGTGTTCTAGAACACTGTGTCTCCTCTCCAGCAAGGCCGAACCAAAACGCCCAGTCTTGGGACCTAGGTTTGTTCTATGTAATTGGTGCCATTGCTCAGGAAGAGGCACAGACATCCCTGTCCTGGAGGAGACAAAGTCCAGAGGATCACGAGGTCAGCAGCCCCAGTCTGTTCCACAGAACCCTCCTGTGTGGTGCAATCTGGGACCAGGGTTGGCAGGCAAATGTGTTTGTTCTGGTGGCATGCATGGACTCTCCCTGCTGGCTCCAGCTAGACTCTGCTGCAGTGTGAGCTGCAGTGAACCTAGGAGAGGAGATGGTGTGTACTTGTGTGTGCCTGTGTGTGTGATGGGGTGGGGAGTGACGGAGTGGGGATGGGGCCTGGAGGGTAGATCGGTGAATTAGGAGACCCAGAGGACATTGTCACTGCCGTGGTGGGCCTCCGTGAGATCTGATGGCTGAGTTTATCTTCGGGGGCAGGGAGCCCCCACACACCCATGCCCATGGTGTGTCTGAGTTGATGGGGAAGGGCACAGGACATCCACTGGAGGGACAGTGCTGCTAGCCAGCTTTCTGTCGCTGTGACAAAATTTCTGGGGGAAAAATCAACTTAAAAGCTGGAAAGGTTATTTTGGTTTCTGGGTTCAGGTGGCAGCTCCACTTCTGTGGTGAACAGAACTTCATGGCAGAAGACAGCCTGCCGTGGGCAGACCTGAGACTTAACATAACAAAACCGGCTGCCACTACAGTCTAACAGGAGGGGTACATGAGCATGGCTTCCTTGTACTGTGGCTGGCTCAGCTCAGCAGCCATGGCTGGAAAGAAAGGAACTAGAGGCAGATAGACCTCTAGACAGAAGATGGCCTAAAACTGCATCTAAAATAAAAAATGTCATGGCAGAGGGTGTTTGATCCCTTTTGGCTTTGTTTTGGTTGTCATAAGCATGGATGTGGTTGCAATATGTTTAATGGTGATGGCTCTTCTCCATGCCTTCTCCAAGAAAGTTCAAGGAGAAAATGGGGGAAAGCCAAGGAATGGAATGCTAAGTTACAGACAATAGAAAGGGCACTCCTCCTAATAAAAGTTAGATTAATAGTGGCCAAAATTCAAAGCTCTCTGTCTGCAAGACACTTGTTAGCTCTTTCTGATAAGGGTCTGCTGATTCACTGGAACAACAACTAAATTCCAAAAAAAGTAACCAACTGAGCTTTGCTTGTTACAACCTTGGCACAACTGACCCAAAACTTAAATTTTTCTTGTCTCTTTGCTTGATTTTCATTTAAAGGCTTTGAGTTACAGTGATATTGATTTGAGAAAAAAAAATATTTGAAAAAGTTGCCTTTAATCCCAATACAAAGTAAAAAGAAATAGGCAGATAAAGCCAGAATGGCAACTCCTGCTGTTTAGCCACTTGCAAAGATAGTCTAAGATTCAAAATGACAAAATTTTCTTTAAGGTTATCATGTAAGTTCTTTTTTCTTAATAGTAGATGTTATGTCCTGACTGTTCTAAAGATTAGATTCATATCAATTTTAGGTTTATGTCCTAGAGAGATGATGTCACAATACCCTAAAAAGGCCAGCCAATATAAAAAACTGGTACTTCCATATTACTGGGAATTTTGGCTTAAGTGATATGTTCTGTTGGTCAATGTAAGGACTCAACATTAGGCTGGGAGACAAACATGCAAGCTGCATGCCTCCCCTGTAAAAAAAAAAAAAAAAACAAAAAACAAAAAACTTTTAAATGCTGACTAAATTAAGGTGTCACACTGCCCTGGAAGATGGCTTATCCTTTCAAATGTGACATGAGGTATTTTCACGGGAGCTAATGTCGATCATGCCTGATGCAAAAAAGACACAGGAGGCTTACAGGTGGCAAAGTACACGCCAGCCTAGTTAAGTCCTAAAATTAAAATTCATATGTTTAAAAGCGGAACAGTCCATCCCATATCAAAAGGGGACAAGCCAACGAATAGCCATGACCAATGTGAAAATCCAGGTACAAGATGCCTAGGGTATGCTTAAACTCTAAATTAAAAAGTTTATATAAAATGTACTTAAAACATGCTTTTTCTATTGCTCAAGGCAACCAGCTTGTCTCTCTAATGGGAGGCCCAAAAGCCCCCCTCCCAAATATTTTGATCTATGCAACCTTGTTTTGATTTCAACATGATAATAATTTTATGTTCAATAATAATGGTAACTTATATTGCTGATCTCTTTACTCTGAAACTAAGACATAAAAAATATCTCCAGCCAAAACTTCAACTATACATGGCCAATAAATCCTTGGCTATAATATTCTCAAAATTTATTATGCCATTCTTTTAACTGGCATAGATAAAATTCATTTACAGTTTAGTTTCATCCTACATATCTCATGCATTTATAATTTTAGAACTGTATAATACTTGTGAGAAATTATATGTTTTCAGAACAAAAGGACCAGACACTGGAGATGCTGGATCAAATCGAACAGAATTCACCTTTCCAGCATGCTGAGACATTGACACATTTTTTCCAGTATCTTGCCATGTTCCAGGATTCTGCTTGTTCAATTGCTGTTTCTCATCAAAGCCTGCTCCCAAGAGAGCTCTGAAGAAAGCTACTAATCTCAATTGGTCCAGCATTTTAGACTGTTCCAAAGAGGACTTCTAATAAGCCTGAAATTTCTCAGCATTCAAAAACTGGACCACAAATGTTAATGCTTGCTTAATTAATGATTTTTCCCAATTTCCTTTGGGCTCCCTAACAGGATTTCTGCATGTCCAAAATGTCAGCTAGAAGAAATTTATCCAATTTCCTTTAAGGGGTGTTGGTAGGTTTTTGGTTGTTTTCTGTGGCTATGAATATTTATTGTCATTGGGAGATGGTTATAAATTATTAATGGTCTTATTCAACGAGACTCAGGAATTTCTCTCTTTCCCTTTTTATTTTCTTTCTTTCTTGGATAAGGAGAAAAAGGATTGAAAAGAAAGAAAGGGGAG
Organism: Psammomys obesus; assembly: GCF_907164565.1. NCBI lineage: Eukaryota > Metazoa > Chordata > Mammalia > Rodentia > Muridae > Psammomys > Psammomys obesus. The sequence continues at coordinate 15,316,075 of NW_026596162.1, forward strand.
TACAGGAATATCTTATAGGAATAATAAGACAAAAGGTAGATTATTGAACCGGATCTAAGATATGACTAAAAGCAAGTATAATGGGTAAAATCTGAATGGTAGGAAGCTATGTGGGCTTGGAGGGTTAGGATGGAGTAATCATTGCCCAGCACTGTGCTCTAGGTTAACTAATACATCCTGGTCTCTGTGTGGTGATTTGGGTATACAGCTGGTTTAGGAATAACCACTGCTTAACTAAAAGATAAATTAATAGTAAATATTAATAACCCACAACAGTCTCTATATTCCCTTTTCTTTCTTTTCAATCCCTTTCTCCTTACATAAGAAAGATTGAGAAAAAGAGGAAGGAAAGAAATCCCTGAGTCTAAGTTTTTATACCTTGTTTTCTCTCTGAATAAAACCACAGTCCTTATTCTTGTGTCTGCCTTCTTTTCCACATTTCTCCTGGAGAAGTTTTTGGTGTATAAGATTGCTCCCCCACCGCCCTCCCCAGACCTTAGCACAATTGACGCTTTGATGGAAATACCATTCGGGCCTTGGAACTGGGCACATAGTCAGCACACACCTACCGGAATGAGATTCTGTAGTTCAGCTTTTTGCTAACTGAGATGCAGCAACTCAGGATGTGTTTGTGTGTGTGTGCTAAAAAGCTCACCCTGAGAACGGCCAAGGACTGTAGTGGGATCCCAAACACCCAGTGCAGTGGCCAGCCAGCTAAAGGCCTTCTAATTGGCTTGAGCCCATGTCCGAGTAGTCTTCCCTGGTGGATACCCCATAGCAGAGGGACACAGGTTTAATCCTGTGCCTGCCAAAATGGATGTGTGTGTGCACCCACATACCCCAGCTGATAAAGTCTGTAAAGGACACCCCTTCACTCTCCCGTAACATGTGTTCTGTTCTTTCTTGTGACTTTGTAGTGTCGTGCAACCAAAGCCCACAGGAGACTCAGAGCATTGCTAGTCTTGCAAGGAGAGCAGGGGCTTCTGGCCAGGGGTTCTCCCCAGAAGGACTGGTGTGTTCACTGTGCCCAGGCTAGCTGCTGGGCAGGCAGTTAGAGTCCCCCGGAAGCTTGCTGTTTAGTCTAGAGTGGCTGGCCAGCATGCTCCCTGAATCCTCCAATGTCTGCCTCCAACCACACTGGACATGGCACACACAGCCATGCCTGGCTTTTCATGTGGATGCGAGGTATAGAACTCAGGTCCTCAAGCGTGCCTGGCAAGAGCTTTTACTCACTGAGCCACCTCCCTACCTTCCTCAGGGTCACTTGTAACAGTGGAAAATGGAGGATCCCTTTGGCTACTGAGGGTCAGAGGCTGCGCACAGGGAATTCCAGAGCGGCCCCGTCCCTCTGTGGGTGCAATACTGACTTTGACCACAAGAGGTCACTCTATAACCACATCCTGGATAGGTACCCTAGGTTTGGGGCGATTTAAGGCGAGTCAATATTTTCAAAAAAAAGTTCAGGTACCAGATCATCTTGTCCTTAGTGAACCAAACAGTTTGTTCTAAACATAAAAAAGATCTTTTAAAGTGCTTTGTGGAGAATTCCATCTCGTCCTTATGAGCAATGAGCAGAAACACAGCCAGAGGAGGGCGGCTCAGATCAGGGCCTGTTAATATCCTGGCTGGGTGGCCGAGGTGGAGGTGTTGAACCTCTCCGCGCCAGCTTACCCGTCTGTAGAGTGCTGCTGCCAGGGTTGAACTCTCAGGGTATTATGAGGTTTAAGTAGTTCTTACAACAGTGCCCGGCACCCAGCCAGCCCTGTGAGAGCGCAGTAAAGAAAACAGTAATAGCGATGACACGAATTTGCTCAAAAGTTGCTGATTTCTTGTGTCAAGGGAATAAGAGCCAACAATTAGGAGGCACTCACAAGTCTCAAAAGAAGGCTGGCTACTTGCACGTCATGCAGCCTTAGAATCCTCCCCTGCGTGACACAGGAAGACAGTTCTTGTTTGAGACAGGCTGTCATGTAGCCCCAGCTGTTCTGGACCCCGCTGTGCAGCCCAGGAGGACCTTGAACTTCTGCCTCCACCACCCACGTCCTAGGATTACACGTCTGTGCCAGCGTGCCAGGCTTTCAGGCAGCCTTTATTGCTGTCTGGAAAGCAGGCATGTTCATCAGAAGGGAACGAATGGTAACTTTGCCCTCTACCCTGGGCTGTGGTGTGTATGATATTTTGCCTGACGTCCTATTGGACGTTCTATTTTTGACAGCAAAATATATCCTCGGGTCCTGGCCCCTGGCTGTGTGCCCTGAGTACTATGTGAACTCAGAGGGCCCAGTCACGTCAACCTCCCGCTTTATGTGACAGATTTCCCTCAGCCAGGCGATGCTCAGCTTTGCCAAGGAGCCGTCACACAGTGCAGAAAGCAGGGTCCCACTCCTCGGTGCCCTCCCTAGAATCCAGCCCCACCAACGGCTGCCCTCCTGACCTGTCTGGTCTGTAGTCACCGGGTACAACGCCAGGCCCGAGCAGGAGCGAGGCTAGCCTCTGGTCGGAGGTCGTCAGCCTTTTCATTTGCATGGAGCTGTGGGGTGCTCCAGCACTGGAAGCCAAGGACAAGGAGCCACCTGAATCATCTCAACACGGAGAACATCGTCCCGCCACGGAGAGACGCAGCCACTGTTTTATCTTCACTGTTGGCGCAGCAGCAGCCACACGCTCAGGATCTTGCAGAATCAGGGTCCCACGGAGGCTGTGTGCCGTGCCGGGAGTTGGCGGTACTCCGCTGTCCTCACCCTGCGTCCCGAGGTCCCCCATCGCTCAGGATCTCTGTGTTTTCCTGTCTGCTGCTTCTTTGGGGGAGCTTCGGCAGAGTGGTCTGAGCAGGTCCGCAGAGGAGGAGAGCGGCTGTCAGCCACTGGTCTGGGGTGCGGCTCAGTGGAGGGGTGAGCACCTTAGGTCTGTGCACAGTGCCCAACCAACAGAAAACCAACGCCACAGTCAGATCCTCGGCTTTCACGATAGGTCAGGGTGAAGAAGCCCTGAGCCCAGCTTTGGGTCTTGGCTGTCTGTATGAGTGTTAATGCTTGTGTGCATGTGTGTGTGTGTGTGTGTGTGCATGTGTGTGTGTGTGTGTGTGTGCATGTGTTCATGTGCGTGTGCATGTGTACATTCAGATGCACACGTGTGTGCTTTCGTGTGGAAGCAGAGTCCAGCCTCAGGTGTCACTCCTCTGCCACCCGCCTTGGCTTTGGAAACAGAGCGGCTCACTGCTCCGGAGCTCACTGGTCAAGCTGGACTGGCAGCCAGCGAGCCCCTCCCTCGTCTCCAGTGCTGGGCTCCTGAGCCCGGCCACCTCAGTGGCTTCTGCACAGCCTGGGGACCGAACTCAGGTCTGGAGCCCGTGCAGCCAGTGTTTTACCGGTGGAGCTGTCTTCCCAGCTTGAAGTTTTGCTAGTTTTGACCCCCCGTGAGGTGGGAGGCCTCGCACATTTTTATTAGCTTGTCTTTCGGGGCAGAAGGCAGGCCTGCAGCTCGGGCTTGCTGCGGCTCTGTCTGTCGCTACGACACACTGTGTCACAGTCTCTGGAGCAGCTGTCACTGCTGCAGCACACCTTCCGCTTCCGGAATGGAGCGTCTGACCAGACCTCAACCGTCCAGGGGGGTGACAGGGGCGACATGTGCCTGCAGGCCTGACGTGGAGCTTTGGTGTGGCTAAGATGGCATGAAGATGCCCGCCACCAATGCTCCCCCAGCCCTTCTGGCCAGCCAGGCCTGACTGCCTGGCCAACACACTCTTTTCCAGCTGGCACGGGGCTCCTGGAGCAGAGCTTTCCCGAGAAAAGGCTGACTGCCTCCTTCTACCTCTTCTCTCCAGACACAGGCCTCAAAGTCCAGGCTTGCCCCACATTCCAGCCTCCAGACACGTGCTGTCTCTCTGTCTCCCTGCCTCTCTGTCCCTCTGTGTCTCTCTGTCCATCTGTCCCTCTGTGTCTCTCTGTCCATCTGTCTCTCTCTCTGTCTCTCTGCCTTCCTGTCTCCTTCTCCCCATCTCCTGCTCCAGTCAGCAGCTCCAGGTTTGCACTGCAGCTGAGCCTGCCTTCTCTCCTGATCTCTAACCGAAGAGGAATGGCTCTCTCTTCCTCTTCTCCACCCCCCTCCTCCCTGCAGCTGCCAGGATTTACAGTGCCTGTCATGTTGTGTTTTCCTCTCGAAATCCAATTAAACAACAACCACAACCCCTGCCCATCCCCCCCAAAAAAAAGAAAAAGAAAGAAAAAAGGAAAGTAACAGGACAATCCCTTTGAGCTGCACAAAGATCAAAGGTGTTTGCTGCACGTAGGGCAAAGTTCAGCTCCTCGGTGGGGCCTGCGGCTCAGACGGCTGGCACGCATAGTCTGACTGGGAAGGTGGGACACCCGAGGCCTGGGGAGGGTGTGCCCACTCGAGGCTGCGGGTTCCTGTGCAGGGCTGTGGATCTGCTGCCCCAAATCCTTCCTTACTGTTGAAAGGGAGAGTGGGAATGCAGGGGTGATTTGCAAACCTCCCTTGACAGTCCACAGTCCAGTTGGGGCTCTGTCCTCGCTCCTGTCACCCCCACGTTCTGCAAGGGCGCAGCCAGAAATAATTGCACCTTCCAGAAAGCTCTCACCACGGATGTCCGGCTTGCTGTGCGAGGGCTTCCCCTCTTGTTTCCTGTTTCCTGTCTCAGCTGTCTGGTGAGATGCTGCCACCTGTAGCTCTGTGTTTCACCCCGGGGAAGGGGGCGGGGATGATGGGTCAGAGGTGAGAAGGGCTGGTGGACCCTTTAAATGCCGGGGCACTGCCATTGCTGACATTTATGTCTTGCTTAAAGATTTCATTTTGTCTTTAAAAAAATCTTACTGCCGTCAGAGGTCACAGACTGGCTACTGTCCATTCCATCATTAGTAGACCTTGCGGGACCACTCTTCTGAAAACAACCAAAGACTTGTTCTGTCGTTGGATAAGCTAATTAACCAAGAGAGGACAAGAGTTCACGTTTTTCTGTGAAAGCTGCCAACTTTGAAAAAGTGTCAAGGAAATTGGTTGTTTTCTAGACAGCCGCCTGCATTGGGCCCGGGCCTCCTCAGCTCGCTTTGGTCTTGCAGTCTTGGACCAGCTGTCCTAGGTGATGGCTTGGGTGGCGACAGCCATACAGCTGCTGTTTCAGGTCAGCGTCTGCGCACACTCCACATGCATATGAGAAACCCAAGAGGGGGTGAAGGCCTCACAGACCCACCTCCATCTTCCTCCAAATGTGACATGCTTTCACCGGGGCCGTGCTGGCAAAGGCTCGTAGACAGCCACTGACAGAACATGCTGACAGAACAAGCACCTGCAGAGGGTATTTGCTTGTTTATTTGAGAGCGTGGGGTGGAAGGATTGACCCTTTGACCTAACCTTTAACCCCCCGGCTCAGGAATCCTCTGGCCTCAGCCTTCCGAGTAGCTGGGATTCTAGTGTTCACACACATTTATGTTAATTCAGTTCTGAGGTAAGGCCTCAGGTGTGCCAGGCTGCTGCTATTGTTCAGTTCAAGGCTGACCTTGAGCTCCAGGTATGTGCTGATATGCACGGTTTATAAAACCAGGTCTTACGCACACACTCTGTGGACACGCTACTCACCCAGCTATGCCACCCCCAAAGGGTTTCAAAAACGGAGCGTCAGTGAAACTTCCCCTTTTTAATAGACTCGCTGGCCCCTGCATCGTTAAGGTTTAGGGACGTAGTAAGGGCGTAGCCACCGGAGAGTTTGGGGTTCAGAAACACCACCTCTGGCGCGCGACCCGGCCCCAACCTTCCTTTCCTAATTGAGATGGCGACGTGGGGACCGCTAGGACCTAGCTAGGTGAAGCTGTGTGAGGCCCGCAGCTCACAGTGTCGGCAGAGCAGACTACCTTCAGGGCTTGTCAATCATCCCTTCTGGCCTAGACGGGCTGGGGGCGGGGTCTAGAAATGCTGGCGCTTAATCCTGCGCTAACCTGTAAGGGCCTTCCTGTGGGGAGAGACTGGGAGTGGGGGTGGGGGTGGGGGCGTTTCCTGCTACCTGACAAGTGAGCACTCCTCTAGCTGTGAGTGGCGGCGGCAGGTGAGTGCTAAGATATCAAATGGATATAATTTGCGAGGCCTCTTCGGGATCTGAAACTAATGAGAGTTAAGTGTTAAAACTCTGAGGCAGAGGCAGGTGGATCTCTTTGAGTTCGAGGAGGAGGAGGAGGAGTAATTAAAACTTTGAAAAGAGCAACAGCTTAAGTCTCCATCACTTAAAAACGTATTTGATGGGATGTAGAAAACAAATCAATTAATTTAAAACGCCGTATTTTACTAGGAAGGAGCTCTGAGAAACTGCAGATTGCTCGCTTTCATGGACCCACAGGCCCGGCCGCTGCAGTTCTCAATGCAGCCTCTGGGAGGCGCAAGACGCCGGCCTCTCGCCGGGCCCTTGACGTTGGCAAAGACGCAGCCTCCCCGCGCAGCAGGGAGACGTCCTTCAGGCCAACGCTAACACTTTCCAACGCACGTTTTCACCACCCACCTGGAGACCGCTGCCGTGGCGAGGAGGAGTCAGTCCACCGCGCGCGTGTGATCCTTGCCTGGCCGGCCGGTGTCCGCCCTCTGCCCTAGCCAGTCCCCCAGGCTCACACTCACACTTGCCCGTGGAGCGCGGAGGGACACAGCCGCCCACGGCGTCGTGCTGTGCGCGTGAGCAGTCTGTAAGCCCGGTGTGCAGGTCTCCCGGGACAAACGACGAGTTCAGAAGATCTCCCCAGTCGTCCTCGGTCGTGCCGCGCTCTCAGAAAAGAGTCTTCTGAAGAAACCTTTTAAAGTAGCTGAAGCATGTCACAGTCTCATCAGACAGACTCTCGGTCCAGCAGTCCTGGTGTCGGGCTCTCCAGCCCGGGGGCGCTGGGCGCAGGCGCTCACCCCGCTTCTACCTGATGCGCACCCTGCAGTGTCCTGGATGCCTGGGGTGCCCCAGGCCAAGATCCCGTGGGCGGCCGCCGCCAGGCTGTTGGGGTGGGAGGCTGGGGCGGTCTGGGTTTTCCCGCGTCGGCCTGCAGGCGGCGCCCTGGGAAAAGCGTTGCGGGACAGCGTGTGCCGAGGCCCCGGAGGCTGAACCCCGGAACCCCAGGGCTTCGGGTGCAGCAGCCCTGTGGGCTCCGGGGCTCCCTCCCGGCCTCGGCACGCGTGCATCCGAATTCCAGCAGCCAGGACAAGCCTGAGGGGTGCGCGCCCGGGGGCCCCGACCCCCACGCGCCGCGGCGGCGCTCTGCCCACCCCACCGGCGGCAGGTGGACAGTGTTGCTATGAAAGAGAAAGCGCCGATTGTCCCCTCGGCGAACCGCCACACGCCAGACCTCCTCTTTTGTGGGCCTCGCATAGAAATGCAAACGAGCCGCGTGTGCCGGCAGCAATCTGCTGGTCCCCGCCGCCCGCGCCCCGCAGCGGCCCGCCAGGGGCGGGGGCGGGGGACGGGAGGGGTTAGACCCTGCAGCCGCGACCCCCGAAGGACGCTGCACCCTCAGCCCCGGCGGCAGCCTCGGCCTGGGGTCGGCTGCAGTTGCAAACCCGCAGTTGACTTTGAAAGTTTCGGTTTCAATGCAACAGCCCCATAAACTTCCAATTGAAAATAATAAGAAAAAAAAATCAGAAAGGTTGCAAAATATATAATAAATGCAAAAAAAAAAAAAAAGGCTTTTCCGTTCTCCAAGTGTGCATTTTTACAAATTCCAGGATCCTCTTAGCAAACAACGTTGTGTGTGTGTGTGTGTGGTTTTTTTTTTTTAACTTTTCCCTTTTAAGGACTTACAAAAAAGGAAAGGCGAGGCTGAAATCTGCAGGCTCCAGTCTGCCCGGTAACACCCTGACAAAAGCGGCAGATTTGAGGCTGTGTCATCCCCCGCACCCCTCCCCACGTGGCCTCCTGGCACGAGCCGCGGGCCTGCCGCCTCATTTGCATGAGAAAGCGGGCGCCGGCCAATGGGCGCGCGGCCTCCCGCCAGCTGGCGGCGGCGCGCGCGGCCGCTCTATAAAGGGCCTCGCGCGGCGGCGCCCGGCGCACTCGCTGCTGCTGGGCGCGCGCGTCGGCTCCCGGGCTTCGCTCCCCGCGCTCGGCTCCCCTCCGCGCCCTCCGCTCCCCGATTACTTGCTGTTCGTGCATCGCACGATGACTCTGGAAGAGGTCCGCGGCCAGGATACAGTTCCGGAGAGCACAGCCAGGTGGGTTTCGGGGCGCCGAGAGCTGGGCTTGTGGGGCGATGTTTCCGGACGGAAGTTTGCGGGGTGGGAGCCGGGCACCGTGTGGCAGCGAGGTGCCGAGGCGGTGGGGACCAGGGTTACTACGTTTGATTCAAGCGTAGAGGTGGTGTCTGGGGAGCCGGGACCTGGCCGGGACCCGGGAGCCCGGAAGCCGGGCGCCAGCTCAGGAGTTAGGGAACCGGTGGTGCCGGCGCCAGGTCGAGACTGGGTGATGGGGAACGAGGGCGCCAGATCATGACTAGGGTGCCAGGGCTGTGGGCGCCAGGTCGGGAGCGGGTATCCGGGCGTGCGGGCGCCGGCTTGGGCTTGGGAGCAGGAATGCTGGCGCCAGGCAGGTCTGGGCTGGGGAGCCAGCTGGGACCTGGGGGTCAGGCGGCGGGGACCGCCGCGTCCCGGTGCTGGCGGGCCCCGCTCACGGCGCTCGTTCCCTCACAGGATGCAGGGCGCCGGGAAAGCGCTGCACGAGCTGCTGCTGTCGGCGCAGCGCCAGGGCTGTCTGACCGCTGGCGTCTACGAGTCCGCCAAAGTCCTCAACGTGTGAGTACCGCCGGGCGTGCAGGGCTCGGGCGCGGCGGGGAGAGCCGGGGGCGGCGGCGGCGCTGACCTTGGCCTTCCCCGTCTGCCCTGCAGGGACCCTGACAACGTGACCTTTTGCGTGCTGGCCGCCGACGAGGAGGATGAGGGCGACATAGCCTTGCAGATCCACTTCACGCTGATCCAGGCGTTCTGCTGCGAGAACGACATCGACATCGTGCGCGTGGGGGACGTGCAGCGCCTGGCTGCCATCGTCGGCGCCGGCGACGAGGCGGGCGCGCCGGGGGACCTGCATTGCATCCTCATTTCGGTGGGTGCTGCTTCTCCGCGACACGTCCCCTCCCCCACCCCCCGCAAACCTTTCTGGCCGACGACGAGCATGGCTGACCCCTGTATTTTTTTTTCTTCAATCTAGAACCCTAATGAGGACACGTGGAAGGACCCTGCCCTGGAGAAACTCAGCTTGTTCTGCGAGGAGAGCCGCAGCTTCAACGACTGGGTGCCCAGCATCACCCTTCCCGAGTGACAGCCCTGCGGGACGTTGGTCTGATCGACTTGGTGACGCTCCAGCGCTCTGCTGGCTCTGGAGCGGCCCTCCGAGGGCGCTCGAGTGCGCATGGAGACTGGCAGGCGGTGTTGCCTGGAAAGCGAGGAGCGCGGCCTCCCAAGAAGGGGGCCTGGAGGCGGCGGGGACCCCTTGTTCCGAGCTCAGGACTCTGCCAGGGTCCGGAGAGGCTGCTCGCGCAGGAAGGCCTAGGCCGGGACGGTGGCCGCAGGGCCGGGAAGAGCCGCCTGGCGAGGCAGGTGTGACTCAGCAGCCTTCCCGTGAAAGGAGGGGAAAGGCAGCGCAGGCGGCCTGGACTTGGACAGCTGCAGGGGCGGCCAGCTGCAGGAGCGAGCCGGACTTCAGCAGGCTGCACTGCTGTGTGGAAACGGATCCCGGGCAATGCTTTCATTTTCCAAAGGACGCTATCGTGGAAGCTTTGAATTTCACAATAAACTTATTGAAACAAACTTCTGCCTTTTTTTGAGGGTAGGGGATTCCTGTCTCCGGGGGAGGTGGCGAAGGGTGTTTCTGGTGGTTGATGGAGCATATGCAACCTGTGGCCGACCACCTTTCTGTGGAGCCAGAGACTGCAGCGTCCTGGCGCTGGCGGAGGGGGAGGGGATGCTGGCGAGCAGTAAGGGAGAGAACTTAGGCCTGAGAACTGTTTTGTCCTTTCAGGAAGATTCTAAACTCGCAAGACAGGAGCATACTTGAGATAAGTGTGCCGGAGCTCCGGGCTTGCAGTCCCATCCGATAACAGTGACTTCTGCTTCCAGTACCTCCCCGCCCCCTCGGCCCCTCCCCCGCCGCGGCCTCCGACAGCTGCTTATCTGAACAGCTTGCGGGAGGCCCCGAGCCCTCCCATACAATGAGCTTGCCTTCTGCAGCTCTGCCTTGGTGGCGTCTGTGGATTGGGGGTGGGTTGCTCTTGCTTTCAGGAACTTTCTCCTTTTAATTGCTCTGACAAAGCAGCGCCACTAATATCAAACATGACACCAGTGACTGCGTTTAAAGTATGAATCATCATTTTGTCACAGCCGTGATGGAAGTTACAGTATCTAGCAGAAATTGGAAGGCACCGTCTGTATAAAGAGGGCGAGAGCCAGTGTGAGTGGGGTGAGCATCTGCCAGTTCCTATTCTGAGTGCTGCCCACGTCGGTGCGGCTGCTGCTGTCCACAATTCCTTTTAAAGTCGGAGGACAAACGCTTGGGAGCCAAGATTATCTTTTGAGAAGGAACGGGGGCGGGGAGGGGGGAATGGCCCAGTGAGAGGACTTTTTCTGTTAGCCTGGGGCTTTCTCTGAGCCAGGCAGGAGGTGCAGCCTGGCCTGTGGGGGAAGCTGTGTGGGGCTTTCTTGCCTCAGCTCTGCTGCCCGGCAGCTTGTGGGCCTTCGGGGAAGGGAGGGGCGGGGTGCCGTTTTTTTCTAAGAAGGCCATTGGGCTGATTTACCAGCAGTGCTTAGGGAGGCTGGGTTGTCCGTTGAGTGCTACTTTTAAAACGCCACTCCACATTCTGGAAGCCTGCACAAGGCAACAGGAAAACTGCAGGAACGCAAGGACAGTTCCTGTAAGGAAAGCTTGCCCATTCTGCTCCAAACCGCCTGCAGGGAGACTTCCGTTCCCCTTGTACCCAAATATCGCTGCCACGCTTAGGCGTTTCTCTCTGTTTGCTTAGGTGGGGGAGCAGAGCTGCACGCTGAATAATGACCTCTCGCCGTAGTGCGCTGTAGCAAAAACAAAGAGGGTGAAACTACTCCAGAACCATGTGGCCTGAAATGCGTGAACCCAGCAGAGCGCTGCAGGCCAGCCGACCCTTGCAGAACATTTGAGTTAGCAACCGGTAGAAAACTTGGCTTTCTCTGATTGGCCCTTCTTTGTGGCCACCTGTTAGGGTTTTAGGAGACAAGAATTTTTCAGGGGAGGGGCTGGGCGGATAGGAAATCAGGTTTGAATGTCTAGTGGGTGGGAGGGAATGGGGGTGGCCAAGGTTTGTGCTGAATTCTTTCATTTTTCTTTATATATGTAAGTTAATATTATTATAATGAACTAACCGATAGGGCAGGAAACGATTGTAGGGTGTGTAGTTATTTAGGCAGGGTCCTGGACTCAAACTCACCGTGTACCTCAGGGTAACCTTGAACCTCTCTCTGATCCTGCCGCCTTCAGCTCCAAAGTGCTGGAATTACAAGTGTGGGCTGGGGGTGAGACCCAGGCAAGCACTCTACCACCTAAACCACACCCCCGTCCCTCAAGTGCGTGGTGTTTGTAAACACATTGCATTCCGTGCTTGCGGTGACCATTGTTGAATATGCATGGATAAACCCTGGGTACATGCTAAGTGTGACATACACGTCCAGGGGAGGAACACAACTGTGGAGTCTAGAGAGCACTGAACTAGTGTTTATGACTTAAAAGCCAAGGCCCTGGCAGCTTGTAAGCTGCAGGCTGATTTTGGAAAGACACCTGTTTTGGGGATGGAAGTGTCTGAGTTTATAAAAGTTGCAACTCCATTTGGAGAAAACTTGCACAATGTAAAAACTACGTGAGAGACCTTGTAGCCCAGCACAGACATATTGGGTTACCCTCTGTGATCTGCATCTTGTGGACACACAAGTGCACTGTATCTGCTTTTGCTACTTCCTCCTTCCTGTGGGCGGCCTCTTGCAGACCCCTTGTAGGGTGTGCCTTTGAGACTCCAGTCAGCACATGGGCGAAGATGCATGACCCAGCTGTGAGTCCTCTTTTACCTGTTGGTAGTCTTTGCCAAACAAGACAGATACCTGGAGCTGGGGAGATGGCCCTGTAAATGAAGCGCTGTAGACAAAGAGTTTGAGGCCCACAAGCCAGGTTAAAATGTCTGCACATGGTGCTACGGGCTTCTACTGCCAGCGCTGGGTAGGCAGAAGCAGAGGCTCCCTGAGTTTGGCTGCTCAGCCAGCCTAGCCGCTGATGAAATACAGGCCAGTGAGAGACCCTGGCTCAAAAAGAGAAGAAGACTGGGGCTGGACAGATGGCCTAGCGGTTAGCAGTGTCTACTCAGGTAGCTTCTGATTGCCTGGAGCTCCAGCTGCAGGGGCCTGATGCAGGGTTCTAAATGTCCAGTGTCTAAAGCAAACCACTCAGCTGCAGGAAAGTCAACCATGTTGGTCGTTTATTGCAGAACATGTTTTAATATTAGATGATTGTTGGAAAATTTGCTCTGGCACACTGCCCAAAGATGAGGTGGATACAGAACTGGCCACTGGACCTTTGAGACAGCAGAGCAGGGAGAGTGAGTGCCAGCAAGCCTGAGTCTGAGCCCCAGGACCCACATGGCAGAAGGAGAGAGCAGACTTCTCCCCATAGGCACACACACAAGATAAATAAATTAGAAGAAGAAGAAGAAGAAGAAGAAGAAGAAGAGAAGAAGAAGAAGAAGAAGAAGGGGAAGAAAACAATTGAAAATAAAACAGACCTGGGAGTTTCTGGGAGGGCAAGGCAGCCTTGTCCACAGGGAGCAATTTCTGCTCAGGGAGCCAGTGCCTCCTTCTTAGGAAGATGGCAGACAGAAGGATCACAGCCATTCACTGTAATTCTGAAGGCTTTAATTCTGGCACTATGCACGTTAGTAAAACATTCACCCTAGTGGCTCAGTGTGTATTGCTACTGGTGGTTCCAAAGAGCCAGCTGAGAAACAAAACAAAACAAAACGAAACCAAACCTGAATTTTCCAGATGAAGAGCAAGGCCATTGACAAACCGAGTGAGGCTAGGGGGAGGGCAACTCAGAGACTATATGTTTTAAAATTATTTATTTATTTTCTCAAAAAAATATTTTGGGGGTTTTCCATTGGTTTTCTAGGGCATCAGCTCCCTGAAGTTTTCACCTGGGTATGCAGCTATGCTGACAGGATAGAAGACACTGAAATAAGGGAGATTCTCGTGATAGCAGACTACTGAAACATCAGACCCAAAAGAAGTAAAATTTCCCCAAGAATTCCCTGTTGGGGGAGGGGAAGGCTGAAGGCCTAATGCCAGAGAAGGAACTTGCCTCCCAGGAAAAGATCTCAGACAGTTCTGATAACTTATCAGACCACTTTGTAGGACAGACTGGAGCCTAGACGTGGGCCCATGATAGGGGGACCTCACCCAGGTCAGGGATGCTTAGCTATGCATACTTTAGGCCTCTATGGACTCTAAATCTCACATCGAGACCCCCAAAATGCACAATGGGGGGGGGTCACTGGACCTCTTTATTTGTTTCTCTCTCTGAGGTGGCCACATTGAATAAAATTTTCTTTCTCTGTTTTCTGCTACCATTTGACTTAAACAGTGATCTGAAGCTAGGTGGCCGAGCCCAGCTTGTTGGGGTTACTGAGGGTGGGGGTGAGAGTGATGGGGGCGGGGCCCAGCGGCAGCTTCTGACTCTATCCGCTCCAGTAACAGGCCACCTAGCATGGCCCAAAGGAAATGGGCCTTCCACAGGCCTCACGGGAGCTTTATGTCTTGACTGGGACCAGCGAAGCGTGATTTCAAATGGCAAGCCTCAGCTGTGTGCAGTTGGGAGCGTGGCTGGGCTGGCTGCAGAGACAGCAGAGAGAGACAGCAGAGACAGCGGCTGTGAGGGGCTGGCAATGCTATCAAGGCTTTGGTTTCTGACTTAGAGCAAATTTACGTTTGGCCTCTGGAACTTGCCCTGCTTTTAAGCTGAATTCAAGCCTTTCTTTGTCTTCTAAGACTTGCCAAATGATTTCACCTCTCTCGGTTCTCCAGGAAAGGGTGAAGGCGACCCAGAGGAGTGTGAGTTCTAGGAGGAGGTTGGCCACTCTTTGGGCACCTGGCATCCAGCCAACCTGGGCAGCAGAGTTTAAAATGATTTCTTTTTCCTACTTGCAGCATCTGGGCTTTGATGGATGCCGCTGGCCTTTCTTTAGCTCAGGGTTGGGAGGGTGTGGTCTTTCCTTCAGTCCCTAGCCAGGCTGGAGCGTGCACAGAGAGCGTATCGGTGCGAGGGGGCAGGCTTCAGCATCCACTGCCCACCTGTCCCTCACTGATCTCACTTGCAGGCACCAGGCTGAAGGCAGTAAGAAGTGTGAGAGCCTCAGGGTGACCTTTCCCCCCACACAGTTGCAAACCGTGTGAGATTCCTGCAGGTCACTGAAAAGTATGTCACCGCATTCCTGTCATTTTAGTGTCCTGTGCACCATCTTCCATTTATCTCTGCTCTCTGATTTCTCTGCAGTCCAGCCCTTCCCAGAATGTGGCCGTGTGCTTTCCCAGGAGCGGATATTTCCCTCCCTTTCAATCCCTCTCCCTCCCTCCTTCTCTTTCCTCTAGCTTAGCACCCTCCCCCCTCCTGCTGGGTGCCAGGCTCCTGTGTAGTGCATTTCTTCTGCCATGGCTGCTGCTGCTCTGAGCTAGTCTGGCCCTGGGCATCTCTCCGGCAGAGGCTGCCAGCCTGCCCCTGCCTAGAGACCTCCCAGCCTCATTGCTCCTGTCTACTCTTTTCACTTGGTGTTCCTGAGCTGTCTCCTGTGACTCACCAGGGCTCTCTTTGTGCTGCGAGCCCAGCCCATAGAGAGAGGTCCAGCCTGTGCTGGGACAGACAGTGACTCAGGCCCAGACCTGCCTGGCCAAAGGCCTCCTGTGGAGAGGACGCTCACCCTTTCTCCATGTCTCCCCTTGCTCCACAATCTCCTCTGAGGATTGGAATCCTGACCTGTGAGCTGGGCTCTGGGCAGAGCAGCAGCACTGTGGTGACAATGACATGAAGGAAGTGGTCTTTCAGGATTCTGTGTGCTTAATCTGTCTGCTTCCTTGCTTCCTGCCCCTGTCCCTGGCCTTTCTACAGTGGCCAGGATTGCAGACCCCTCCCAACTTTTAGAGTTGCCTAGGTTACTAGGCAACAAGAAGTCTTCAGGTGAAAGCAGCCACAGGAGCATATTGAGGGGAGGTGGGTCTGGGCTGCTGAGGTGACTTCTAGGCCTTGGCCTACCCATGACGGAGGCTGGTGGCTTCTAGGGTGTACAGCTGCCGAGGCAGGTACAGAGCTGGGGAGAGTAGCAGATGGAAGGTTGGGCCAAGGGAAGGGATGACAGTTAGAGGGCTGTGCCAGAGTAAGGGAGGGCAGGTGGAGGGCTGTGCCAGGGGAGGTGATGGAGTCTCTGAGAGAGGCAGGAGGTAGCAAGCAAACCGAGGACCATGCTGGCTTGAGGCAGTGCCAGGTAAAAATCAATATTGCACTTGCCAAGTGAGTCTGAGAGCTTGAGAGGAACAGAACACAGTGTTGCTGGGAGAACAGAGTGGCCTCCTTGCTGGCCCTTTCCCACAAGGAACATGCCCTTCTGGACCCAGGTCTGTGTGTCTCAGGCTGACAGTGCGTCTTCCAGCAAGACCCTGGTTCCTGGCTAACAGTACCAGGCTGGCAAGGCCACAGGCAGGGTTCTCTCTGCCAAGGAGCACAAAGAGTCAACGGAATCTGGTCCAGAGATGAGCAGGTCCCTGTACAAATGTCACGGGGGAGGTCCTTGGAGCCTGGGAGCCTGTTTCTCCAGCCCCATCCTTATCAGGAAGGTAACGACCTCTGAGCGGGAAGCAAAGGGAGCTGGCCCTGTGCATCTATCTGCTGGACAACCCACCTGCAGGCCCCATTGGACAGACAGCACCGTCAGCCCCTCAGCCCTGAGTGGCAACCCAGGTGGCAGTCACCAGGAGGCAGAGCTCTGTCCTGACCCTGGGATGAGAGCCAGTCTGTGTGTCCTTCCCCAGACGATTAAAGGGCTTGACAGATGTGACTAAGGCCATAGCTGTACATTCACCCTAAAGAGAAGCGCTCAGCTAGCAGTGGGAGAAGGCGTGGGAGAAGGTGTGGGAGAAGGCGTGGGAGAAGGCGTGGGAGCCGGGGTGCTGCAGGCTGTATCCATCACTGATGCTTTGGAAGATGAAGGTAGCTAGAAAGCAAAGCATGGGTGGTCCTTAGAGGCAGGATGGCTGGACTCTGGCTGATAGCCCAAAATGTGAAGCGGACCTGATTCTTACCCACACAGGGAACCGGTACGTATCAGTAACACAGCTGAGCTCTACCTCAGATTCCCCAGAGCTTAGTCTTCCCTAGGACACTGCGTAGGTAAGCCTGCCCAGCCTGAAGTCTGACCCAGGGCTCTATTAGAAACAGCACAGGTATTGTTCAGAACTGAGTCTGTGGTAGTTCATTTGGCCCAGTGTGGCCAGAGGCAGCAGTGTCCTTTTTATCTTTAAACATGTATGTGCATGTGTGTGTCTGCTTGAGCGCAGCGCCTTCACAGGCCAGAGGAGTGCTTGTATTCCTTGGAGCTGGAGTTAAAAGCAGTTGTGAATGGCCCAACATGGATGCCAGGAATCAAACCCGGGTTCTCTGTAAAAGCAGCAAGCACTCTTAAGATCTAAGCCTGATATCACTGGCTTGGAGAAGAGATGCTCAGAGTCAGCCATGGAGGTGACAGGGAAGGCAGCAGCAGCCCTGGGCCAGCATCAGGGCTGGCTCCTTCATAGCAGTTGTTTCAGTTTTGATCCGTTGCTGGAAAACGGGGGGGGGGGGTATTTGGCCTATACTTCCAGGTTACAGTCCATCATGAAGGGAAGTCAGGGCAGGAAGTCACAGCTTGGCAGCAGGCTGGCTTGCTAGTCCAGGTAGCATAACCCCTACTCAGGGAACTTGCTCACAGCCAAGGAAGCGCAAACAGACACCTTGGGGGATACTGCTTTCTCGCTCAGCCTGGCCCATTGTCAGCTAGAGCCCTATACAGGACCACTGCCCAAGGAATGGCGGTCCCTGACATCCCCATCCTAATGTTGCTGCCTCTTTAATACTGTTCCTCATGTTGTGGTGACCCCCAGCCACAAATTATTTTGTTGCCACTTTGAAATTGATAGTTTGCTGCTTTTATGCACCATAATGTAAATATCTGGTATGCAGAGGAGTTGGTAGCCTCTTTCTCCCTCCCTCCCTGCCTCCCTCCCTCCCTTCCTCCTTTTCTCTTTCAGTATGTGTGTGTGCTGTGATATTTCAACATCACTATGAGGTTGCCAGGATGTGTGCCCCTGAGCCCAGTCACCCCTACAAGAAATAGCAATTGCCCTTGCTCTTAGGAGTGTTGGGGGTGGGGTGGCATTCCAAGAAATGAATGCTGCATCCACAGATAGCACCCGACTTTATATATGGTGAATCTTCTGGATGCATCCCTGTGGTAAAGTTCAATTTTGAAATTAGACACAGAAAGAATAACCATAGTCCATAATGCCCAGCGACTTTAATGTTATTGTATAGTAAGAGTCGTTTAAAAGCTCACAGACTGGCTTTGAGCATTTTGGACACTGGCTAACCAAGCACGCTGGAAGCACAGAAACAGAAGCCACGTGCTGTGAGGATTGCCTGTGTTGGCGGTGTCTCCCCTCTCTTCCTCAACTCCCTCAGCTCATTTCTGTAACCTTGGTTCCTGGTGTGGGGGATGTTTCAGGGTCCTCACTTTGCAGATGAGGTCACTTGCTGCAGCTGTAGGTTACGGGCTGGTCCAGGTCTCCTCATCAGCCTGGGCTTCTCTCAGGCCCATCCGATCCTCATCTGCACCCTGCCAGGGACACGCTGGCCCCCGGGGGCCACCCCAGGGTGTTCCCAGAGCTTGGAATTCTCCTGAGAAAGAAAGGGGCTGGGAGGAAAGATGGAACACGGCAGGCCCTCTTTCCCGGGCGTGTGCAGCTTGGCCTAATTTTCTTGTGCTATAATCGGGTTAGAGAACAGCTCTCAGCACCATTGTCGCTCACGGCTTCCTGTGACGAGGCACAGACGCATTTGCTTGGCTCTCCAGTCCCTGGATGTGGGGAAAGAAGATCAATGAGATCCAGGAAGAGCCCAGGCCTCTCTGTCTGGAAGTCGGGGCGGCCGAACCCAGTTATGGGAACACTCACAGAGGAACAGCAGCGCTTTCTGCTCTTCCTCCAAGCGCGTCTCTGATCCTGTGACCACTGCCCCGGCTGCACACGTACTGAGCCACTGATGTGGCTTTCTTTACCCTGTCACTTGAAGGGACTCACCACCTGTTTTATAAGTTCAGTTTTCAGCCTTTAAAGCTGCTTGTGGGTTGAGGTTTATGAGCCTCATGTGTGGTAGTTTTAATAAATTTTAATAAATTTATTATTATTATTGCCACTGCTGTTGTTTGTGTGTGTGTGCTACACTGTACATATGGAGGCCAGAGGACAAATTTTGGTAGGCAGTCTTTCTGGCTGTGTCTACACTGAGCATTCTCTCACTGACGCCCTTGTGAGCTTCTGGGTGAGTCTCCTGTCTCTGTAGACATGCTGGCTTTATAGATATGATCAGCCACTCTGGTGGGATTTGCTCTTTTTTCTTTTTCTTTTGTAAGCCTAGACTCCAGAGATCAAGTCAGGTCATCTGGTTAGTACTTTTATCAGTTGTCCCTTGCTTCTAATTTTTGACATCGGGTCTGGGTCTGTCCCCACCCAATTATGGTAGCCTGGTGGATATTCACTTATCTTGATTCTTTCGAGACGATTTTTAAAATGTTAGTGTGTGTGTGTACATAGAAGGTATGTGTTTGAGTACAGTGTCGTCAAAGGCCAGAAAAAGACTCCCGGCACTGGAGTTACCCTGCTTGCGATCCACTTCGTGTGAGTGCTGGGAGCTGAACTTGGGTCCCCTGCAAGGGCAGTTTGCATTTTTTCTTCTTTTTAGGTTGCATCTTTATTTGTAAGTATCCGAGGCTCTCTCTGTAGGTCGGAAGGAGTCAGATCCTCTGTGGATAAAGCTACAGGCAGCTGTGAGCCGCTCAGGGTGGTTGCTGGGAACAGAGCTCTAGTCCTCTGGGAGAACTTCAAGCACTCTTCACTGAGCCGTCTCTCCAGCTGCAGCGTGTTCTTCTGCAAGGGGAGAGTCAGATGGCTCAAAATCACCTGGCACGTCCTTGCCATGAACTGCAAATAAGCAGAGTGGAGAGGTTCAACAGGAGTGTGACAGTGACAGTGAGAGGCATCCTACAGAAGGCCTGTTCTCCAAGGCAAGATCGGAGTGCGCCAGGCTGACTCATGGCAGCGGGGCAATTCAGGGAACGGCTTTCTCGGAGCAGGAGTCTGATGCAAAGATTCCAGGAAGCAGGATGTCAGTTCTGGGCTCAGCTGTCAGCAGTCCATTTAAAGCCATCAGCGCTCACTTTCTGTCGGTGGCTTTCCACAAATCACTCTAGTCCTGCCTAACTTTGGGAGGCCAAAACAGCGGAGACCAAGTCCTGGAACCTGTGTTGGCTCCAGGTCATGAGAAGGTCTTGCTGGGCTGGCTGGGGATTTGGAAGGCACTGGGGTGTGGAGGCTGAGTGTCCCCCAGAGCTCTGTGTGTTAGAGACTCAGGCCCTATAGAGGTGCTATTGGAGGCACTGGGTCTTCTGGGGAGAGGACGGTATTTAGGTCACTGAGATGATCATGCCCTCCCAAGGTTATTATGAGACCCTTGTCTCTTTTTTCTCTCTTCTTTGTATGTGTGGTGTGTGTGTGTGTACATGCAGAGGATGGAGGCTGACAGCGAGCATCGTCCTCAGTTTCTCTCCAACTATTTTCATTGACGTACAGCAGTCCTGGCTGCTGTAAAACTTGCTGTGGAGACTTAGATGAGCCTTGAATCGCAGAGCTCTACCTGCATCTGCCTCCTGAGTCATGGGATCAAACCACTGTGGGCATGACTGTGCCCCACCCTCCACCTTATTTTTGAGACAGGATTTCTCACTGGGCCTGCTGATTCAGCTAGCCTGGCAGGCCAGCAATCCCCAGGGGTTCTCCTCCCTCCACCTTCTCACCATTGATGGACCTTCCTGGTTCTATGGGTGATGGGGGTACAAACTCGGGTTCTCACGCTTGTGTTACAGTGGTCTCACCCACTGAGCCATCTCCTCAGCTCTCCTTTCGCTTTTCTGTTGCAAGCACGAACAGCTTTTCTCTGATGGTGAAGTATCCGCCACAGGCCCAAAGCAACAGGGCTAGTCTAGCGTAGCCAGGAACCAAAGCTGTGAGCCAAAATGGACCTTTTTCCCTTACAAGCTGGCTGCATCAGGTATTTCCTGACGACAGCACACGGCTGAAGCGCCAGGCAGTGCAGACAAGCAAGATTCCTGGGCATGGCAGACAAGGCCAGGAGGCGGACCTTGCTTCTCAGGAGGCAGCAGGACAGGCAGCCACTTTCCTTCCTGTTGGTCCTCAGTCCTTGTGGAACCACAGCTTCTCCAGAGACACAGAGCGGAAGCAGGCATGGAAGGTGGGGAGAAGCAGGAACCTGTAGCTGCCCATTCACACTCCAGGATGTTCCTGATGCTGGTGACATCACTGGAGAAGTAGGTAACTAAGGCTAGGGGCCCCTTCACCTCAGAGCCCCTCCCCACAGCATGGAGGCTCTGGCAGCTGCGGTGGGGCCTCCTCACTCTCTGGCTCAAGCCCACCTGCCACATGTGTACATGGCAGTCTGCATGGGTGAGGCCAGATGGCAGGGTGCAAGGCCTCAGGGCTCAGTGAGAACCGCAGGGTGGAACTCTCAAAGCCCCTCACCTCAGTACTCATTGGCAGTCAGAGCAAGTTCAAAGGTCAGCTGTTTCTAGAAGAGGCTGCCCGTCGTGGTTTGCGTGTGCACCTTAAAGCAATGGTTCTCAACCTTCCTGCCGCTGGGACCCTTTAATACAGTTCTTCACATTGTGGTAATCCTCAACCGTAAAACTGTTTTTTTTTTTTTTTTTTTTTTGTTGTTGTTTTTTTTTTTTGCCACTTCAAAACTGCAGTTTTGCTCCTGTTATGAGTCATAATGTAAATATCTGATATGCGGGATCATCTTAGGCAATGACCCTGAGAAAAAGTCATTGACCACGCCCAAAGGGGTCGAAACCCATAGGTTGAGAACCAGTCCTGTAACCCCTAGGCTATGATGGGAGGTGGGACTTCTTGGTAGCTTTTTATGGGGATTAATGGCCATTAAGGAAAAGCATGATGGAGAGAACTTGGTGCGTTTTCTGCCTTTCTGCTCTGGTACGGTTTGAAAGTGAAGTGTACAGGTCCCTGTTCCCTGTTGTGGTGGCTCCCCACCCCCACCCCATACTCACGTACTTCAACACTTGTCTCCCAGCTAGTGGTGCTCTTTGGAAATGTGAGACCTTTAAGAGGCGGAATCTCACTGGAGGAAGTAGGTAGTGGGGTGGGCCTTAAGGTCTGACAGTGTAGCCCCACTTCCTATTCCCTTTCTGTTTCCTGGTTGCAAATGCGATGCCTCCCATCCCTGCTGCTGCCAGGACGGAATGCAGCTCCCTCAAATTAAGCGTCAGAGTAAGTCATTCCTACCTTAAGTTTCTCATTAGATATTTAAAATTATTAATACTTGTCCCTCTCACCCTAAAAAGACATGGTGTTTCTCTATAAAGACATGGTGTTTATATTCTGGACACCCCAGCAGTGAGGCACCATATTGGAAACACAAAGAGAGCGAGAGCCTGGTGGCTGCTTGATATTGAGTTTGTAGTGTCCAGAGTTGGGGGGACACAACTGTAGTTTGTAAGTTACTCACCTTGGAGTATTTTGTTATAGCAGCACACTCGGTAGGACTCAGCAGGACAACTCCAACAGGTTCTGATCAAAGCCAGACTCCTGGGAGCCTTTTGTGGTGGGTAAGTAGGATGCTGCTGCATGAAGCCACGGTCATCGACCAGAATGACACCAGCAGCCACAGAGTGGGCAATGCACCAGGCAGAGAAGCTGCTGTCAGCTGCCAGAACTTCTCAGGAGACAGGCTGGTCCGTTGGTCATTAGCTGTGTAACTGACTGTAAGGCAGACCTCACCTTTATCAAGTGTCGTGGGACCAATGGGACAACACCTGCTGAGGCTGAGTTGGTGAGGCCTGCTCCGGGTTTCTGTGCTTGCTGTCAAGAAATGTCGAGATGGGGGGGTGTCCATTTACACAAGATTGGAACTAGGGTGTCTGACAGCCCCTTCCATGCACCCCCTTACACTTGGAAAGAAATGGGAACTAAGTGAAAAGATCCCCAAGGCTCATGCCAGATGCAAGCAGAAGACTGTTGGGTCTAGGCCCTAGGCCCCTGCAGCCCAATAGTCTTTCACTTGCTAGCCAGATCAGCGGAAGCAACTGCAGTGACAGTCGCAGCGGCCTTCTGTGGTAGCACAGACTCTTTCCTCAGGGGGTGGCACCCAGAGAAAGGAAAGGCTGGGCACTGCCCAGAACTTTTTCCAGGGGCTGGGAGAGTGGAACCAGGAGTGGGCCCTTCTTCCCAGACACGTTTCTCTGGTTCTCTCTGGCTCTGGCTGGCTGTTCAAGGCATTGTGGTCTCTCTGCTGGCTTCTTTAGTGTCCCCAAAAGCATTTTTTTTTTCTGTGTGAGGTTGCTCTCTCAGTCAAGTAGAAAGTAGACTAGTAGTCCCTGGAGGCTGGGAGGAGTAAGGAGGTGGGGGACAGAGCCTTGAGAACAGGCACCAAAGTACAGTTAAACAACAAGTGGGGAGCCACGGCCCAACAGAACTTCTCGAAGTACTGTGCAAAGAACCGCAATTTGAGAGTTCAAAGGTTCTAGAGGTAAAAGGATGCCCTTTAAGGATGGAAATGCCAAGGATCCCATGCTGGCCGTTATTAAATGCACATCCTGTAAGTATGCACAAGTATGCACAAGTCGATTAAATATGTGCTGTTGTTAGGTGTCAGAGAAGAGAGAAAAAAAGAATTAGATCAGTCGTGGTGGTCAAGGATGAGACGGCAAAGGTGGTGCTGATGTGGCGCTCTGGAGACCAGCCAAGGTGCTGTGAGGAGGTCCTCGTGGCCAAGCCTGAGGGCCTGGCCATGCCTTTCACAGCCTTCTGGACATGCCTGTCAGTGTGCTGCCAGTAGCTCTCTCTACCTTTTGTTCTCCAAGTCTCTGCTTGGGGGTCCCCTGAAGTTCTGCAAGCATCTGGTGACAGCCAGAGCTTCGTCCATCTTCCTCAGATTCTGTCCTCATCCAGCCAACACTGGATTAAAAGGTGGTTGTGGTCTTTGGACTTGGCCCTTCTTGCCACCTGTTTTATATGACAGTTGTCACAGAAGAATGTGATGAGCCCCCCCCCTTCAAAGTGGAAGGAGCCTTTGCATTTCACAGAGGGATAAATATGAACCAAGCAGTCCTCTTACAGCTTTCTGTCCCTGGCATTTGTGATATTTATTGCTCTTTTTGTCCCAGGCTGAAAATTACTTCAAATAAACAAGGCAAAAAGAATGGCTAGTGCTTTGGTTGCTGCTAAATGGCCGTGCTGTGGGAACATTGCGCCTTGAGGAATTCCCAGGCAAGGTGAAGGGCATGCAGCCTGCATACAGCATGTTCTGTTCTGAACAGGAACCTGATGGTTCCATCCTTTGCTCTGTCTTGCACATGTCAGCAATTAGTGGGGGAGAATTTCAGCTCTCAGGTTCTTCCCGGGCTGGGTGTTATTTGCTGCTGGGCCTGGATCTGGCAGCAGGGAGCAAATGTCAGCCCTCAGCAAGAAATCTACCAGGAGCTGGCTCTGGGAAAGGCATCTTTGGCTTAAGCTGCTAGAACTTCTAGGCTGTACCTGCTGGAAAGCTGGCTTCCACTCCTTATCCTGCCATTGTGGGTTCTGACCTATTTCAAGCTCCTCCCCTGTCCCCTGAGCCCATGCAGGTGCTTCACACGGTGTTGCAAGGAGAAGTCCTGAGGTGTGTTGCCAAGGGCTCTCCTAGTCTGCCTAGCAAAACTCAGTTTCCTGCCCCTCTGTGTGTGAGTGTGGGCTGTTCCCCTGAAACGCATGCTGGGATTGAGTCCCTGCTGTCTATGGAGCTTGGAATGGGCCTTTAGGAGGTGATCAATATTGAATAAAGACATTAGAGTGAAACCCACGTTGGGATACTGGTGGTTTCCTAAGAAGATAGAGAAAGTAGAAAGAAAACAAACATGCTAACTTCCTGTCTTTCACCCTGAGATCCGCTGGCTCTGCTGGGATTCTGCCAACTAGACCATCAGTTCATGAGGCACCTGCATCCCCAAACCACAAGACCGAAGTAACTCAGACTGTCAGGCTTGGTAGCAAGCGCCCTCACCTCCGGAGCCTCCCAGGCTTCCTCCATCCGCTCTAGACAGCCCTATGCCGTGAGCTCACTTGCTCAGGCTCCCAGCAACTCCACCTGCCCTTCCTCCCATGGACATTTCTGGAAAGCTGTAAAGCTTTATTTTAAAATGTTACAATATTTTAAATGAATTTTTTAAGTTTTTGGGATGGGTCACATGTATGTCGGGTTGGCCTTGAACTATGGAGCCCAGAAGACCTTGAGCTTCTGGGTAGCCTGCCTTTACCTCCCAGTGCCGGAATCACAGGTGGGCCTGCAACACCATTGTATGCAGTGCTGGGGGACCAAACTGCCGGCTTCATGCGCGCAAGACAAGCATTCTACCAACGGAGCTGCATGCTGTCCTGAACGTCTCTTCTGTATAACTCACCCAGTCTGTGGCCTGCAGTTACAGCAACAGGAAACAGATGGATACATCTCCCTAGTCCTCCTGAGAACATTTCAAGTTTCTGCCACCTGCAGGGACCTGTGAGCTGTAACTTTATTCAATTGACCCATCCCTTAAGGCTGGGTTGGGTTCATATTTTGGTTCCCTATAGTCCCTGGAGGAAGACAGGTGCATGGAAGCCACTGGTCCATCTTTCCCATTGGACCACACCAGCAGCAATTAGGGGAGACGGGCACCCAGAAGCTACCATCCTTGTGACAAGTGATGTATGGACCTGTGTCTATACATCACTTGTCACAAGGAACAGTTTGGCTTCAGGCAGCCCAAACTGAGCTGCATACATGATGAATGCTTTTTGATATGTGTTGAGGCGTTGCTTTTAAAAATTAAAATGCAAGGAGAAAGGGGGAGGCAGAGAACACTAAAGAACGGGGGTAGCTGCAGGGCCTCATTACCTTTCTGGCTGAAAGTGGATGGTGCACAGAATCATGGGAGAACATCCTGTTTTGCTTAGTTACAACTGGGCTTACAAGGACTCGGGGATACAAGCTGCAGAGCAAGAAGCCTCAGCTAAATTGTCAGACACAATAGAGCTATCACCTGGGACAAGCAGGGTCAACCTTCAGGCTCAGTTTCCCTGCCTGGACCCAAGTTGTGTTTGGCCTTGGCTGGTGGTGGTCCCGGGTCTAGAGGCCCTGCCTGCTCTGCTCACCAGGCCAGGGTGGGGATGTCCCGACTACTGCGGCTGGAGATTAATGGGAGGAGCCCACACCCTGGCTCCACTGTAAACAATCTTCTCGGAAGCACAAGGAGCCAGTGTTGAGGGCCCTACACCCCCCCATCCTGAGAAGTGCTGCCGGAGGAGGCTCCCAGAGCAAGGTGACTGAGTCAAGGTCGCACAGCTGGGGATACCTCCCAGCGTGGAACATTCCCAGATGTTGCTTTGTGGTCCTCAAGAGCTGGTCTGCCAGCTGTTTACAAGGCTGGCTGCAGTGTACATGAGTCCTTCGTCCCAGCTGAACTTCCCAAGGAGCCAAGGAGCCTGGTGGGAGGCAGGGAAAGACTCAGCCGGGAGGGGAACCAGGCCCCCTCAGCTGCCCGGCTTCCTGGGCACGGCTGTGTCCTCAGCCCAGGTCTCAGCCTCGGGCTCCCAGGCGATTAGAGCTTGCGAGCACAGCCTCCTTTTGGCAGGACCTCCTGTACCACCGTTATTTTTATCTGGTGCCTGGTTGTAGTTCACTCTTAACCCTGCTTCCCCGTAAACACAGCTTGCGGCCCTCTCTCTTGCTTGCTTTCTTGGCGCAAATGACAGACACCTGTCTGCTTTTCTGCTCTTTCCAGGCAGCTCAGGGAGGAGGGCGTGAGGTTGGGGGGTGGGGGGTGTCTTTCCAGTTTGTGGGCTATGATGTTTGACAAGGTGCAGAAGAGGCCGAGGGAAGCCCTCTGCCCTCTGAGCCCTTCACACTTGTCTCTGCTCAGACAGCACAAGCACCTGAGGGGAATGGGCCTAGGTGCCCCTACCATGCATGAGGGCACTGCTGCCCACCTGATGTTTTGAGGCCGTTGCCCCCCCCCCCCACACACACACGGGGCAGCTTTCCTGGCACCAGAAGCCCCGGGAATCTTTGTTTCTTGGAGGGGGTGTCTTTTCTCCTTGGAATAATTATGCTGTCAGTTCAAAGTGCATGGCAGCCCCTTCCCCCTCTCCGAGGACTTGTCCACCATCCAAAATATAAAATAAAAGCTACTTGCCAGGAGCCTTAGGTATAGGTCTGAAGTTAGCTTGTTTTGGACCTCTGCTGGAGAAAGTGACTTTGCTGTGTAGGACTTTTTGTCCTTTGG
The DNA here is from genome assembly GCF_907164565.1 of Psammomys obesus. Lineage (NCBI taxonomy): Eukaryota > Metazoa > Chordata > Mammalia > Rodentia > Muridae > Psammomys > Psammomys obesus. Next base: position 15,342,735 of record NW_026596162.1, read on the forward strand.
GCCTGACCTAGGAGGGTAGAGCTGAAAGAACATTGACTGCCAGGGGATTCCAGCTCTGGGTTTGTCCCAGGACTCTCTGCTCAGGGTGTGGAGCACCACAGCATGGTTTCTGAGAGCACACATTGAACTTCAGAGTTAATCTGGACCTAATCTATCAGGAAGATCCTCCATCTCTTCTTCCCAGCCCCTTCTTGCTCTTCTCCTAGTCCCTGAAGTGTTCAGATGGGTGTTTACAGGGTGTGTTCTGTGCATCGGTTCTTACTGGTTCCGTCGGCGTTTCTTCCCAAGGGGCCGTGAAACCTTGCGGACAGGGCCCATTGCATGTTCTTCCCAGAGACATCCTGGACTCAACAGGAGCAAGGTGTACCTTGATATTTATGAGAAGCAAGAACACCCGAATGGGCAGTGCAGAAATCCCACTCATTTCTTCCAGACACCGGACAGTGTTTCCAGCCTGATGAATCCACCTGCCCCCTTCCCAAGCACCTAGTGGAGCCTTAGCACTCCAGGAGGGCAGGAAAAGGGGCAGAGGCTTGGATGTAGACCTCAAGCAATTGGACCGACAGAGGATCTGAGCACGAGGAGCCAGCGGGCTGTGCTCTTTTGGGGCTGTTTGAGGGGCTCTTCCCGTGGGGCCCTCGGAAGCACTGGTGGTCTCTGTGGAATGGTCCCTAAACATCAGAAAAGGGATTCCGTTTGTTCTCAATGGACGCTTACAGCCACGAGGGCTGACTCTGTCTCAGGCGCTTGGAAGATTCCTGTACAGCTGGGTGCCTGGGCTGAACGATGGGGGGATTGGGGTGCATCTGAAGATGTCCCTGGAGCAGGCCGGAAGCTTGCTGATAGTCCAGGAGTGGAGGGGTGAGGGGTGCTCAAGGACCGGCCTGTGGGCTACCCTGTGGTTGGCTATGGATGTCAGTGGGGAAGGACAACCCAACAACCACGTCCAGTGGCCGCATTCTTCCAGGTCTGGGATGTAGAGTCAAACATGGGGTGGACACAGCCCTTGGGGTTTACCTCCTATTCATTTTAGCCAAGAGGACCAGATGATCACCCTAACAGACACAGAGAAGGGCAACTGACCGATTGCACGAGGAGGTGTGGAGGCAGAGGAGGCGCCCACCCTTTGGGCGCCGTGATTTTCACAGCCCCACGTGGCAGGTAGAGCCGTCCTAGCGTCCTAGCAGTGTGAGTGCTTTCTCTGGAGCTCAGAGCAACGTGGCAGTTGTATGTCAAGTGTCAGCGATACATGCTGTGTTAGCTCCAAGCAGGACCTAAGCCTTTCCGTGTAACCCTTTCCGCTGGGCACTGGGCTTGTCTGCCGGCATGCACTCTGGCATGTTTGGCCGCAGCCCAAGCTAACTTTCAGTAAAGCCATTCATGATGCTGTGAGCATGTGCCCGGATGACGCCACGGTGAAGAATGCCCAGTGCCCTAGAGACGGGCGTGCTCCCTGCCTGCTGACCTCTCTGGCAGCTCAGTGGCCCACAGTTTAACTCTGGGGAAAGGTTAAAGCATTTTGACGCTGTCTGCTGTCTAGAGCAAAGAACCCCAAGGGACTGGAGTGGACTCTGGGACAGATTAGGGAGCTGCAGAAGATGTAGGGTGAAGGCTCAGTGTGGTCCCCCATCCAGCGTCCAGCTTTCCCCTCTTCTTAGCACGACTGGGATTTCCTTGTAGATGCCTTTTTGTCCATGACAGCCTCTAGGGAGGCCTGAAGTCATATGAACAATGGGTCAGAGGAGGCTCTGTTCTCGTGTCCTTGGAAAGACCAGCCTGGACATCCATGTGGGTCGGTCACATACATGGAGCTCTCCAGGCCCCCACATGGGGTTTCTTATGCATGCAATAGTCTTGAACGTCATGGGCGACTCCAGCGTGAGCCTCCGCAGTCACCAAACTGTGTGTCACACTGCGTGTTTGCTGCTCATAGAGGAATGACCCTTGGGATGTCATCCTGCCCTGGGGGCCCGGTGTTGGGAGAGTCATATACTATGGCTTTCTTCTGCTGTTTTTGGGCAACCTTCCAGGAGTACTGGGCCTGGTGGCCTCCTGTATGGCTCTGTAGGTCTGGCAGACACTGAACCAGGTCTGACGGGGCCCCAGGAAATCCTACCATGAAGGCAGCCTCTGGTTGGTCCCGTCTCCCTTCGGGTACTCCCCTTATCATGTGACTTCCCCTAGGGTAAGACCAAGCTCCCCTCCCCTCTGGACCTGGCTAGGTGTCCTCTGCCCCACTTGGCATTCAGCAAATAGTGGCTGAAATCCTGCTTTGCCCATTGGCCTCTGGCAGCTAGCTCCTAGTACACTCTTGAGTGGAGGCTCCCAGGAGCCGTGGAAGCTATCACTCAAGGAGCTCAGTGGGAGCAGGCTCTGGCCACTCCTCCCTGTGCAGACACACTTCCTTGATCTGCCAGCCTGGGCTATCCGCTCTGGCCAGGAGCATCAGTCTACAGGACTGATCCTGCGGCCTGGCCAACTGGACAGCACTCACCCAGATTCCTTCACACCGGTGGGGGCATCTGAGGACCACCGAGAGGCTCCTCAACATTTCCTGTAAGTAGCGGAGGAAAACCCTCAGCTCAGCAGGAGCACAGACACCTGTGGCCACCAGCGCGATCCTAGGCCAACACAGTTGATTCCTTTTCAGAAAACTCAGCAACCTGCCAATAAGAAGAGTGACATTCCTGGGAACCTTTGGACTCAGATGGCAGCCTTCCTGGAGCTGGGCATCCAGAACAGGAAGGAGGAAGAGGCCAGGTCTGCAGCCAGGTGCCACAGGAATTGCAGCCTTGCCAGGTGGCAGCTGCTTCTAGACGGGCAGGAGGCCTTGGGTAGCCAGGGATCTACCTGGTAGAGAGTGCTTGCCTGTCATGGAAGGAAAGCTGGATCTGACACACAGGGACACAGGCAAACAAGCAAACAAAGCATCCAGGGGCCTCTCTCGTCTGCAGGTGCAACCTCAGGCTTTGGCTACGTGACTTGTGGGAGGGTCTGGCCTTTAACCAAAACCAGAAAGTAGGAAGGTACATCTGGAAGGGTGACCAATGACCCATGCAAAGAACAAATACACTGCTTAAGACTTAAGCATCGGGCTGGAGAGATGGTTTAGAGGTTAAGGGCACTGGCTGCTCTTCCAGAGGTCCTGAGTTCAATTCCCAGCACCCACATGGTTGTTCCCAATCATCTATAACAAGATCTGGTGCCTGCTTCTGGCATGTAGTCAGAACATTGTCTACATAATCAATCAATCAATCAATCAATCAATCAATCAATCAATCAATCAGTCTTACAAAAACTAAAAAAAAAAAAAAAAAGATGTAAGAATCAATATGAAATGGCCAGGGAACATTCTGTCATCCTTGTGACACACAAATGGTTAGGACAACAATATAGTTGCTTGGTATAAATGAATACAAAAGAGAAAGAAGCAGAGGCAGAGGCCAAGGTCACGTGAGATGCAGCTCAGGTTGATGGAGTCAGGTCCACAGGGATGAAAGGCACCCCAGGAGTTTACAGTGTTTAAAGACTGACCATCTCGGGGGGTACTTTATGGAAGTTGTCCCTTCCATTCCTTCACTACTGCCGGGACCAGACCAGCAGCAGCAGACATGGGCCTGGGAGTGTTCATCAGACCGTCTACCTCAGCCATGGATAGGGCATCCATTGCAGCTTTGTGCACAGATGGTGCTAGGCCAGGTTACTGGATGGTCTGGGCAGGAGAGGACATGGGAAAATAGCAGGCAGGCTTCTGTGGAATGTCCATGATTTCAGAAGGAGGGAGACACGCCTTCCATGTCAGCAAAGCACATCAACAAAATCCCCCAGGTCCATGCCTGTTTGTCTCCATGGTGATTCGAAGTCTAGTCCTGTTGATAGCGAGGACTGATTATCATGGCCTAGATGGGCGTGAGGAGTGAGGAGAAGGGAGCCCTTGCTTCCAGCCTGGTCGTGCTATGTTCAGATACACCAATGTCTCGGGAAGGCCAGGTCAATCAATCACTTACATAGGATTTTTGTTCTCAAGCTTTCACAGAGGGTTCCTGTTCCAGGAAGTGAAGCCCTGGGTACCGAGGGGAGTGCCACAGGGGAAACCCACCAGGCTCCATGAGCCCTGTCTCGCATTTAGAACCTCAGGAAGACTGCTTTGTCTTTGCCCATGTCCTAGTCTCTTTGACCCCAGCGGGTTCCTCAGAGATGCCATCTGACTGAAAAACAAAATTCAGGTCACAGTCCTGAGAAGTGGGTCCTGGCCTACTCCAAGGCTTCCCACAAGGTGAAGGTCCTTTGGAAGGGTCTCCCTTTAGCATAGAGTGGATGGGGGAAGACTGAGAGGCCCTTTGGAAAGATGCTGTGGTGGCTAGGATTGTCAGCACGGCAGGATTTAAAATCACGATGGGCCTGTGAGGAAGTTTCTAGATTTGAGGAGGGAGACCCATCCCAAATGTTGGCTACATCGCCTCAAGGCCCGGGGCCCAGACAGGATAAAAGGGAGAAACTGAGCTGAGTAGCAGTGTTCTCTTTGCTTCATGACTGTGGCTGCCTCAGGCTCCCTCCCCCATGACGGACTGTACCCTTGACCTGTGAGCCAAATGGATCCTTAAATTGCTTTTGCTGGGGTGTTTTGTTATAGCAATGGGCAAGACTCAATATAAACTGTTGTGTCCCAGGCATTCCCTGCCCCCTCAGGGGCCTCTGGGAACCCCATGACACCTGGAGGGGCTTGAAGTCTGTCAACTCAGGAACAAGGCACACCAGCAGGCTCCCTACTGACACAGTTTGGGCTACGCCTCCCCCGAGGATGGGTTGATGTCCTAGTCCAGGGTGTCCAGCCTTTTGATATTGTGACTTGAACTCAGCACCTACAAGTGTTTGGCGCCACATTCACAGCCATCCTCAGACCTGTGTGGCCCCAGAGCTGCGACTGGGCATCCCTGCCTATGCGCAGGGCTGGTGGAAGTGACCTGGCTTGATCAAGTCAATACGAGGTCCCCAGGGTGGTACCTGTTGCAATGGATATTCTCACAAGAAAAGAAAAGGGAAGAAGGGGTGTGTGGAGACAAGAAGAGGTTGAAGGTGTCCATCTACGAGCAAGGGGATGCTATCGACTGACCACCACTCAGAAGCCAGGAAGTGGCATGAGGGTCCTACCTGGTGACTTTCAGACACTGTGGCCCTGCTGACACCTTGGTTTCTGACCGAGGCCTCTAGAGACATTTCCACTGTCGTGTGTCATCTATCCTGTTCTTGTGCCCTGTGGTTCATTCCTACTGTCATGGCCACTTCCTTCTGAGCTCATCGGGTTTCTAAACGAAATAGCTGCGGAGAGGCACAATGTGTAAATCCCCTGGTCACCCAAATTATGTTTCATGTCCCTACCCTGCAAAGGAAAAAGCCAGGGCTACAAATTCTTAGGCCTGCCTGAGTCTTCCCAGGCAGAGAGGGGACTCCCGTGACCGTGATGGCATCTCCTGACCTCTTGTCCCCTGGCCTTCCTGATTGCAGGCTTCCCATGGCGGGAAGAGCAGGGCCTGTGGAAGCCCACTGCTGTGCACGGGATGCTGAATGTCAGTGTGTAGAGGGTCTTGGGGTGCAGAGCGCCTCTAAGAGGTGGGTCAGCGGGACACGGTGATACATACCTTTGATGTCAGCTCCAGAGGCAGAGGGGGGGAGTCTCAAGAGAGAGGGGGGCGCCTTCTTAGGGCATTGGAAGGTGTTCTCCAAGGGGATGGTGGGATCCTCATCTTTGCTCCAGTTCTAAATGGAATCAATTGCTCCCACTCCCATCATGCCGTGATGCACCATCCTCTGCCACGCATGGGACCAGGAATCCTTATTGAACCGAGAGCTGAGCAAAGCCTCTTTAATGAACAGGTAACCCATGTCAGGTATTTACAGGGCACAAAGCTGACCACTACACACAGCCCTCTAGTGTTAAGATGCTCCCGGCCAACTGTGACCTGGCCAAGCAGACTATGACCCGGATTCAATTCTCCCACCTATGAACGTAAAATGGGGGAGAGTGTGAGCTATGGGCACTGGCAGCTACCCCAACTGTCATGGCTGCGTGTCTTCTGTGACACTGTGCTCTGAGGCTGCTCTGTGTGGATAATTACATCCAAACACATGTTTGCTGAGGGAGGGATTGACAAACGGTAGGGACCATGTCAGCAAACACACATTCCTGGTGTCTTGACGAGGGCCCTGGCATTTGGACTTGGTGATGTCTCTGTGTGTTGTCTGCTCTGTTTTTTCAATTATGTCTTTTTCTGGAATTCCAAGAACACTGAATCCATCATGTTGACATCAGTGCCATGTGGCCCTGATGGCTGTGTCCCTGGTGAGAATTCCGGAAGGGAAGCCTGTCTTTCCACTGCCTTGGAACTCACATCCACTGATAGGCACCAAATGGCTTTCTGTGGCCCCTTGATCGATGAGCTGCTGAACTATGGGGCTATGCAGCTTGCCCAAGACTTTTCAGCATAAGGAAGGCAGAGGTGCTTGTGGGTTCCAGGCACCTGTACGTGTGGTCTCTCCACACCTCTCCCTCAGCTAACTCACATGATGGCAAATGTCAATCGTGACCAGGAAAGGGCTTGAGATATACTCTCTTGGGTCATCCAGCTCTTGGAATTAAGAGGTCTACGCTGCAAGCAATATCCCGTGAGCAGAAGGTGTCATTATTGAAACATTGGCTTTGGTTTTCTTTTTATTATTTGAAAACATGCATATACTCACGTGTTTGTGTTTCATTGTGTACACGTGAGTACAGGCACCTGTGGAGGCTGTAAGAGTGTATCATATATACTGCAGCTGGAGTTCCAAGCCAGGTGGAAGCTGCTCAGTGCAGTTGCTGGGAACTGAACTCAGGTTCTTTGCAAGGACAGACAGCAAGTGCTCTTGACAGCGGAGCCACCTCTTCAGCCCCAGGACACTGTTTCTGTTTATTTATTTGTTTATTTGTTTACTTGTTTGTAGGCACAAACAGCCACTGCTGTCTCGTTTCTTCCACCATCAATCCTGGTCAATGATGCTCATGAACAGGGTCATGCTGGGCACTGTGGTGGACACAGGTGGACACTGTCTCTGATACCTTCAACTCTGGCATGAGTCCAGGCAGCAGTCAAATCTTTCTTAGCTGTGTGGACTGCCTGTTTTACTTTATTGATTTTTATGTTCTCTTTGCTTTTAACTGCGACTACCAAAAACTTTAGAGAACATGTTTAAGGGCTGAGGCGGTCACTTGGCTGTTAAAGTGCCTACCTCATAAGTGCCAGGACCTGAGTTCCACCTCCAGAACCCACATGAGGAAGCCGGGCATGGTGGCCATGCTTGTAATTCCAGCGAAGCCAGGTGGATCTCTTGGGGGCCTCTGGCCAGCCAGTCTACCCTATGTGGCATGTAGGTAGACAGTACCTGAAAAATGATGCTGGATGTTGCTCTGGTCTCCTTTTCATGGACACTCATACACATATCCTTCCACACATGTGATCCCCCACATCTTTCTCTTTCTCTCTCTCTCTCACACACACATCTTTAAGCAAAAATAAAATACTCTGGTATACAGCCTCTTAAATTCCGTGTTCTGCTATCTGAGACAAATGAAGACTGCCAAGCCTTTTCTGTCTGTGTTCTGCCTCCACTTCCAGCAGGGAAAGGTGTGTGAGATCATAATTCGAAGTGTGTCAGCATCAAAACATGAAAATAAATAGATCTGTATCTATGGGCAAAATTTACCCACATGGGATCTAAAATGGAATCTTCACCCTGGGTTTTCAAACTCAAGGGTGAAGCAGCCTTTGATCAAATGCTAACAAATGGGAAACAAAGCCCAGAATGTTCTTGGGCAAAGCTTTGGAATTATAGTCACAAGGCATATAAATAGTTCTCTGCAGTGAAGGCCAGGCCACAAAGCCGTGTCCCAAAATAGCAACCGACTTTCCAGCATCATGGTGTTCTGTCAAAGCTCCTCGACCCAAATCCCACCATTATCCACGAGAAAACCCGGGCTCCACCTTAACTCCCCGCAGGCTCCACCCTGCGCTCTTTCCATTATTCATTTGGCATGCTCTGAATAGGAGAAACAAATGTAATTGAGCTCAGGGGGCCAGAGCTTCCTTTCCACAGCCTGGGCTGGGATCCCCTCCCCTTCCCCTTTTGTTAGTGTTTGTTGTGGGAAGGAGGAGTGTGGGAAAGTTGCTGTGGTCAGTTTTCAGGTGACACCTCGCTGACAACAGACGGCAGTCTTCTCCGAAAACAACCGGGAGAGCCACAGCTCTGCAGGGAAAAGTAGTGCAGGGCCACCCAGAGCCCTCTCTGGGGGCAGGAGGGACACAGCTGCTGCTGGCTGACTGGAGACAGACGACCCAAGTTGCCCTGGATGGTCCGCTTTTCATAGGGTCCACCCGAAGCTGGCTGTGCTGTGGTCCTTGGCTCAGACCAATACCTGAGAGCCAGAGCTTGGGAAGGCAGGCTTATTCTGGCTCACAGGTTATGAGACCTTGTTCTGTGATTGGCTGGCTGTGTTGCCGAGGCTGAGCATCACGGTGGGCAGAGCATGTTGGGATACAGCTACCCAGCTCACGTCAGCTGGGAAGCAGAAGCACAAGGAAAGGGTCAGGAGCAAGGCATGCCCTCATGGACCTGCTCCCTCTAACCTTCCTGCCACCTTCAGATGATGCCTATAGGTGGACCATGAGTCCTTCACCATGTGGACTTGCTATTCCTGCAAAGGCTTATGTGCTGTAGGCTGAGTGATAGCTGACGGGCTTCTGAAACGTGATGGGGCCAGGAGGGCTCAGGCCGACTAAGTACATCTCTAGATGATGTGTAACAGCTAATGTGGAGTGAAGACTTGTCCTGTCTTACAGTCTAGGGCAGAATGAGGGGAAAGGTCTGCCCATGGTCAATGAAGACACCCTCCCCCCGTCCCCCGCCACGGTCAGAAACAGCAGACTGATTATACAGCAAGAGAAGTCAGGGAGGTGAGCTGGGGCAGTCATCAGAGCCCTTGCCATGCTGAGCCACATCTGTAAGGAACAGTCACCAGCCCAGGGGAGGATTGTCCTGACTCCCACATGGAGTGGCTGATGTCTTCCTTTGAACTGGCAGCTGCCATCAGCATTAGCAGCCCAGCCACAATGAACCCTCAGAACTTTACTGGGTACCCACGGACAGCAGCCCTAAGGGTGTGGCCAACGGTAATGCTGAGCAAGGGCTCAAGCGGCATCCCGGTGCCCATCATTATCCCAGAACCTCCTCGGTGGCACGCAGAACCTATACACATCATCCCTGTGCTTTGAGGAAGACCCTCAGGGCTAATGAGGGACAATGAACAGAGCTCCCAGTGGGGGGCTGTCACTCTCTGAAGTGAGACTGGGGGGTCATGCACCCTCACTTTGACCTGACTCTCTCCATCCAAGGCTTCCAATACGCTTCATTGCCTACCTACGGGGCTCCTTCGTAATCATGTAGATAGAGTTTTTACATCCCTGCTTTGAATCAGAAACCCAACATTAAAGGAAGTTTCTGACATTTTCCTCGGCATATAAGGAGAGCCTGGAGCATAGTCTGAGTGTTAAGGCTTGAGGGAAGTTTCTCTGCCAGCTTGCCCTTTCCCATCCTGGAGCTCCTCTGGACCTTGAAACACCCGGCAGAGGTGCCATCTTGGGACCTTCACGGTGGTCCATACCCAGAGGAAGGGTTTCCATGACCACACTCTGAGAGTTTGGCCTTGGACTATCCTCAAAGCCTCAGGTGTTGAAGGGTTGAGCTTCGGTGGCTCAGCCTCCTTTGGCAGTGCTCCTCTTCAGACCTGGCAGAGACAGGGGCAGCACTTGATTGAATGAATGAGCAAGCACGTGAGTGTGGAAATGTCTAAACAGCCAGCTGCCACCGCCCTGAGCAAGACCTAAGGTCTTCAGCGTCAGTAGGTGACTGAGGGTTGTGGCTTTTGCCAGAGCACTGGGGACTCCTGTTACTTTATTTGACAGACATTGGTGTTACTTTATTTGACAGACATGGTGAAGGACACAGTCATTCATTCCAGGACAGTCCTATGAGATCCTGGGGACGGGGCATGGCCAGGACACAGGCAACAAGGGTGGGGGAGTCTCAGTTACCTTGCTTCTCTTCACCCTCAAACAGCCTCCTCTTTTGCGTGCCAGTGTGTCGGTGTGCGCCCACACTGCGCAGCTTATTCCCAGCCAACTCTCCTCCACTCCACGGTCATTTTTAGCTGCCGAGGAATTCCTTCCTCTTTAGCATCTCCTCCCACTCAGAATCTCTTCCTCTCTAGCCTCATGTGACCGGGTCAGCCTACTGAAAGGCTGGTCTTTCTAGTGTGGTGGCTGGAGCCTCGCACGATAAGAAGGGAGAAGGGATGTGGGCTGCTGACCGACCACACATGGGATCCCAGGACCCCTGCTGGGAGTAGGCAAGGTCAGGGCAGGAAAAGGAGAAGGTGACTTTTGGCACAAACTCTGCTGGGAGTGGCTCTGGGAAGGGCTGCTGTGTGCATGCTCACCTTCTGCAGCACTCTGACCCCAGGCACGCCTTACCTCCAGTAGCCTGCTGTCTGTGGTCACACTGGCCATTGTCTCAAAACCCTCACCATGCAGAAGCAGATTTTGCTCCAACCAGTTTGCATCTCTGTAGCATAGAGCTCCTTTTCCATCCCGGGCCAGCCTTACTTTCTAAGTAGCCCTGTTGCTAGCACCTGGTATCTTTTTTTAGGGTCACGCTGACAGCTCAGTATTTGTACCGAATGTCCTCTCCTTGGTCCGACTGAGCCTTGGCTGGGAAGGGAAGTGTATGGCTTTGAGGCCGGAGGTCTGCGACATTCCCTTTGGCTTCCTGAAATACTTTCTCTTCAGACTTCATCCTCAGAGCAGCTGCTGTCTCACCCCTCCGTCCATCTTTCTTTCTTCCTCTTCTGATATCTTTACCATGCTGGCTCTCTTCATATCTGTCCTGGCTCTAGGGGAGTGAGGCTCAGCCTATAGTACCCTTGAGACCCAGGCCCACCCATTTACACATTAGTCTTTATGGGGAGGTAATGGCAAAGGGTCCAAGTTCCCAAGGCTGACCAGCTAGAGACCATCTTGAACTAGTCAAGGCTCCTGGAGGCTCAATGGAGGTCTACGTATTGACAACTAGTACCCACTGGCTTCCTGGCAGGCCAGAGCCTGCTGCCTTGCTGAAGTTCAGATGGTAGAGAGATTATGTTGTGCTCAGCCTCTGAATGCTGTTGCTATTCTGGAAGACTCTTAGGCCCCTTTCTGCCCATGTGCTATCATGAGCGTGTGGGCAGAAAGGGGACACCCAAGTGTCCCCTTGGGTCACTGAGGACACCCAAGGCAAGCTTGCAGTCTTCTGTTGACTGAGTGTGATTATTTAAAGCCATTTTCCAAGTCTGTGATAGCTTTCAAAATGCCATCGAAGCCGCGGGGCGGGGGGGGGGGGCAAGGAGGGCTGCTGGGGAAGGGGAGCTGTGGGGGAGGGAAGAAGAGCCCTTAACAGGTGGCTGGGTCCTTTTCCTGTGCTCCATGGGAAACATTCTTGAGACTATGCTCCTTAGAGTCTGTCTTAGTTTCCTTTCCTGCTGCTGTGATAAAATGCCCTGACAAAAGCCATTTAAGGGCGAAAGGATTTACTTGGCTCACAGCTCCAGATTACTGTCTGTCACAGCAGGGCGGTCACAGCAGGAGTTTGAGGGAGCTGGTCACCACACGTCTACAATCAAGAAGCAGAGGGAAGCAGATGCTTCCTAATGGTCTGCTCATGTCCTTCATTTTAGACAGTCCAGGATGCCAGCCAGGGCAACAGGGCCACCACAGTATCCCAGTCTTCTCCCACGGCATGCCCAGAGGCCTGTCTCCAAGGTGACCAGGTGACTCTAGAGTCTGTCAAGGTGACCCCCAACACTACTTATTACAGATTCTGAGTCTTATTGTTCCAGGGTTGCAGGGCACTTAGGGCCAAAAGTTCTCTTTCTACCAGCTTTTTTCACAGTCTCTGATAGAGACTGTACCGAGGGTCTGAGAGAGAGATCAAAGGCCAAGTCACAGACAAGCAAGACTCGGGCCCTGTGCCATTCACAGTATCACCAATATTGCGGTTACTTGCGCTGGCCCTTGCAGGATGCTATTGGGTAATCTCTGCCTTGTAAAAAAAAAAAGTCACTTCCTAAAAAGTCTCCAGGTATAATTTTTTCTCTTGCTCTGAAGGCACTTGTCATTATGTATCAGACCTTTGACCTCTGCTGCAGGTCATTCTGAGGGCAGATGGTAGGCTCTGGGCTTGTTTACCTCTCTATTACTATGTTGCTATTGACAACAGACATTACTACTGAAATATGTAGCCTTTGTCTCACTTCCTTGCCTCGCTTCCGGTCACATAGACAGAACAGACCTTGGCTACTTTCAAGCTCTGACCTCAGTAGCTTCTAGACAGTATCCTTTGAAAGCCAGAGTGCTTCCTGTGGGGCACAGGACAGCTCTGCAGTCGGACTGTAACCATCCTAGAAGGATGAAGCTATTGCAGAGAGATGCTGGCACTCCTCCCCTCCTTCAGCTACCAGACCCTTGGAACAATGGTACCCACAGAAATTAGAACTTCCCCAGGAGCTTCGTGCCTGAGGAAGGCAAAGGCTGAAGCCTGGTGTCAGCCAGCGTCCCAGAAAGAGATTTCACAGGGTTCTGAAACCTGTCACACTGGAGCTTGGACATGATGATGGGCGGGACCACACCTTGTCAACAGGGAAGAAGCTGGACACGGGGAGTCATGGGACCGCTGTGTTCTTCCCCGTGTTGTCACATTGCATAAATCTCCCTTCTCTGCTTTTCGATCCTACTGGATTGTCTGTTGGGGACTAGGCCAGAAGTAGCATGTTAGGTCTGATCTGCATAGCTCAGCCAGCAGCTCTCATTTCCCTCACCTTCTGTGTGAGCTCAGCTGGGTGGAGTCACATTTCCAAGCCACTGTTTTCCAAGACTGTGCTCTCAAAGTCGTCCCATCTCCTCTGCCAGTTTTCCCTGCCCCTTGCTGTGGTACCCCTCTTTGGAGAAAAGCCTGGGCTCTGTTTCTTGCCTTGAGGCTCTCTGGCCTCCTCATAGAGGACTGTGAGACAGGCCAGGCTGTGTGACTGCTGTCACAGAAGGCAGCAAATTACAGTCCCTGCCTGTTCTGTGTCCCTTTCCTCTTGGTCCAGAAGATGCCATCAATGTACCATGGGAACAAGTAGGCAAACTGGGAGCGGTCAGCCTCACCTGCCTGTCATCCCAGCGACTGCTGCCGTACCTGTACGGTCAGGCTGGGCAGGGCAGATGAGCCACTTAAATTCCCAACCCAGGAAACCACCAGGTTGCTGCTTGCTCTCTGTTTCTGGTAGCTAGGCCAGGGCAGTTCAGTTCTCAGCCACCATCCATGAACAGGAACACGCTGTATTGTGCGATTTCAGCTCTCTGGCTGACAGAAACCTGCTGGCTGGATTCTACTTAGTGAATAAAACAACCATCATGTATTTCAGGTAGTCAGAATCCTGCCAGCCTGCTAATATGGCTCAGCTTTGATCCTGTGCGAATGCAATGCCTGTGGGCGCACTGACCATTTATGTACCAGCGTCTGAGGGGTTTGGGTGTGCTCAATTTCTCTTCAACGCAGCTGGGACACAGTACCTGCCTCCTGCCACACCGGACCCAGGCTCATCTTCCTCCCTTCAAAACAGCGCTGAGAGCCAGACAGAGAGGCCTGAGCTGCAGTTGTTCCTGGACATTTGGAAATGACTTTAAATATTGACATTTGGTCTGCAGGGGATTGCACATTTGCCTTGGGTGGCCTCAATCACTGAGTGACTAGTAACACACACACACACACACACACACACACACACACACACACACACACA
>NW_026596162.1:15356650-15402199 GCF_907164565.1 Psammomys obesus
CACACACACACACACACACACACACACACACACACACACACACACACTTTTCTACCTCACACTGTCTGTGGAGAAATTATCTGCCTGCTCTGCAATTCATGCTGTCTTGGTAAAAGATTTAAAAAAAAACAAACGTGCTTACTAAATTTGCTCATGATTCTGAGAAGCAAGAGCCGGGTAGCAGCTGAAGCAGCACAGAGGACAACGGCTTTCCGTGTGTGGATTGGGGTTGCAAGACCACCGTGATCACAGGTGTGGTCACAGGTGCTGTGAGCGTGTATTCCCAAGTAGTGGGAGTGTTTGGTCACACGTGTTAAGTGTTCACACATGATGCGTGTGCGCTCACGTGTGGTACCAATGTCGAGTTCACGTGCAGTGGGTGTGTGTGCATTCACATGTGGCAAGAGTGGCATGTTCATAGATGGTGTGTTTGAAGGACCAGTTCACACATGGTGTGAACTCATAAATGGTGTAGTAGGGGGTATGAGCTTCATACACGGCATGAGTGCCGAGCTCGCATGAAACGTGTGTGGTGTGTTCACACCCAGTGGGAGTGTGTTTGCACATGGCGTGAATTCACATTCTTTCTTTGCCTTTTCCTCCATGGGCATCGGCTGACCTGCACAGTGCCCGCTTGAGAGCTGCCAGTTGACATGGCTCTTGGCTGCCATGTACTTCTGGGCTGTGGGTGGAAGAGGCTGGTCCCTAAACTCTGGCTATCTGTCTCCCTTTATCTTCTCTCCCCATATCTCTGGGCCCAGAGTCTGAAAGCCAGCTGTAATCCCAGCACAGAGGAAGCTGAGGCAGGGGGCTCATGAGTTGGGTATATTGTCTCAACAACAACAACAACAAAACAAAACATCTGAAGGCCCCTGAGGCTCTGAGTGTCTGTGTGGACTAGGGTCCATCTACCCTGGCCCATGAGGGACTAGAAGAGGGACAAGCAAGCGGCCACCATGCTGAGTCCCTGAGAGTCCAGTGTTGTTCCCACAGGCGGTGAGTTTCTTTGGTTCTCATGTTTACAGACACCTTGGGGACAGGTACTCGTCTTGGTTTCTCTGGTCTTTGCAGAGTCCAGCTGCTGACAACTGTATCACCAGCTGGGGGCTTATGGGAGCCCATGAGTGAGCTGTAAGTACCCCATCACAGGCAACCCACAGCTGTGAATGTTTCCTTCGTGAGATTAAAGAAGAGACAGGCGAGTTTAGACACTGTTAGGGGCTTGGCGTTTGTAAGTACACAAATAAAATTGAGACATGGAGAAGCCCAAAACTGTGCACCTACTTAGTTTTTGGCTTTGGCCATGGGTGCTGGTCAGTCTACTAAGACCCCCTTCAAATTGTCTTTATGAGAGTTAGCAGCTACAAGTGCCTAGATGTGACCCGCAGATTAGCAGGCTCTTGAGAAATTACCCAATACCCTTTATAGATGCAATTCAGAAGTGTGCTGTGTATCTATTTTCAGCCCCAGGAGATATCTGGGATGCCTTTCTATCCGGTGTGCTGGGTTTGAGTTAAAGGTTTTATTGCGAAAACACCATACCACAGATGCCTAAGTCTGCACATAATGGGACGGGCACCCAGCCATCTCCGGCCACATTTCAGTTCTGGATGTTCAAGAGATGACGTTTTCGAGTGGCCCACAGGAGTTGAGGCTTTCTTGTGAGCCCCTGACATGTCAGACTGTGGATTCCAAGTTTATGGCTGTGTTTGCTAATGTCTTCTGTGAAAGACCAATTCCTTTCCCAGACGCGAGTTTGTTTGGCTGCAGAGCTCAGCTTTGCTGGCTTTGGCGGGGGAGACTTGTTTTGCTCAGGCCTTCGACAGTGGGGGCAGTGGTCACGTCTGTGGTGAGGAGGTTGTATTGCCCCAAGTTTCCTCCTCTCCTTCCCCTTCCTGGACCTGGGAGTCATAAAACCAAGGTAAACACAGGGAAAATAGACTGTTTAGCTTAGGCAGGGTCATCTGGAGGAAGGCCTGAGCAGGGCAGCGAACCCATGGCTGGAGCACACCGGCACCTGGCAAACACACTTCCAACGCTCTGACCATCTTCAGTTGTGATTGGGGTCTTCTTCCACAAGCTCAAGACACAGAGAAGACTAGCCTCTGGGTGGTACACAGCTCTCTGTGGCTTGAGTAGGTGACAGTTTCTTTGACTAAAACCCTGCCCCACTGGGCCTGCTGAGGTGTCTGGACTGCTGCTCTTATAGGAGAGAAGAAAGAGGCACGGCTGGTCTCAACAGGGAAGAGGATGCAGAGAAAAGAGATGTCTTTCTCTAGATCCAGCAAGGCGTCCTTATCTGTAGTCCATTTGTGATACCCAAGGAAGAGCAGTTCATAAAGAATTGAGACTTATTTTTATTTTAGATGCTGGGGAAGCTCAACATACTTATGGTGAGGGCCTGAACGCTGTGCCACCCCATGGCAGAAGGTGGAAGGACCCACCTTTCAAAATCTTCACGTCTTGTGCTGAGTTCTCAATATGGGATTTTGGGCATGCGTTTGAACCATAGCGAGCATCAATCCCAGTAAGCTTGCCATACCCACCCAAGCCTAGCCTTATGTATGGTTGCCAGACACCACGGCCAGGTAGGCCGTGAACCCCATGGCGACCTCCTGTACCATGGGCCCTCAGGACTAGATGCTCAGCTTGGCCAGGAAGTGTCTGCAGCATCCTCCCTGCTTCAGAGCCCAGCACCCCTGACTGGTACAAGAAGAGCCAAGGCTGTCATCGTGGCTGTGAAAGGGTGGAGCGGACAGGCTCAGGGATTCTTCAAAGAAGGAGGGTGTTGGATCCAGGGCTCAGTTCCACCTTCATCAGATCAGGCTCTGCGGCAAACAAGGCTGACTCTGCTCAGAGGTCAAGGGTCCAGGAGACCTCAGGGGAGGGTTCTGAGAGGCTGGGCGGTGAGAGTTTGAGTCTGTGGTGGTCCCCAGTTGGGGGGGATACAGTGAAACCCGGTCAGAACCTGCCCATGAGGCAGGAGACAGCTGGCTGTAGTGGCTTACTTTAGTCACTATAGGGAAACGCTGGCCTGGGGAACATGCTCCACACTGCCTAAGACTTACTGGCTCTCTGTCTCCTTCCATGCTTTCTAAAGGCTGGCTGTGGGGTGGGAGGACACGGAGCGATCAGCCAGGGATAGGGGCCTACACCAGCCACCCCTTGCATGTGAAAAATGCTTCTGAAGCCTGCTGCCCAGCAGGTACATCATCCATGAGGTCCCTGGGGAAGTTTACATCAAGGAGGGAACTGGGAAGAAGAGGGAGGAGGAGCAGGGAAGAGCTCAGCTTTGTCTCTCCAGGCTGGGTTCTGAACCTCAACAGAAGGCAGCTGCTGTATCCGTTCTCCCTTCCCATCTTTTGCCAGCTCCTAGCAACTGGCCACCGACAATATCAGCTTCCATGGGGTCCTCGGCAAACTAAGGCTCTGATGTGGCCAGATGTTCAAGTCTATTCCACGGGGACCAATGTAACCAGTGACCTCCTCAAAATCAAGATGGAGAGACGCTTCTGGCCAACACTGCCAGGCTTTGGAGGAAGGGAGGAAAAGACTTTGTAGGGTAACCTCTATGGTTCTAAGCAGGTTGGGGGCTTGCAGGATATGTGGGTAACTTGTGCAATGAGCAGTCGTAGCCAGGATGATCCAACCTGAGCCATAGAAGATGCATGGTTTCCACACCAAATCCTGGGGTCTTTCCTGGGGATTGTGTTCACCTGGAACTGTAGTTGTGAGGTGGGAGCATCCTGTGGAAGGATTCTGACCTTCATCCTTTGACACACAGCTGTACTTGGTTGAGGCAGCAGAAACACTAGCCCTGCCTGAGAAGAGTACCTAGTCAGGGTGATTCCCTGTTAGTGGCTGCTGGGTTAGCGCAGCTCAAGAGCCCCAGTGCAAGCTTCCCTGCTGCTTAGGGAAAGCGCTCTCCTCAAAGTGTCCCCTTCCCTCTTCCCAGGCTGAGCCAGTCTCACCAGTGCTGCAAGAGACCTCCAGGACAGCCTGGGCTGGCGTTTGCTCAATCCAGGCTCTCTACTGGTTGTCTTGGGATAATATTCAACAGTCAGGTTTCCAGTTCCAGAACCTGCCATTTTAAAAAGTGACTGCGTGGTTTAGAGCTCGTGGCTCTACCTTTCCTTCTCTGGGCTCTTTCGCTCTATTGTTGTACTTAAGACTTCAGCTGCTGTTACCTAAGCGGTGGGAGAGTGGACACCTGATTTTAGAGAAGATGCTGTTTTCCCCCTTTACTGGCATGCTGCCTACAGGTGGGCTGCATATGCCCTTACCATGTTGAGGCGTGTTCCCTCTAGTCCTAGTTTCTTCAGAGGACAATGAGCACTGACAAAGGCCTTTCTGCAGCTACTGAGATGATCATGTGATGTCAGACCTTATGTCTCCTTAGCTGCTGTGCTCCATTTATTGATTTGTGCATTTTGAACCATCCTTGTATCTTTGAAACTTTTTGACGTGGTTGAATTTGGTTTGCTGGTGTTTATTGCCAGTTTTTACATCTATGTTCATTATGGCTCTATGTGTGTGTGTGTGGTGCGTACATACATAAATATGTACTTGTGTGTGTGTATAGGTGGGTATGTGTGTACATACATGAATGCATGTGTGTGATGTGTGCCTGTTCCTGTGTGTGTGATGTGTGTTCTTGTGTGTATGCCTACAGTGACTGGGCGGCTGATGGAATTCAGTCTTCCTGTTTTGTGCTTTGGTCTGTGGGGAGGCTTTATTACTGCTTCAGTCTTGGTGCTTTTACGGGCCTGGTGCAGTCGTTGGTGTGCTGTTGGTTTAATTTTGGTAGGTCACATGTGTCCAGAGGCTTGTTCATCCCTTCTAGACCCTGCAGCTCCTTTGAAATATGTTTTCAAAGCGTTCCCTAACAAGTCTCTGGATTTCAGTGGCCTCCAGTGAAATGTCCCCTTTTTTTAATCTCTACTTTTGTTAATTTGGATCCCCTTCCATATTTTGGTTAATTTGGGTAAAGGTTTGTTGATCTTGTTTATTTTCTCAAAGAACCAGCTCCATGTTTTATTGGCTGTTTGTCTTTCTTGTCCCTGTCTCTTGGACTGTTCCTTGCTCTCAGGCCTCCAGGGTGCTCCAGGCTTCATCAATAGACACTCTGTCAAGATGGCACTGAGCACGCCCTCCGAGACAAAGCAAACACCCTTCCGTCCCTGACCCATCATGCTGGTGGAGTCCCCATTTCACCAGAACCTACAACTGGACTGGAGACATACAAGAACCTGTTCTTGTCCTGAGTGCAGAACCATCAGTCTCTCTTCAGGGCCATCTGGTTTACCTTTGGAGGAAGCTTCTGCCTCTCTTTCCTGTGGCCGGGGCTGGAGCTGTTCTCTGTCCCCTCTGCTGTGCAGGGCTGCTGCTTCTTCCCCACACTTTACAGCTGTCTCACCATCCAACTTGTAACTTCCAAGTTCTTCCACTGTCTTTTTTGAGACAGTCTATCCTTTGTTAATCCACATTCTTTTTTATGAAGACGGCGTCTAAGTGGTCTCCTTACCCTGGAACTAGAAAATATTGTATTTGTTTTTAGTTACTTTTCTCATGGAGGTAGCAAAAGCAACTTAGGAGTTTCTCTGGGCTCACAGTGTGAGGGTACAGGGAAGTCTATGGCAGGAGCTTGAAGCAGCTGGTTATGCTGTGTCCACAGGAGACAGAGAGCGCCGTGGCCAGGTCACTGTCTCCTTTTTATGCAGTCTAGGATCCCAGCCCACAGAATGGCACTTCCCACACGTAAGGTTAGTTTTTCCACCCTGACTCGCATCAGATAACCCCTCACACACACGCTTGGAGGCTCGTCCCTTAGGTGATTTTACACACTGTCAGGTTGATAATATTAACCATTACGGTAAGGTATTGTGAACAACAAAGACATGATTTAACACATGTAGAAGAGTAGATGTGTGTGGGTTACGCACAATCCTGGCTCACTGCGTTTAAGGCTTGAGAATCCTCAAGATTCTGGTTTTGGAAGCAAACCCTGCATATCCCTCGGGACAGCTGAACAGCCAAATGGGGCCAATGGCTTGCTATGTGATTCTTTCCTCTTCCTTGTGGTAAGAACTGACAGGCTTCCAGACAGCAGCCCTCACTCACTGAGAGAGACCACGACAGGGCTGAGAGGGTCATACTACCTGGGGTAACATGAGGCCAAGAGAAAAACACACAGGCTGGAAGTGGCCACAGCGGCCTAGAGCCTTCAGGACCCAAATCCCCACCTTGGCTTTTTCTTTATTCTCCTGCTTGTCTTGAGGCTGTGGAGGATGTGTGAGCCAGTCTAGCAGGGGCCTTGCAGCAAGGCCTCTCCATACCTCTTAAATGACTGAGTATCATGTGGGCTGCTTTCTCTCCCAGTGAGGCCAGGGCACCGTCAAGAGAGATGAGCTGGGGGTTGTTTTGTCCAGAAGTCATGATGAGCTTTGCTGAGTCACCCCAAGCTGAGCAGAAGCTGAGGAGATCCAGGTTTATGATGTGGTCTGAGAACTTGCAATACTGTTTTCAATCTAAGAATCCCCATCTCAGTGATAAAACCAGAGGGTTCACCACTTCCTAGCTTGACCTCACCATGGTGGCCAGCCAGCCAATGGCAAGTCCTTAGGTCACTGTGGGCACTGCTGTGTGGCCCAGAGAGACCACACCACTGCTAATTCCTGGCTTTGAAAGGTCACAGCTGTCCTCTCACCTTCCAGCCAGACCCTGCATCTTTCCGGAAGCCTCCTGAGGCCCATTGAGAAGCTGCTTCTGGTGGACACTGTGTAGTCACAGGATGGACCAGACTTCCACCATGAGCCAGGGGTGAGCTGTAAGCACCGTGCGCTAAAGCAGTGTCTCCAGCCCCATGTGCACAGAAGCAGCCAGAGGTGACAGCCCACCCAGGCCAAAAGACCCCACTGCCCTTCATGAGGCTCAGGGGTAGCACTGGGCAAACTCATGTCCTGAGTTCCTGTCTCAGATTTTCTGAGGCTCCAGGTTCGCAAGTTCAAAAACACATGGAAAGTCCCCCTATATTTTCCGGGTAAGATCTGCACACTGCTTGTGTACCTTCCCCACGCGCCTGCCTGAGTTACCACATGTTACATGGCTGACAGGAGGTGTGAGCCCAGCAGAACAGACAGGCCAGCAAAAGCAGAGGAGGGGAAGTGTGGTCGCACACAGAGCTGTGTGCTGGTGGAAGCTTCCGCCTTGGGAAATTCGTGCACATGTGTACGCAGCGAGAGTGTGTGTGGTGGGAATGTGTGTTGCGTATGGTATGGTGGATGACTGTGTGACGTGTGTGGCACATACATGCTAGGCATGCGGTGTGTATTGTATGTGTGATGTGTTATGGCATGTGATTTAAGTGTGGCATGTACATCATGTGTGAATATGGTAGGCAGTGTGTGTATGCTATGTATGTGTGTGTGTATGTATGTATTGTATGTATGTATGTATGTATGTATGTATGTATATACATGTGGTGTGGTATATGGTATCTATTGTCCATGTGTGTAGTGTGTGGTGCTGTGTGGCATTTGGTAGATGTCCATGAGGTATGTGTGGTCTTTGTCCACATGGTGTGGCATATGTGGGATACAACATATGTATATGAATAAATATCTACTGTGAATAAAGATGTAACAAGGAGGAAGTTCATGTTTGCTGTGCTTCCTGTTGGTGCACAGCAAACAAGAGGCGAGGAAGAAGAATTTGTTGTGCTCCCTGCTCTGTGATCCAGGGTGCTCCAGAGCTGGAGCACAGGGGCCCACCTGTGTGTGGAGACTCACACAGGAGGTGAAGGGCAGTTCAGCAGCAACCGTGAACTCCAGGCTTAGACATAGCCTCTTCCCGTGGCTGTGTCACCCCACAGTGGGGTGGAGAGTGCCCCACACCTCTAGGTGTCTGCTGCGTGCCTGTCTTACCTCACTTCAGTTTTGTGGTGGCCTGCTTTTGCTGTAGTTTGTTTTTCTCCCACCATAGACCTGTTGGGGTTAAGGGGAGACTAGCAACCCTACTTTCTTTTCTTTCTCTCTCTCTCTTTTTTTTTCCAGACAGGGTTTCTCTGTGTAGCCTTGGCTGTCCTAGACTTGCTTCATAGATCAGGCTGGCCTCAAACTCACAGAAATCCATCTGCCTCCGCCTCCCTGAGTGCTGGGATTAATGACTGCAACCCTACTTTCAACGGAAGACCTCAGAGTCATATGACAGATACACTTACAGCTGTGGTCCCACAGATCCCCAGGACATGGATTCTGAAGGCCTTGAGAAGAAGCAGATCTCACTCTGAGTAGGAGGACCAAGCAGTCCTGAGGACTGGCCCCAGGTTATAAGCAGGTGCATTAAATACGCATCTTTCTAGAAGGGGCCATGCCTTCATCCATTCTTTTATCACACTAGCTCTTAGAACACTGTATCAGTCCCATGCAGTTCAGGGAGAGAGCCAAAGGACTCTTCTTTGGTGAAAGACTGGTCACCCAAGAGGCTTGCCAAGTCTGCACCTGGGCATCCTTCAGGGAAGCCATAGCAGGACAAATGCATCTCCCATACAGAGCTCGCTACCAGGCACTGATGACTTGCTAGGAAGGGAGTGGCAGTCAGCTTTGAGCAGTGGAGGAGGGGTACTGTCAGAAATAACAACAAACAGAAAAAAAGATTTAGGGAAAGAACAGGGCAGAAAAACCAAGACAACTCAGATGCAACATAAAAACAAAGACATACCCAGGAGATAATATTGGGATGCTCAAAAAAGGACATTCAGAGTACAAGAAAGCACTCTTAGAATCAAAACTATGTGGCAGGAGGAAAAAGAAGCATAATAGCAGTTTCCAAAATAATGTGGAGGAAACCATCCAGAAAAAATAGAACAGAAAGACACAGATATACAAGAGAAAAATGAGGGAATAAATCAAAGAGGAGTACACATGATAAAAGAGGAATCCCAGAAAAGAAAGAATAATCATGGGTATTTATTAAAGTCTAAGAAGAGGAATCTCCAGATCAAAGAGCCACCAAGTGCTCAGCACAGTGGAGACTCCAGAAATTGTGTAAAGACTGACTTATGTCTTGCACAGCAAGCCAGACATTAGCTACACCCCATAATTTTATACCCAGCCAAACTGTGTGACAGATGTGACCTACAAAAGCAAACTTGCTGATAGAAATCTTGGCTGACTTCCTGAAAAAATACCCAAATTCTTCTTGGTTTAGATGAACATGAAATCTTTAGGAAGGATTTTCAGCCCATTGGGTATATCAATCTCAAGTGTAACCCATCCTTCTGTGTGTTCTGCTTTCAGGGTCCTGTGCCTGTTTTTCTCTGTAACCATATTTCAGGACAAGGTTTCACATATTAGTGCTTCTGTAGCTCCAGGGGATTCTTTGGAATTTAAAAAAGTCACCTCTTTCAGAAGTGTCCCTCTTGGAGCACTCTCCCTTGGGTGTTTTGATTTATAGTTAGTATAGATACTTTTAAAATATGTCTACAATTATGCGCTTGTATCTATGGTGGTAGTGTGGGAGGATTCACACCAATGCAATCTCATAGCCATGTAGTATGTTTAAGAAAGCCCATTTATATGATCTATATTTTATTTTTAATATATATTTTTACTTTGAATTATGTGTGCTTCTGTGTGTCTGAAGGTATGTGCACATGAGTGCAGGTACCCATGGAGGCCAGAAGGGGAAGTATTAGATCCCCTGGAGCTGGAGTTACAATTCGTTATGAGCTGCCTTGTGTAGGTGCTGTGAAACCAAACTTGGGTCTTTTGCAAGAGCATCATGTGCTTTTAACCACTGAGCTATCTCTCTAGTCCCCAGGGTCCATATTGTAGATCACAGCAAAACTTCTCTGCTGCCTGGTTTCTACAGGATGAATCATGGACATCTACCTGTATTCACAGAATCCAGGTTCTTGTCACTTCTGACATGTTCTTTAGAATGAGTGCATTTTCATTAACTTAAACAAGGCTTTGCTCTTGGCCATTTAGGTTGTTTGAGTTTTTGTTTTGTAAACACACACACACACACACACACACACATAATTTGTAGGAATGTGTATGTGTGTGTGTATATACATGTACGTATATAACCAGTGGGAATATGCCTATAGAATAGATTTTTCTTTTTTCATTTTTGTGCACCGGAGCATGTA
The DNA here is from genome assembly GCF_907164565.1 of Psammomys obesus. Classification (NCBI taxonomy): domain Eukaryota; kingdom Metazoa; phylum Chordata; class Mammalia; order Rodentia; family Muridae; genus Psammomys; species Psammomys obesus. Next base: position 15,366,804 of record NW_026596162.1, read on the forward strand.
TGTGTGTGTTTGTGAGTATGTGTGTGTGTTTTGTGTGTGTATGTGTGTGTGTGTGTGTGTGTGTGTGCAGGTGCCCGTGCATATGCATACAGGTGGAAGCCGAAGGTTGATGTCAGTAATACTCAGTTACTCTTCCAACTTTTTGAGGAAGCATTTCTCAGTCAAATCCAGAGTTCATTGATATGCCTAGTGTCACCAGCCAACTTTCTCTGAGGATCCCCTGATTCTCCCTTCTGAGGCTTGAATTACAGTGAGGCTTCCAGACCCACCTGGGATTTACATGGTGGAGGGACTGGCCAGCTCCAGCATGGTGGGCGTGGCTGTGGCAGGCCTTGCCCTTCTCCCTGATTGCCTCTACCTTGGTACAAACTGTTAGATCACATTCCTAAAGCTAGCTCTCAAGGTCTCTTCTCTTATTTGGCCACTTCCTCCTTCTGAGACTGCCTACCAAGGTCCAGCTATCAAAGTATTGAAGTCTAGTAATCAAAGTTCTCCTTGACTCACCTAATTAGCATGCCCAATCAAAAGTAAACACCTCATTTTGACGTGGGGTTTCCCCTTTATTCTTATAAGCCACCATTTGCCTATGGGCCATGTCTATCTCCTGTCTATCCAGAGACAGTCTTTTGTCCTCCTCTGAGATAAATACCCCTTCACTCTCCTTCTGTTCTCTCCCTCTATCTTCTATCTCTGTCCCTTATCCCTGTTCTCTGCTCCTCTGGGGCAAATTAATCTCCTTTGTGCTGAGAACATAGTCTTGGGGGATCTGAGCTGATGCTTTTTCTTTCACATGGGCTCTGGAGATTTGAACCCTGGTCCTCATGCTTGTGTACAAGCACTTTAATCACTGACCCATTTCTCCAGCTCCTAGAATAGATTCTTAGAAGTAGAACTCTTAATTCAAATATACGCATATTTTTATTTGAAGAAAATATTGTCAAGTTACTCTTCAGAAGTGTTTACTAGTTGATATGTCCATTCATGGGACATTGGGATACCAGTTTTCACGTGTGTTTATAATTTTTAAATAATATTGAAGTTGGGACAGAAATAGAAGATTAAGGTTACTTTAATCTTCATATAAGTGGGGCAAACTTGTGTCTTTTTAGTCAATTTATTATTATTATTATTATTTTGTTGACAGTTGCTGGTTTCTTGTAGGGTTGCGTTTCTCTCTCTCTCTCTCTCTCTGTGTGTGTGTGTGTGTGTGTGTGTGTTTTGAGACAGGGTCTTATGTAGTCCAAGCGTTTTTCCTACACAGCGTATTCAAATTTGACATGGTAAGGTGAACGCTCTCACCTGACGCAGCAAAGCAGAAACAACTACTGTGCCATGGGGACATAAACGGTTTTGTACCTTTAAACTCACCATGTAGTCAACACTGTCCTGTTTCCACAGCCTGTGCTAGGGTTACAGGTGAATGCTATCACATTTTGCTTATTCATTGCAGGGGATCAAATCTAGGCCTTTGTGGAGGTCGACAGCTCTCTACCGTCTAAGCTACACCTCTGGCCCCTCCTGTGCTTGTAGTAATTAATCACCTGCATTTATGCTAATAGCTTCAATAAACAGCCTCAAGATCAAAAGAACCAAACAAGACCAGGGTTCATTTCTTGTTTTCTCTGGAGCTCCATCCTGCAGCTGCACCATGGGCCCCGTGGCCTTTGGGGTGGCCCTTTGGGGTGGCAGCAGCAGAGAAGGGAGGAGTCGGGGGACACCTGGTATGGGATGACCCAGATCTTGGAGTCATCTGACGAGCTGAGAGGTGACAAAATGTTGGTGGGTCCATGTGTCACCTGCTGGGAGGCTAGACACTTACTGCCAGTGGAGCTGGTCTCTGCTGTAAAGCCTTGCTTTCCCAATGGCTGCAAAGTTAGGCAACGTCTGGCAAGGTTTTGCTTTGCCTACATTTCGCAGAGCATTCTTTTCCTTATTAATTGCACAAGGCTCTGGATATAGCACTCGCTAGCTTTTCTGCTTTATTTTATAGCTCTTGCCTGCCAGAGCCTACGCATGCTTTCGGTGTGACTGGCTTGTTGGTCCTCGTCTTCTCTTGATGCCTTCAGAGTCCTGACCTCTGCTTAACAAGGTTATGTCTGCCAGGGTTCTGAACACCTCACCAACACTTCTAGAGCTTTAAACGCAGCTTTAGAAATTTAATCCTAGTGTTTGCTTTTATGAATGTCCTTAGGGATGTGGCATTTCTGTAATGGCTTTTTCCTTTCTACTAAACCTGCTGCTGCTGTCCGGGTGACAGGTTCTGGGGTGCATCTGTGTGCACTTCAGCTGCCCTTTATGGCTACCCAGCTCTTTCCTGGGGATGACTCCTGCTGCCACCACTTTCCTGGCCTGGTTCATGAAGACTCTTGGCTGGCTCCTTGTGACCTCCAGCTCTGTAGACCGCCTAAGGCTCTCCTCTTTGTGCCTAATTCCCTTCTCTCCCACCTGGCTCCAGGGGTCCTCCACATATGTCCATGGCTCCCTTGGTGCTCTTGGCTCCAGCCTGCCCTCCCAGCCTCCAATCTACTGCCTGGCTCCCTGGCATTTGCCCACATTCCTCCCCCCCCAAATCTGCTTGCTCTGACCCCTTGCTACAACCCTCACCATGGAACACAACCTGTTCATTTCCATCTTCACCATCTCCTGAAGCCCAATCCTTGCTGAGGAGTTAGTGACAACGGAACTTTCCATCGAGTCTCCAAGGAGACCCTTGGCCTAGACCACTCATGCCTCCCCCTATCTGGCTCCTTACTACCTCGTCCTGATGGCAGATTTCCTTGACTGGCTAGCGGCCCCATTTCTTTAGCAGCCCACTGACTTGCATTCCTCCTCAGTGTCCGAAGCTGCTCAGCATGGAGTCTTACTCTGCTGTCTCACATGCAACCCCATGGCACACCCCTGCCCAGGCTAGATGTAGGTTGATGTAGGAGACCCTGAACTCCTAGAGCTGCCTCCCCCTCCTCCCCCCTGCTTCTTCCCTCACCGCAGAGTCTGACTTGTGGCAAGGCCTTGATGAGAATCCAGCTGTGAAGCAATTTCAGGAAGGCAGGCCCAGGCCAGGTGGGAATTTGGAAGGATGAATGGCCAGTGGCCTCAGGGAGGACTGGAGGGGTGGTCAAGCTGCCCATGGCTCTTATCAGGCAGTACACTTACTGAGCTCCAGGCTGGGAGCCCGGCCTGGTTCCTTCACAGCTGCCTTGTAAAAGAATGCAGTTTAGTCTTCAAATTTCAGAGCCTCATGCAGTTCAGGGGGGAAAAAAAAGTTCTGGCTTCCACATGGCTCTGCTGTATACACTACCCAATAATTGCACAGAGGACAGGACAGGTGGTGCAGAGGGTGACATAGGACAGGGTCTCCTGAAAGGTCTGGCAGGGACACATGTACACCCACACCCCATGGGTTCCTGAGGCCTCTGGAATGAGGGCAGAGTAGCTTCTCGTCTCCTGAATGCCCCAAATGCTTAGCATCACCCAGGGCTGGCAGCTCCAAGAACAGCACACTGACCCGATCCGGCTCTGTGCTGGCTGCAGGCAGGGTCACCCTGGCCCTTTGTCCTATCCCAGATGGTCTCCAGACCCTGTTTCTGGCTGGCCAAGAGAAAGCTTCCCTTTTCCTGGTACTCTGCATTCAGAGTTCAGCTCTGAGGCAGAAAGGCTTGTATCCTGCTTAGTGGCCTCAACTTCTCCAGATGCAAGTAAGGCCACACTGCCTGTCCTGGGGCTTCCCTTTTCCTGGTGTGATTTCCCCAAGGGGCTGTGCACAGGGTGGGGTGGTTTTCTCTTGTATTGCTCCCTTCGTCCTGATGGAGAGGCGTCAGAGGCCCTGGGAGGCCCAGCTGATGTGCTTTCCACAGATTCACCAGATACATACAGCCACTTCCTGTGGACATGCCTCCTGCATGGCCCTGCTCAATCTTTCTCCATGCTGAGGGATGAGGTTCCCAGAAGTCCCTGCACGTCCCTTGGCTGAGTTCTAGGTCCTTTTGGCATAAGGCCCTTAAACCCTACCACCCCCACCCCCCCGTTTTTCTTTCTTTTTTGGGAGGTGTGTATATTGTGTGTCTGTGTTTTGTACTCTTATTAGTGTGAGCACATGTGAGTGTATAGAGGCCAGAGGTCAATGCTGAGTGTCTTCTTTGATTCTCCTTTCTTTCTTTCTTTCTTTCTTTCTTTCTTTCTTTCTTTCTTTCTTCTCTCTCTCTCTCTCTTTTTTTGAGATAAGCTTTCTCCCTGCACCTGAAGCTCATCCCACAGGGTAGGCATGCTGTCCAGCCAGCTGCCGAGATCCACCTGCTTCTGCCCGCCCCCTCTAGCCCTGGGGGGTACAGGAACCCGCCACCACACCCAGCATTTTACAAGGGTTCTGGTAATCTGAGCTTGGGTCAGCGTGCTTGCACGGCAGCTTCTTTACTGACCAAATCATCTTTATGATCCCTTGCCCCTCTTTCAAGCCCTCTGGACCTTGAGCGTGGTGATCGGGCACGTAGGGCTGCAGCCCCTCTTTTTTGCCCAGACCCTCCAAACTCTCCTGAGCCAGGCACAGGAAAGTACAAGCTGTTGTCCAGGCGGGTGGGAAGAGTGAGGTGGGATGGCTCAAGGCTGAGAGCTATAGGTATCATTGGAAAAAAATGTCTATTACAGTTCTCACCCTTGGTCTGTGCAGCCCTGTTCCAAGACCCTACAGAGTGCTCAAAACTGTAGATAAAATAGAACCATGGTATAGTTTAATACATTAGGTGCATGCTGTGAGAAATGAAAAATAATCACAAAGATAAGGACATTGCAATGATGTGCTGTAAAATATATGTGAATGTGGTCTTTCTTTTTTCTTTCTTTTGATTTTTTTTTTTTTTTTTTTTTGAGGCAGGGTTTCTTTGTGCAGTTTTGGCTGTCCTGGACTCACTTTGTAGCCCAGGCTGGCTTCTCAGACGCATGAGTCACCTTGCCCAGCTGATGAATGCAGTCTTTCAAAAATACTTTATTGGAGTGTTAGGGTCTGGAATTGGCTGAAGGAAAGGCCCAGACTCAAATAGTATAGAAAAGCAAAGAGCCTTTATTCTGTCTCAAAACAGAACAAACAAAACAAATACAGGTAGACGGTGCTTGAAGAGTGTGATACCTGAGGGTGACCTCTAGTCTGCACATGTACATGTAAACACACACACACACACACACACACACACACACACAACCACACACAACCACACAAACCGTACACACATACAATCACACACATATAAACACACATATAAACACAGACACACAGACAGACACACACAAACACACACATAATCACATACACATAAACACACAAACACACACATAATCACATACACATAAACACACACACACACACACACCCCACAGCACTGTTCCAAGGCATGTGCAAGCTCCTTGTGCTAGGTCCATGCATTTGATGGACTTTGGGGCAATTCTTCTGATTAACCACTTAATGAAATCATGTCACATCAGAGTATCAATCTGGATGTCTTAAGTGTCCACACAACCTTATCCAACCTAGAAGGAACTCTAGGGCTCATCGGAGTCTGTCCCTTCCGTGGTTAGCTGGCTGGAGGAGGAGAAGTGGAGGTGTCAGCAAGACACCCCTCCCAGCAACAGTGTGACGGAGCAAGACTCAGTCTCGTTAGAGTGATTATTTTTCCATGGTTTCCCTTTGCATTTAGTGATGATATCTGCAAGGAAAGCACATAGCTTGATTTTTTCCTATAAAAAAACCTCTCAGAGTGGGGCTTGCCCCTTCCCTGTGTCTGCCCCAGCATCCAGGGACAAAGACAAGGAGCCCTGGAGGCATCGGAGCCCTGCCTGATGGCTCCATCTTGGACATGAGGACTGCAGAGAAAAGATCTCCCGTGCTCTTTGTCATCTGCCAGCAGCTGCTGCGCGTGGACACCATATGCTCTCCCTTGCATGCCAGAGAGCTTTGTGTTCAGTGTCCGTCCCTCAGATAGGGGCTGATACACAGGCACTTGGGACACACCCAGACGATGGGGGAGACCAGCATGCAAAGATGAAGCCCCTGGAGGGGTGCTCCCATGGAGACCTTTCTTCTGCAGGTCTCTGTCCCCTAGCCATGGCTATGCAGACAACACAGTGCAGCCCTTCGGTTTTGCAGGGCTGCCCCGGGCTCCACCCCACTCAACCCCCCTCCCCGCTCTCTGAGGCAGAGCACTGTGTAGCGAGAAATCTCTCGCTACCAGAGATTTCTCATTCTGTTATGTTGAACCTGGCATTTGTCACCAGTAAAGGGCTCTCATAATGCCATATACACATCTGAAGGTCGGCAAATGCCGAGAGGTTCCTGCCTGGCTTCAGGTCAAACCTGGAGTGTCACCGGGCTTTCGCCAAGGGTGACCTGAACCAGAGCCAGAGTGACCGAGATTCAGCAGGGTGGCCAGGAATGAGTGAGAGAGTCTGTGGAGTGGCCTCTTCTCAGGGCCAGCAGAGCACAGCACCATGAAGAGAAAGAGGGGAAACAGCCCCTCTGGCTGTCAGCCCCGCTGGAGGCCGCCACCTCTTCTGCTAATTGAAAACAAAAGGAGATAGTTGTGAAAGAGCCCAGGGCCATCGGCGCCTCTTGCTGGCTCAGGGCTCTTGACTATGTGCAGACCTGCACAAGCTGTTTGGGCCGAGCAGCACGCTGCAGTCCCACAGGCCACAGGCCCGGCACATTGCACAACACAGTCCTGTCATCTGGCGCTTTGCTGAAGGCCCTTAGGGAAGACAGAGGCAGCTGACACTGGCCATCTGGATGTCGCCCTCTTGGGGTTCAGAGGCGCTGTCTGGGCTCCTGTGTAGCGATGACTGTGGCGTCCTTATTGCCACGGCCCTCAGTCTTCCCAGCTTCCAGGGCTGCACAGGGGCACGGGCATGCAGAGACTGACGTGTCACCTTGTTTCGAGGTGTCCCGCTCTGCCGTGGACTTTCGCTGCATGGCTGCTGACCTCGGACTCCTCCGCATGTGCTGGCCAGTGGCTGAGGCCAGAGGCACAGGAGCTCTGAGCAGTCTCTAGGTGCTGCGCCTCCCTCACACCCAGCACTGTTTGGGCACAAACAGGCCCCTCTCTTGTGCCTGGTCCCTGACTGCACAAGTTTTGAGAAATCACTGGAATTGCCTCCTACCCTTTGTTCCTGCCTGGTTCTTCAGTTGTCACAGGTAGAGACCCAGGGAACCTGTCTCCAGGCAGCAGGTGAAGGAGCCATGAGTGTGGCTTAGGCTGCTGGGGCCTTCCTTGCTCAGCCTTAAGACTGCACACATGTCCAAACACACACTTCCCTTATCCTCGGAACCCCACAGATTTGCACCCCAGGGCACTGGGGCTATGGGAGCGGAGAAAAGCCACAAGACCCGCAGAGAACTCGGTGGGTTTTGTTTTTGTTTTTTGAGACAGGGTCTTGTGTAGCCTAGGCTAGGGCTAATTTGCTCTGTAGGATGGTGTTCAACGTCAGATCTTCTTGCCTCAGCTCCCAAGTGCTATAATTATAGGCAGGCACCACCATGGCCAGGCATTATGTGCTGCTGGGGGTTTACCCAGGACTTTGTGCATGCCAGGCGAGCGCTCTACCAAGGAGCCACACCCCAGCCCCCAGCCCTGCACAGAACTCTGAGCAGCCTTCTGAGATGGGTCCAAGGCTATCGGGGATGTCAAGACTGAGTCCCTCCCACACTGCACCCAGAAGTAGGCCTAAGGCTCACTGGATCTAATACGGTCACCCACTCTGTCCCCTGGGGTCACCTCTGAGGTTCCCCTTGCAGGTGTTTCCCTGGGCCTTATGATACTTCAAGGGAACCCTGGGGAGCAGGTATTCAACACTACTTCCTGTCTCCCTTCCCGGAGTTGCCGCTGACTGCCAAGGCGGAGCTGGAAGAAAGGAGGCTGTTACTGAAGATGGGTGGTAAAGTCCAGAGGTGCCGTGCACCGTGGGCCCCTGCGTGGCTGCCTCCTGGGCAGTGTGTGTGAGCCCGCGTGAATAGGGGGCGGGTCTCTTGCCAGTGGCGCATGGCCCTGGGAGGCTATCAGTTTCCAAAACGAGAGCATTTCCCTCGGGGTGCAAGGGCCTCAGCTTGAGGGGTCACCTTGCTTGGCAGGCATCTCGGCTGCCGGCTGTGAGGCCTCGGGTGCAGCAGCTTACCTCTCTGTCTTGCCCTTTCACTGGGCTGAAACTGCTTTTGTGACAGGCTTTTCTGAGAGCTTTGAGAACTGGAGGCACAGTCAATTTCAACCACTCCTCATTCCTTACAGGCAGGAGAGTCAGACAAGGCAGCTGTTGGGAGGACATGGGCAGTGGCCTGGGCCTCCTGTGGTTTTTACCATGGAACTGGACAACTGCAATAAGGAAAGTATGAGCTCTTCTTTCTGCACCTGCTCCTGGCTTCCTGGCACCCTAGGGTGTGAGGCTGGGCTGCAGGTAAGAGGACCAAAGTGCTTGCACCAGACCCGGCCACCAGGTGTGGAGTGACATTTGGCTGATGGTTGATTTTGCAATAACAGGAATCAGCCTTGAGCTGCGCCAAGTTTACTGGAATGAGTGGCTTGCTGCGGGGGTGGGGAGCCACCAGCCTGGTTTGAAATCTGGAGTGTGACAGCAGGGGAGACTAGAGTGTGTGAGGCGAGCCTATGGGCGTCCAGTGCTGATGGACAGCCTTGGGAGGAAGCTGAGGTGGTTGGAAAGCAAGCAGGCAAACAACCGAATGACGACAGAAAGCCCCAGCACCATCCCTGAACATCCTCCGGGACTTAGGCTCTGGGTGGGCAAGACCCAGATGAAGTCTAAGCCCTGACTTGCAGTGACATAGGCTTCATTTTCTCAGATCCTGGGAGGAGTGCTCTCGGCTCCTGGAGTATGGCTTACAACTCCCAGAGGTGGCCTTAGGGACCCCTCAGGTAGATTTGGGTCTGGAAATCTTCATCAACACCTCTTTTTTCCCCTAAATTGCCTTAGTTGAGCAAAGAATGAAGGGAACACAGGGCTTGCGGTACCCACTAGGGTTGCGGTCCACATCTACTTCTGTTCAGACCCTTAAAAGACAAGGAGCCCGAGCTTTCTGTGGGAGACACCCCCTCCCAAGATGGATGTGCAGAAAATCCCTCCCCTGCTTCAAGCTTTCCTTCTCTGGCATAAATAAGTTAACCTGGTTTAACCCCTATAGAGGGTGACTTTCCTCTCCTGGCATGCTCCAGGTCATGGTTGGGGGCTTATGAAGGACGTGGCACCCACACACTAGACTTAGATTGTGCACTCAAAGCCAGCACTTTGGGACAGAGCTCAGAACAGGGTGTTCCCGAGCTCTGCACGCACTGGTCCTGCTACCCAGGGAACCTGTTTGGTCACTCTTGAGCCCTGAGGACAGCAGCCAAGCAAGGCTCGGAAGGCTGGCCCAGGGAGGCTCCCCGGAGCCCCTCCCCCGTGCTTAAGCTGGCCTGCAGCATCTACCCACCTGGGCAGCTCCTTCAGGTGGATTTACCTATGCCACTCTTAGTCCCACCGATCCCGAGGTGGTCCAGGGAGATGAGTTTGCTTGATGATGGAGGTTGCGATTGGCTGACAAGCTCTGGCCGGCTTCCAATACCAGACCAGGAAATAACTCCAAAGCAACTTGTAAAGCAATTCTTTCCTGTCTTTGAGAGAACTCTGAGGGTGCATGGGCAGATCCTGAGGAGGCTGGTACTTTCAATACGACATTCACAAGCGAGCCCCATGTGGCACCTCCCTTTGGTATGACCAGCCTTTACATCTTTGGGAAAGCTGACCTGAGTAGGGAAGCAATTCACACCTAGAAACTCTGCTTTCAAAGATGGTGGTTGGTCGCACCTGTCCACAGTCACAAGGAGGCTGGCCTTGGGCATTGCTTTGTGTTCCTATAGGACTGCTATCTCCCTCAGTGGGATTTGTAGACGGAGGAACGTCTGTGGATCTGAGGGGACGAGGCCACTGTAGGGTGACTTACTCTCAACACGGCTGAAGACTTGTTTATAACAAGAGTCTGGTGCTTGAGAGGCACCAGAACCGAGATGCTCCACACTGGACCACAAATATAGGGGGATTTGGGGTTGGGAGTCAGCCACAAGGAAGAGGATCTGAACTCAACCCCAGAAATCATATAGAGAGGAAGAAAGCTGGTTGCAGTAGAGTTTGTAATTGTAGCCCTGGGGATAGGAAGACTTGGGGACCCTTGAGGATCTGGGTCAGTCCACTGCCCTGTCTTACCTGAAGCCCTAGGACAGCAGCCAGCAAGGCTCAGAAGGCTGGCACAGGGAGGTTCCCTCAAGCCCCTCCCCGCAGTCTCATCCAGGCTCCCCTGAGCTTAGCTGGGCTGCAGCACCTAACCATGGGGACTCCTCAAACCTCAGGAGGCTGGTGTGACTGCGGTGGGTAGAGGCTTGGGCCACCAAACCTGATGAGACCTTTCTGGTAGGAGGAGAAAACCAATGTCTACAAATTGTCAAATCATCCCAAATGTCACATTCATGCTACAGAATGAACATATGCGCACTCGCAGCGTGCTAAATATAATTAACGTGAAAAAAAACTAGGTAGGTGATGCCTGAGAAATGACCTCTGACATTGACCTCTAGCCTCTATGTGCACATATACACATGTGTATAAGCATTCACACACACTTACCTGTGCACATGAACACGTCTGCACAAACACACTAACAAAGGAAGAAAGGAGAGAAGATCCTACAGAGCCAGCTGGCAGTTCCCTGGGGAAAGGGACCCTGTGTGTTTGGAGTCTGACCCTGAGGATGATTAGAAAAACATCTATCCAAAAAGGTCAAGGAAAGAAGGTCAGGGGAGGCCCTGGCTCTCACTTACCTGCATGTCACAAGGTTGACTTCTCTCCAGCCAAGGAGGGCTGGGATGGTTTGGTTAGGTTCCCATGATCACTACATTCCTATGTTCCTGGTGCTGGGAGTGGGACTTTGGGAGGTGACTAGGGTCAGAGTTCAGCCAGGGCCTTATCAGAAGAGGAGAGGGACTTGAACTTGGCCCTGTTCTGCTTCACTGAGCAATACCCTCTGCAGCAGGAGGCCTCACCAGATGCCAGTACCATGTTCTTGCCATCTGTCCTCCAGAAGCATGGGCAACAGAAAGGACTTAAAACAGACATTGGCTCTGGCACGTGGGTGAGCTCCATGAATCACAGTTCAAGCAGGTGTGAGGGGTGAGTGGGGGCTGCCTGGTTTTGCTCTGACTCAGGGTCACCTCTCTTGTGAGCTTGCTCACCTGACTTATCCCATGCTTTCACTTGTGACGGGAAGTGACATCAGCTCCCATTTACCCCACATTTACGGTGAGCTGCACTCTCTCCAGTCTGTCTGCTCTGCCCTTTCCAGCCTGTCTGAGAGCTGGCTAACGTCCCTCTTCCACTTTCCATGTAGGGACAGACAGTAAACCCTGCAGAGGCAAGCAAATTCCTCAAGCCCCATTACTGCTGTCAAGAGAGAAAAAAAAAACCTACAACAAATTTCTTAGCAGGCTTTTTCTTAGAATCAGGCAGACCAAAGTCTACCAAATGGCAGTGTTCCAATTGGCTAAGGCAAGAAGGCTGCTTTTCTGGACAGAAAAGGATGAAGAAGAGGCATGGAGCAAAAGTAAATTTCTGGTCATAATGTTACTCTCCTGTGTGGTGAAAGTGGAAGGGTTTTTCTGGTCCTCCTTCCCAGCCAAACAAGCTGCTCCCCCCATCCCTAAGTCACTATAGTGATTTTTTTTAAAATTTGTTTTAGATTGGCTCCTTCCAGACCTGAGGTTCTGATACCCAGCTGGAGGACTCCATTCTTGTCTGTGCTGCTGTGCTGGAGCCTTCCGCTGGAACCTGGGCTGCCACCATAGAGGCTTGTGAGTTGTGTTTACAGCCAGGCAAGGCAGCATGGAGACACAAACCTAGGCTTATCCGTGCTGCAGAGCCCCACCCCCCTCCGAATGCTGTCTGCTTGTGCTCTGGTTCTGGAATCAGGCAGAAAGAAATGATGGATGTTAAGAGAACTGGATCGGGAATGGGAGGGGAGGGAGTGAGTTTCCTGGTTCAGCCTTGACATCGTGTGTGTGTGTGTGTGTGTGTGTGTGTGTGTGTGTGTGTGTCTATGTGTGTGTGTGTGTGTTCTCTTAGGATCTAGTCTAATAAACTTGGCCATCTAACAATGGCTGAAGGGCCACCAGCAAGTGAAAGGGCTTCCCAGTGTATTGAGGTTTGCCAAGGGGACCTCTAGAGAGAGTCCACATCCACTCACCACCAGTCATTCGTCCAATCTATCCATCGTTCCATGAGCACATCCACCCAAATACCCACCCACCAGCCCACCCATCTATCCACTTATCCATTCAACACCCCATCTATCTCCGTCTGCCCACCACCCAGTCCTAACTTTAATCCCAACCTTACTTGTATTTGGACATGCCTGGGCTTGACGCTGCAGCCTAGGGCAAGCACACCTGTCCAGGGGCTGGCAAAGGGCACTCAGAGGGACTATAGGTGGTCCACCTTCGTGGCTTAGTCTCCTCTAATGTGAAGTCTCGATGGAGTGTGGGAAGCTGCTGAAGCTCTGCTTCAACCCACTGAGGGACTGGATTCTGCCCTCAGCGGTGGCTCTCAGAGAGGAAGTGGCCTTACAGTGACCTGCTAGGAATTTGTCAGGGAGGTTTTGAAGAACAGAAATAATGCACACGGGGCTGCTGGCCTTCTGTATGCAGGCCTAAGGGTGTGTGGGGTTTTCCTAGTGGGAGTGCCACAATCATACACAACTGTGGGCCTGTGGCATCAGCCAGCCACTTGGCTGGGGGGTCTGCGCTGAACCTCCCTGTTCCCATCCCTGACCTAACAACACTGCATTTCTCATGATGCTGCAATGGACAGTACATTTTCTAGGCGTATAGCTATGAGGCCCATGAAGGAGTGCTCTAGACTTTGTGTTGTTTTTAGCTTTCACATACTTTTACACCCCCCCCCCAAAAAAAAAAAACCCTACAGCACTGGCGAATTCTACCCAGAACTCCTGAACTACCAAAGCAATGCTCAATGCCGGATGTATCCTCTGAAGTTACACATAATGCCAGCTTTAAGGATTTGTTATGTCCACCTGTAATCCCAGCACTGAGGGAGGCAGAGGCAGGTGGATCTCTGTCAGTCCAAGGCCAGCATGGTCTACAAAGTGAGTCCAGGACAGCCAAGCTACACAGAAAAGCCCTGTCTTGAAAAAAACAAAAACAAGAAACCAAAAAGTATTTGGTATGTCCTACAAGGTAATTGTACCTTGTCTGTTATCCAAATAGTTGTCATTGTAAACGGTAAATTACAAATGGTAAACATCTACTCACACATCTACCAGTTCACCATCCTCTGTCCATCCATCCATCCATCCATCCATCATCCATCCATCCATCCATCCATCCATCATCCAACCATCCATCCATCATCCATCCATCCATCCATCATCCATCCATCCATCCATCCATCCATCATCCATCCATCCATCCATCATCCAACCATCTATCCATCCATCCATCATCCATCCATCATCCAACCATCTATCCATCCATCCATCATCCATCCATCCAACCATCCATCCATCCATCCATCCATCATCCATCCATCCATCCATCCATCTATCCATCATCCAACCATCCCTCTATTGTCTTTTGTTCATCCGTCATCATCCATCCATTGTTATCATCTGTACATCCACCTAGTGTCCCCATCACCTGTCCATTCATCTGTCATTGTTAGTGGTCTATCCCTCTTTCATCTATCTGTTATACTGTTTACATGTATATAATATTATTCAAGAATTTCATTTAAGGATGGATTGAGTGTTAAAACTATTGATTATCCAAAGGGATTGTTGAGTCCAGCATCCACATACAAGTTGCTGGTGGCAGGAGGCCTACAGGGTGGGGGCATCATGGCGCCCACACCTGCCTCACTTTGTCCTGTCTGCAGGTGCTCCAGCTGAACCCAGGAGAGGGTTCTGGCCCTGTGCTCACCCTCTGGGGTATGCATCAAGAGAGGTGAGGGGGCCTCCGCTGATGTAGCTGCTCCCATCAGAGCCTTGTACCCGGCAGTTCCGGGAGGTAGTAGAATATTTGCTTTCGGCACTCGTTAGCATTGTTGGGAAATGCGTGTTGACATAGGTGATAAGGCAGCAGGATGGGAGGCGGGAAGGAAGGATGGACTCTGTTGAGCAGGGTGGAAGATGTGTGGCCCTAAGCTTCTTGGGTCCTTGGCTCATCTCAGTGCACTGGGGAGGGGGAGGGGAAGGGGGAGAAACGGGGAGAATCCCCAGAGTCCCTCTTGACCGCGTACCAAGCAGGTGTCAGCCCTCAGCTGTGCACTTGAGTATCAGAAGGGCAAACTTCCAAGTCACCCCTTTTCCAAGTTCAAAGAACTACACTTCCTTGAATTGGCCTCCTCCGCCCAGTTCTCCTCTCAAGGGGAGCTGCCCTACCCTGTAGCTGTCAGCTTTCCATGAGGTGGCCTTAGGGTTTGGGATCCCTCTTTGAGGGGCCAGGGCTTTGATGTGCGGCTGCTCTTAAGTAATCTTTTAACTTCTTCAACTGCTTCAATTTCCTCACCACAGGTGTGTGCTGAGCGGGATTTCTTTGTTGACTCTGAAATTTCCTTTGAGAACAATTCTGGAAGAGGAGATCCAAAGCCATTTGGGACAGACTCCTGGAACTGAGTGCAGGACCCTCCCCTTGGGTAGTGTGAGGTCTGGTGGGTTGGAGACCAGTGCTGGGGGTACCAGATTTTCAGTCACACTTTGTTCAGGTTCTGTATTGGGGCAACGTGAAGGTTAATGGCCACGGGCTGCTACAGAGTTCTGTAGACAGGCTCCCAGAGGAAACCTCTAAGAGAAGGTGCCTGAGCGTGAGTGTGTCTGTGCACTTGAGTTGTCCTGCTCATCAAGGAGAGGAGGAGGACAGGCTACCCCCAGAAGTTCTTTGCTGAGGCAGTCAGCCTGAGGGAGTTAGAGGACTTGGGCCTGGAAGCAAGAGCATCCATTGGTTGTCTAGAAGCTTCTTGAGTTGAAGTCCTGCCTGACTCTGTTTGAACAAGACTTGATTTGTCTCTGAGGTGCTCTGGGTTTTCTCCCTCGCCCCCCACGTGAACAGAGCACCTAGTGTGGAGTCTGGGAAATG
This sequence comes from Psammomys obesus, assembly GCF_907164565.1. Taxonomy (NCBI): domain Eukaryota; kingdom Metazoa; phylum Chordata; class Mammalia; order Rodentia; family Muridae; genus Psammomys; species Psammomys obesus. The sequence goes on from NW_026596162.1 coordinate 15,381,965, forward strand.
GGCTGTCCTGAATCCCAGCTTCTTTGGGACTGGCCTGGTACCCACTGTCTGTGGATGCTGGCTACAGATGAAACCCTTTACCTGTCACCCGGGAGCCGGATAGGATTTGAGCCTGAGGGTGTTTTGGACTGTGTGTGCATCACATGCTCTGCCCAACCCCACTGTGTGTGGGTAGCAGCTGGCAGGCAGAGGTACTAATATTTTACAGCAAAACTAAGTCAGGCAGAGAATGCCTCCTGAGCACTCAGGTTGAACTACAGTGTCCGGTTCCCAGGACATTCTGGATTTGGAATGACTGGTCAGGAGCCACACAACAGAGAGCTAAACAAACCCGTCTGACATCTTAGCCCGGGAGAATTAAGCTCGGGGCTTTGCTGGCATACCATCTCTGTGTGCACTCGGTGGCTGTGTGTGGGTGAGTGTGCTTCTCTGGACATGTGTGTGACGAGCACATATATGTGCATGTGAGTGTCTGTGAGTATATAACAAGTGTGTGCATGTGACCATGCGCACAGTCAGGTATGACTGTGCATGTAAGTTTGTGCATATATGTGCATGGATGGGGATGTGCGTGAGTGTGTATACCACATGCATTTGTGTGAGCCCAAGACAGAAAGCGGGGCGGGGGGGGGGCTGGGGGTGGATTGATTCTCTAGACCACAGGATCGAAGGCCAAAGACTGACCCAGCCACTGGCTGGGCCTAGGCAGGCACCCTGCTGCTCTTTTGTTTTTTAAGCAGATGGGCTCTCCATCCTGGAGTAGGGGTTAGGCTGTTAGCAATGAGGTGACTTTCCCCGCAGGCCAGGCCCTCAGCATTCTTCTCTGCCTCCCCAGCTCCTCCTGGCTTTAATTTCTCAGTAAAGAACACGAGGAAGACAAGAGTGAGGTGTTCTGGGAAGGGCTTGGGGGCTGCAAGGAACCTCGGGTGAGGAAGAGAGGTAGAGATGGGTTACCGTTCTCAGGGGGATGCTGATGATCTGGAGCCTCTGAAGGGAGCCACCTTCAGGTCAGGGCCCAGGGAGACAGAGCCTACAGAAGGAGAGCCCCGTGTGTTCTGACCCTGCTTTCCAGGTGTTCGGGGAGCTGTAGAAAGTCCATGGTGCACCCTGGGAGGCCATCAGAGTTGAGCTGCTAAAGACTCTGAGATGTCTGAGCCTAGGTGTCTTGTTTGCCCAGGGGACAGGCAGGGCTGAGGGCTAGCTTTAAGTGAATTTAAACAAAAATAATAAAAACACGGTATTTGGAATGAATCAAGATTTGTGCTTAGTGTGTGTCTCTCCTTACCCATGCGGACCAGGTTGCAGGGGTGCTGGGGTCAGTGCCAACTCGGAGATATAGAGATACCCACAGACCTTAGATATAACTCCTTTTAGGCTTTGGTAGAAATGTTCAAGGTTGTGGCCATAGCCAGAGATATTCCTTAGAAAATAAGAGGAACGCACAAATCTAGAATGCACCGTATTCACAGAAGAGGACCCATAGTTTCAAATCTCTCTGTCTCCGTCTTTGTGTCTCTCAGGTGCACAGAATGCATGTGGAGGTCACGTGACACCTTCAGGGGTTGGTTCTTGTCTTCTATCTTTGTGTGAGGCATTCTCTCTCTCTCTCTCTCTCTCTCTCTCTCTCTCTCTCGTTGCTCACTGCTGCACACAGCAGGCAAGCTGGCTTCCAGGGACTCTTATGTCTCTTCTAGGAACACCGGGACTGCAGACATGTGCCTTGGCACCTGGCTTCAGGTGTGTTCTGGGGATGTGGGGGGAGGACCCGAGTTCACAGGTGCTTTCCACACTGTGCCATCTCCTCAGCACTAGTGCCTGTGATTTCTAAGTTCATGTGAGACAGCCTTGGTGGATGAACATGCCAGGTCAGTAGCTGCAACACAGCCCAGAAACTGGATGGTTCCACTGTGTACTTCCTCTTGGCATGCTGGCTGCCACAGCCTGAATTTGGTGCTCTTGTCACATAGCCTGAAGATTTGAGGCATTTTAGTCACTAAAGTAACTGATAAAATCCTCTGGTTTTGCATTTGTGTGTGTGTGTGTGTGTGTGTGTGTGTTGGTACAAGTGCTTTACTACTGAGCTGCAAGCCTAGCTCAGTGTTTTTGAACCTTTATAAATAAATTCACACTGCATGAATTCTGTGGCTTCCTTCTTTTCTGCTTCTGAGACAATGCTTGATGAGACATATAACAACTCACCAACCATTTCCCACTGCTATCTTGCAGGAAGTACTTGTCATACCCGGGCTTTTGCTACTGCAAATAGACAATGCCCATCTGAATATTGCTTAAGGACACTGATCCCAAGGCCTGATGCTGCAATTTAAATCCTGCTCTAAGGCTCAAATGGAGGGGCCTATTGGACTTCAGGATTTCATCATTTGTAAAACATAGATAATGGTAGTGAGTGCATCAGAAGGCTGTAAGGAGGACCAGGTAGGTGACTTCAGGTAAAGTGCTTACGTGGTAGTTATCCAGAGAGGTGACAATGGGATGGTGACTAAGATGGTGGTGATGGTAACCATGATTGGCTATGTTACGTGATGGCGGTGTTGGTGAAGGGGATGATGGTGGCGTTTTTGATGATGCTGAGGCTGATGATGGGATGATGGTGATGATGATGGTGAGTGCTCTGACGATGGTGATGATGCTTGTAGTGATGGTGATAGAGACAAAGGGGATAGTGGTGATAGTGGTATTGATGATTATGGTACTGGTAGTCGTGTGATGATATTGATGGTTGTGGCTTTGATGAGGGCGATGGTAGTGGTGGTGATGGTATGTGGTAGATAATATTGTGATGATGGTGGTGGTGATGGTTGCGATGAGGATATGGAGGGTGGTGGTTTTGGTGATGAGAATGGTGACAGTGGTAAAGACAATGGTCTAGTATCAGTGGCAGTGGTAGTGCTACTGGCAGTGCTGGTATTAGTTGTGGTATTACTGGTGGAGACAGAAGGACAAAGCTGGCTGAGCCCAGTGTTTTGACTCTAACACCGAGGCAAGCATTGCCGTGTGCACCCAGTGGCAAGCTTGACCAGAGTGATGGGTTCAAAGAGCCTCCTGGATAAAAATGTGGTGTTTTAACCTGGAGAGGTGGTGTTCATGCTGCAGCATCCGTCACAGAAGCCTCCTCCTGTCATGTGCTCTCGTTTCCTTTCTGCTGCATGATAACATACTCTGACTAAAGGCCACTTGGTTGAGGGAGTTGGAGGAGAAGGAGAAAGGACTTATTTGGCATAACACTTTAAGTTCGTAGTTTATCAGTGAGGAAATTCAGGACAGGAGGCCAAGACAAGAAGCTGAACCAGGAACCATGGAGGAGGCCGTACACAGGACCTCCTTGTTGGTTCCCTCTCTGGTTTGCTCACAGGCTCATGCTTAGCCCAGGCCACTTGCCAAGGGATAGACCTGCCCACAGTGGACTAGGCCCTCCTACCTCAATTAGCAGTTAAGATAATCCCCTACAGACACACCCGCAGGCCAGTCTGACCTAGGCAATTCCTCATCTGAGGCTTTCACATGACTCCAGGCTGTGTCAAATTGGCAATCCACACTAATTAAGACGGCAATGTGAAGCCCATGTGCCCATTCTGCAGCATTGATGGTTGCTCAACTGGTGAGATTAAATCTGAGCATTCGAAGGAGAGTTTTCTTCAAATACTGATTTTCAAGGACAGAGAAGATGGGAGTCAGGCAGCCATGAGGGAGGGGAGGAACAACCCCTCTGAGGATTGGGGTCCCCTAGGCACAGATTTGGCTGAGGCAGATGCACAGACCTGGATACTCAGCAGTGTCAGCTGAGGCATTCCAGTTCAGGAAAGTACCAGAGTCTGCTGGGGCCATCTGGCAGCAGGAGGCTCTGAAAACACAATGGAGATCTCCAGGCCGGGGGAGAGCAAGAGAGGACTTGTCCATTGTCTTACTTTGGCTATTTTACCACCCACAAGCCAGAGCTGCCTTTTCCCAGCACAGGAGGAAGCGGTGCTCTCTCATGGAGAGTGGCTGAGGCTGATGACGCCACCCTGTAGGCATCAAGGGGTGGAAGTGCCTGGGATGCCCTGATAGCATGCTCCCCTGGAGGTTTATGCCCGAGGAGTGAAGCTGTGACCCACCTCTGAGGACTCCCCCAAGTAAGTGCATTAGCTAGAGGGAAAACCCTCATTCTTCCCACCCCAGGCGCCCCACTGTGCAGCCTGCTCCTGTGTGCACCTCCTCTGTCAGCCTTTCCAAAGTTGCTGATGCAAGTTTACCTTCCCTGTCTGTTCAGAGTTGTTTCGCAGAGCACAGGGCTGCCTGTGCAGTAGCCAAGGACGGAACTCAACTACCGGTCCTGTGCCTTCTGGAGAGCCTGTCCCTGCGGCCTGAGTGCTCCATTGGGGAGGGCTTGTGGGTCACATGGGTGCTGCTGAGGACACCAGCAGGGCCTTTTCAAGCCCTGGCTGAGAGCCCTAGAGGACAGGACTGAGCTTGGAAGGAGCACTAGGCCTCCAGCTCCTGCCTCCCCCAACTGGAGGTGCTGGGTCGCTCGAATTCTGCCTGGCAACCAGGCCACCCTCCATCTGCTGTCTGAGTAATGAAGCAGCCCACTGCTGGCACAGGCGACTCTCATTCTTCTGTCCCTGAGATTACCCTTTCAGGCCCCATTGTTCTTTGCTAATGGCCTTAAAACGGGCCTGCCCGTTACTTTCCCCAGCCTGCTGCTGCTGCTGGAGGAGAGCCGCGTCTCCTTGGACTTGAAGGGTGAGGGTGAGCACAGAGTTGGGGGGATCAGCTGGGGTGGGCACATGGGGACAGGAATGCAGGCCTCAGGATGCCCAGGCCACCTGCCTGCAGTTGTGACCATTAGCCAGGCCTCAAGTGCCACAATATTGCATGGGGTGTCCCTCATTGCGGGGTCACCCTCGTTCAGTGTCCTGGCTGTGTTGCCACGTGGCTTACTTTCTGTCCCTTTCTGCTGAGCCCTAACTCCATGCAGTGCACAGTGCTCTCCAAGCCTGGACAGATGGCTGAGGTGCCAGCGGTGGCTTGAAGGCTGCTGGTCGGCTAAGGTCCACCGCACAGGCTGATCATTCGCTGACCACCCCCAAGGGAAGCAGAGAGGATGGAGCCAAACAGGCTACACCGACTTTACACCGACTTTTCACCCTTTCCAGGGTTCAGGACCAAATCTAGCAGGGCAGGAGTCCCTGCACACCGCCCTCCTGTGCTGTCCCCACCTTCCCACGTCATCCCCTGCTGCAGCAGCAGCAGAATGGACAGCTGCTACGAAAGAGAATTTACTTCTTCCTGGTTGAGCTTGAGGGCTCAGCCACCAAGTGCAGTTACCAGCGTTAGAAAGGGAAACCTGATCACAGGGAGGTCCATTCATCTGCCTTTGCTCACTAGAGAAATGGAAGAACACAGCGATTATTTATCTGAAAAGGTGCCCCAAAATGTTGGGATCAAGGGTTCATGTGAAGCTGTCCCCGAACCCAGATTCTCTGGGTGGCTCTGGCTTGTTTAGGTAGCTAGAGAGTTGAGCTCTGGCCTCCTCGGGGTCCTGACACAGCAGTCTGCCTGCTCTCTTTTGGGGGGTGGGAGTGGGGCAGCATGCGTCCCAGACTGGCTGCGGCTTTGTTGTCTGGGCTACAGCTTTCTCCAGATTTACAGATCTTCAAAGCAATGACATGCCGTGTCAGATCCGCCCAAAGTCCAGGCACGTGGCAGGCGTCCAGCATGCAAATTAATCCGACGCTTTGCCTGTGGCCTGGGGCACCGGCCCCACACCCTCTGGAGGCTCAGCAGGTGCTCCTGCTGGGCAGGTGTGTGGCTCGCCATATGCTACCCTGAGCGTCGGGTTTCTGCCAGAACCTTTCAATTGCTCACCAGGTGAGATAAAGTGGGCAGAAAGGAGCCCATACCAACCTGTGGTTGCATGAAACACCTCTGGGCAGTGACAGCCCTGAGCCCCAGCAGTGACAGGCAGAAGAGAGGCACAGATGTCGAGGCCAGCCCTCAGGCCTGCGCGCAGCCTGGCTCTCAGGAATCCTCAGGCTGGAGACTTGTTTGGAAGTGCTCTGAGGCTGAGGACGTGGCCTAACAGGCAGAGTGCTTGCCTGTCATCCCAAGGCCCTGGGTTCTCTTTCCAGAACCACATATACTGGGCACCATGGGATGCACCTTAATCCCAAGAAACATGGTGGAGGCAGAAGGGTGGGAAGTTTCTAGGCTACAAATGAGTTTGGGGCAGCCTGGGCTACATGAAACACTGTCACAAACTAAGTCTTCTGTATTTAAGAAGAAGAGCTAAATCCCCCAAATGCAGAATGGAACCCAGATGTAGACTGGGAAATCTCAGCAGGGAATCTCCTGATTTAGCTGCCCATCAGAGCCACCCGGGGAGCCTGAAGACTCTGAACATCCTGTCTGTTCCAGGAATTAATAATTAAATCCTGCATGGTAGCCCCTAGTCACCCAGGCCGTGCAGATTCACTGCAGTCAAAACTACAGCTCTCCATGTCACTCTGGCTACACTTCCCTGCGCTCAGAGGCTGTGCTGATCCCTGCACAGTGAACCTCCTACCATGTTTGCAAACCTACCCAGAGCAGTGTGCTGGGAAGACTCGCTGGCCAGAGTCCCAAGTTTAAGGTGTCTTGGCCACAAGAAGGTGACTTGCCTCTCTGGGAGATACTCTTCATACTCAGGGTTGTTGAGGTGTAGGTGAGAGGAGCCAAGGGGGAAAAGCACAACCAAGTTACTCCTGCCTGGCAGGTACACTCAGCCCCACAGTGCCTCAGACTCCCTTCTCCCAAGCTAGGCGACCCTTGACCCTGGCCTGTAATATACATCGTCTTGAGCTCTGGTTATTCATGCCCTGCTCAACTCTTAGACTACGCCCAACTTTCTTCGGACTCCTAGGAAGCCTTCAGTTCCCCAAGCAGTCCTGTGGCCCTCACACCCCAGTGTCACTAGCTCCAGGAGCCCCAAGTGGGCACACACTGGTGCCCCAGGGCCAGTGTGGGCCTCTTCTGCTCATCTGGGACTCGCCCTGTAATTTATCAAATAAACACTGGCGTAGTAGCAAAGGGATCATGGCACACGCCAGGGATCTTTGACACTGAGAGATTGCTTCTGAAATGAGCCCTAATGTAAACCAAGAAGGGTTCAGGGGTTGAATGGGTGCACACAAAACCGGACTTTCGGGAGGGGCATAGTGGTTCTTCTAGGAGGACAACATTTCGTTAGCATGTGCTGCCAGCTGTTGGCAAAGGAGAAGAAGGAGGAGAAGAAGAGAAGGAGGAGGAGAAGGAGAAGGAGTTGAGGAGAAGAAGGGAGGAAGGAAGAGGAGGGGAGAAGAAGAAAGAGGGGAGGGTGCTCATGTTCTTACAGCCTGAACTCTTTCATTATTATTTTTTTGCATTGTTCCTGGAGCCGGCAGCAGGCCCGGCCAACAGCTGGGCACTGCGTATATCAGTAACAGCTGCCTTCTCCTGGGGTGAAATTAAAAGATTAGGGGGTGTGGGCACGTGCTGGCCCCAGGAGCCCAAACAATGCTTGATTTAGGGTGAAACTCGTCTGGGAGGCTGACAAAGGAGAAGGCTCTGAGTTGGCTAGGGGTCAGGATGGGGGTGGGGGCCTGGCTTTGACGGAGACAAAAGGAGGGGAGCGGGAGGGGCGAGGTTGGGGGAGACAGGCCCCGTGAAAAGAGGCCTAGAGCAGCTGCTCCTGCTCCAGAAATTTGAGACGGGTCCTTTCACAAACACAAACCCTGGAGAAGAATGGGGAGGCAGGCTTAGCCGAAATGGCCCCTTTTAGAAATGAAAAGGAGATTGAGAGCCCTGTCCGTTTTCCAAGTTTTCACCTAGGAGGGTGGAAAATGATTAGGGCAGAAAGAGCGTGTGGCGGAGCAGATGGGCAAGCCACCCCTGAGCCAGGCCCTATGTTTACATAACAATCATGGCCACACTGGGGTGAGGAGCCAAGCTTCCCTGCAGCACGTAGTAGAGGGGGTTGCCCCTGACTTCCAAGAGGGCTGTTCCAGCGGGGCCCAGCGTGGACATTAACTGATGCCCTGGGCTAAAGCAAATACACTTCATAGCCGGGAACAGACTGGGAGCCCACCAGTGGGAGGCAGCCAGCCCCGGAGCACCTTGCCCAGTTTCACCTGGGCAGAGAGGTCTGCCCGAATGGCCTAGCGCGGCAAGCTTTTCCCCTGAGCCACTATGGAGAGCTGGCTCACCTGCTGGAAAGACAGCCCTGGCTAGCCTTCACTGGGGTATGAGGTCAAGGATCTTTCCCCACTGAGTGTGCCAGATCTTTCCTCACAGTCGCCCCCCCCCCCCCCATCTAAGCAGAAGTGCCGGCAGGATGCAGCGGAAGCTTGGGTTTGCACATGTGTCCTGACCTCACTTCTGAGGGCATCCCTGCCCAAAGGCACAAGCAACGCCGACATGACCTTCAGGACCCAGATGCCAGCCCATGCTCCCCAAGATGACAGGATCCTGGAAGACAGAGGGGCTAGGGGTGAACCAGACAGAGGCGGCTGCCTAGCAGCCCTGCTCACTGTATCCTGCTCCTGTGACAGGCATCATGGGAACAACTGCACCCTGAGCAAGACCCATAGGGTGGAGGCGGTATGGCACCATGTCAACATCCGGGTCTTCTCGGCTGTGGGTGTAGAGAAGACTCCTGATGTCTTTCAACACGTAGGAGAAAGGGGACACTGTGATGAGACTGACTCTCAGGGAAAAAAAAGACGTTATCTTATTATGTGGCCTTCCTCTCAGTATCTGTGGGAGGTCGTTGCCGGATGCCTCCGCACACCCAAGTCCAAGTCCACCTCTGTACAAAATGATAGCTGTGTGTCCCTGGGCGCATCTTTCCATATACCTTATACTTAATTAATTAGCTAGTTTTGTGCAGCGCTGGGGTCAGAACTCAGGGCCCTGTGCGTGTTAGCAAGATTTCTACTGCTTATAGATCCCCCTAGCCTTTCTCACAGACTTTAAACCATCTCTAGGTAATGCCCAGTACCCAACATAGGGCAAACACTATGGAAATTATTGTATAGTATCCTTTATGCATAATGATAAACCAAGCTTGTACATGTTCAGTACAATGTACCCCACCCCATATTTTTAAAGATTATTTTGTTTCATTTAATCATATGAGTCTTTTTGTGTGTGTTTGTGTATGTAGGTCTGGGTGCCTCTAGAGGCTGGAAGAGGCTATTAGCTCCCCTGGAGTTAGAGTTCTAGGTGACTGTGGATGCTAGAAATTGAACATGGGTCCTCTGCAAGGCTAGCGAGGGCTTTGAACTGCTGAGACAGCTCTCCATGCCCTCCTCTCCCCTGTATTTTCAACCTGAGTTTGGGGAAGAGGAAGAGAGAGAAGGCCAAAGGGGTGAGACGGTTAACATTAGGGAAATCCAAGTGAAGGGCTGAGGCTGATTCTTTGTGCTATTTTTTGCAGTATTTTTCTAAGACTGCATCATGTCCATGGAGAAGATGCCACGAATCCTGCAAGCCCCAGGGAGCTCTGCCAGCCTGCAGTCTGCAAAGTTCCCAGTTCACCTGTCGTGAGGACCTGGACCTGGGCTATCCCTAAAGTGGAGTATGTGGAGTATGTGGAGCGGAAGCGATGATGCTTTTTTGTTGGGCGGGGGTGGGGAGGACCCAGATGCGTGTGTTCCCAAAGCTGTCTTCGCTGAAACCCCCAATCGTCACTCTGTTTCCACAGCTCAAGGGGGCCCAAGTCCATAGCTGGCCTGGTGGCAGGCAGAAGTGGGCAACACTGTGGTAGCTCCCAGGAGGGTGAGTTCCTGTCTCGGGGACGCTGTGTGCTCTCTGGCTGTATGTTGGATGCCATTTCTCCAGAGTGCTGTGTGTGTGTGTGTGTGTGTGTGTGTGTGCTTGTGTGGCGGCCACCTCCAGTGCCATTTCTTGGGAGCCGTCCATCCTGTTTTTTGAGATGATGTACTTGCTGGCCTGCCAAAAATGGGATAGGCTGGTTGGCCAGCGAGGCCCAGGCCTTCACCTGCCTGTTTCCCCAGTGCTGGAATCATAAATGCATGCCTATTTAATATGTGTTCTGGGGGTCAAACTCAGGCCCGTGTGCTTTCATGGCAAACACTTTGCTGACTGAGCCACCAGCCCAGCCCCTCTGTATGCATCTTTTATGATTGTGGTAAGCAGCTGCCTGTCCCCAGAGGTCTCAGACCTTCCTTCTACCTATTAGTCATTTCATCACTTGGGTTTAAGGTACACACAAGTCCCTCCAAGACACCTATATCTGAACCTCTGGTGATGGAAGTCCAGAAGGACCTGGGACATTACCACTCTGTACAAATCCTTCGGAGTTTGAAAGTATACTTGGGACTGGGAAGGGCTACCTGGGAGTTTGTACTCAGGGACCTATGTTTTTAAGAGGGGTGTGAGCTTTGACCACTTGCCAATCTCCTTGGGGCCAGGCTGCCCTGAGAACCAGAGTCAGGTGTAAATCTGGACCCATAGGCCTGGCGTTCGGACAGAGTGTGGCCATGCTGAGGTCCGAAGGCTCGAATTAGCCTAAGGTCCATGGTTTGCACTGGTAAAGGTGGAGGAATGTGCGCCAACTCTGCAGCCTGTATCCAGGGTGTGGGCATGTGAACACATGGGCATCAGGTCAGAAGCCTGCATCTTCTAATAGCAAGGACTGTGATGGCATAGGCCACGTCCCCACCATCCTCTGTTTCCAGGGTCCCAGGGCTGGTGCTGTGCTGGAGCCGGAAAACATGAGCTACATGATGGAAGACCTCTCCTGGGACCCTGCACGTTTTCTTTCCCTGGGATTTTAGAGGGGCCTGTGTGCCCTCTGCTTGCTGCATAGATTGTCTCGGGCCTCATAAAACCTACCGATTGCTGTGTGGTTTCCTCCAAGGTCAAATGTAGGAGGATGGCTTTCAGAACAGAGTGTGGGTGGAGCTGGCCCGGTGATGCCTCTTATCCCTTCAGCCGTTCAAGTGCACAAGCCTGGCTCTGTGCAAAGTGGAGGGGGGGGACCAGGGCAACCAGGGTGAGCTGCGAGCCACTGCTTTGCAGCAAAGCACTTAGAAAAGAGCACCCCTGTTAGACTAGCTCTGCCTCCTCAGGGAGAACTAGCCTGTCTCTGGAAACTACTGGAAGTTGGCTTTCTGTGTCTGAGGGTGGTGGAGGCTCAGCGACTGTGAGAATTCCTGTGAGCTCTGCAGTTGTTGCTTTTGGAGTTTCTCTCTGTAGAGATGGGCTGTGGACACCAGGAAACTTGGAGAAGCTGGTCCTTTCTGCTTGGCCACCCCTCTTGAGAGCAGAGGACAATATGTAGGCATCGGAGGGAGAAAGGACCTGTGGCTAATCTTGGTAACTGTAATTACCCAAAACACACTGAAGCTTTGAAAACCAATCGAAGCGTGGATGTTAAGTGTTTGATTGATGGGTTGATCATGTGTGTATGTGTGTGTGCATACATGTACTCACACAAAGAAAGGCCAGAGATTGACCTTGGTGTCTTCCTCTGCACCTCTCAACCTTATTTTTTGGGACAGGGTCTCTCAGTGACGCTGAATCACCTAGACTGGCTGACCAGCAAACCACAGGGATCCTCCTGCCTCTGTCTTTGCTGTGCTTGGATTGCAGGCGTGCGGCAACTCCTCTGCCACTGTGTCTGGCTCTTTAGGTAGATCCTGGGGACTCAGGTCTTCAGTCTGGTGTACTAAGCACGTTATGGACAGAGCCGTTTCCTCATCCCCCAGTTTTAAGTGTTCTCACACAAAAATATAAGTGTAAGGACCAAAACAGCTCAATGAGGCCTGCCCACAATATCATGTTACATGTTGTAAATAATAGTTCTTACTTATCAACTTATATCAATATACTTAATTTTATTTACATGTGTTTATTCTTCTATTTATTTGGGTGCACAAGCGCTAGAGGAGGTCAGAGCGCAGGTCGTGGGGGGCCAAATCTCTCCTTTAGCCATGTGGATTCTGGGGCTCGAATTTGGCTTGTCAGGCAGCAAGTACCTTTCTCTGCTGTGCCTTCTGGTCAATCCCAATAAGTTAATGTTTAATTTTTTTTTTATTTACTGAAAAAAGATTTTTTTTTTCATGCAATACTGTTTTAAAAAGCAAGTAACTAGAGAGCTGGCAGAGATGATGTCTTCCATATGCTTCCACAGATTCGGTGGCTTCTGTGACCTGGCCAGCAGCATGGCGGCGTTCCTCATGGCTTGGCCCCTGCATCTGCCTCGTGGGCTGGAGAGAGGGGCCAGGGGTCAGGGTTTATTTATTTATTTTTTGTGGATCACAGGACATTGGAGGCCTCCGCACAAAGGCCCAGCTGCTGGGTTTGACAGGGGCAGGAGCCTGTCTGTGAGGCTCTGGCCTCTGGCGTCTTGGGAGGCAGGTGAGACAGCTGACCCCCGAGGCTTGCCCACCCCCAGCCAATGCAGGCAGCTCCAGTCACGTGAGCCAGGGTGGGAGGGAACACCTGCTACCAGTTTGATGTGGCCTAGAGGGAGGACACTGAGGAAGCTGCCCAGCCTGCCCCCCCTCCAGCTACCCTGACCCCTGCTGCTGCTTCTATGGAGCATAGGAGTGTCCCCTGGGGGTCCACCCTCTGCCCAGTAAAATACTGGTGCAGGCTTGAAGCCTGAGCAGGTGGTAATAGCCCTAGAGTTTTTTGTTTGTTTTGTTTTTGTTTTCTGTTTCTGTTTTTTTTTTTTTTTTTTTTCCCAATATAAAAGTAAAAACTAAGCCAGGTTTGGTGGCACCTCCAAGGCTGAGGCCAGATCGCTAGGGCCCAGTAGTTAAGGACCAGCTTAGGCAACACAGGGAGATCCTTCCTGAAAACAAAAGCGAAGTGAGTAGGGCCTTGAGGTACAGGCTTGGAATCCTAGCTACTCAGGGAGCCAGAAGGTAGGATTGTACCATCCAGGCCGGTCTGAGCTACAGAGTGAGTTCAAGGCCATCCTGAGCACCCTAGAGGGAGCCTGATTTAGAAGAAAAGATAATAGGGGAGCTTCAGGGTGCAGATCAGCAGCAGAGCGTTTGTCTAGTGTGTCCAGTTTGTCTAGGTCCTCTGCAACATGGCATAAGAAGAACCAGCAGGAGATAGACTTCAAGAGTAGTTCTCCATCACAGTCAGATGGGCCAGGGGAATTGGGGCGACTGGAATCTGAAGTCACTTACCCTATGAGCCTCAGTTCTCTGGTCTGAAGTCGGGGAGCAGGGATAGCCTGGTCCCCTGTTGAAGTACAAGCCAGGTACCTAGAACTGTATATGGCTCCTGAGAGCACCAATGCTTGTCCTTGAGTAGTTTCAGGGTTTGCTAGAAATGGACACTGTTTCAGGAATATCAGTGTTTCCCCTGTGTATGATTTGATGTATGTAAGCACCCATGCTCAGGGAGCCGAGGAAAGAAAAGGCAATTAAGCCACAGTGAAAGGAACGGAGTGCTCATTCTCCATGCTGTCTCTCACACCCTGAAGATGCTCTTTACTCACTCGCTGTATGCAACCTCTCATTTTTTAAGTAACCCGGAAAGGTTGATCGCACCAGTTCTTTGAGAGTCTAATTCTGGAAAGGGATATGTGGGGTGCAGCTGTGTCTGGGGGAAAGGCACTGTGCGCATGTCAGCTGTGTGGTGGGGTCGTGGAGATTCTGAGCTGGGAATGCTGGGGTTCTCGCTGAAGGCTTTTGTGGGAGGCCAGGATGGTCACAGGCTTTCACTGTGTGGGGAAACAGACTTCTCACAGCACGGAGGGGAAAGAGTGTGGCCCTTCCTGTCAGCGTGACCAGCATTGGCTGAGGGGAGATGAGGGTGCAGGGTGCTCCAGGGTGGTGTTGGCTGGAGCAGAGGCTGTGGTGGCTTCACACAGCACAGGACTCTCTGCGGCTGGCTGGCCACTCTTGCACAACTCATCTTCTCAGGAGGCTCAGCAGTTACCCAAATGTACTCGCTCACCTTGACCCTCCAAGAAACATGGTGATCCCTGAAACCCAGGCAGCACCCAAGGGATACAGCCATATTAGTACAAAGAACGAGCTTTAGAGTTTAAAACTCGTTTTCAGTTTTCCAAACAGGAAAGCACACATTGTGCCCTCCCGGCCTCGCAGCCAGAGGCTAATTAGACTGCAGCGTCACCATTGTTCTCAGGGAAACGAAACCCAATGTGCCCCTGGCAGGCTAGGGTACCCTCAGAGCCCCTTTCTCTGGCCCAAGCGCTTCCAGCCAGCAGCCTGGCATATGCTTGGCCTGATGGCCCAGGCCTGGCAGTGTTACGGAGGGTCTGGGTGGCACATGCCTCATGAGACGGGGACCCCACAGAGAGGTGCGCTTCTGCTCGCCAACTGCCTTTCCGTGCAGGCATGCTCCTCTGCAGAGCTGAAGCTTCGAGTGCTCGTCCTTACAACGTCCCTGGACCACGGCAGGCAAGCTGAGCCTGCTACGCGCATCTTTCTCTTCCAGTTTATTGCAGGGGCGTGCCAACTTGGTGCAGCAGTTTGAAAGCACCCACTTTCAATGATCTTCGGCACCCCTCCCTCTGAGTCAGGAAGGCTATCTCTTCCCCCCTCCCCCACAACTCCAGGCCGCTTTGGGTTTTGACAGGTACATGGTATCTCACACAAGTGAAGGCTTCCTGACTCCTGTAGGCTCTTCCTGGTCAGCTGGCATGTGCGTGCTGTACTCCCAATGTGTCCTATAGCCAGTGGGTTCTAGTTAGTGAGGACAAACATGCTGGACTATGGTGGCTGCCATACTGGAAGAAGTGAGAACTAATCTGTGTGGAGAGAGCAACATGGCTGGGCCTAAGGCTGCGTGAAGAGACACCTTAGTCCTCGAAGCTCACACGGCAGAGCCTTGGACCAGAGCTTTCCAGCCGAGTCTCCCTGAAAACCCTGAGATGATAAAACAGATGTGGTCATTTGGAGACACTGAAGTCTGCTGTGACTTATCCCACTGTGACTAGCACTGGACATGCCTGGTACTCTCGGCTCTCATTCCTTCTTCCTGCTTCTCTGGCTGGCCCTGTGGACACGGTCATCCTGTTGGTCCCAGTTTGGCTTCTTCAGATTGCCAGATGCAGATGCCAAGCCCCATGCCTGCTTATTTACCAGCGCCTCCTTACTTTTTTGCACTTCCTCCCTCCTTCAGAGGGCTTGCAGGTGCCTTGGCACACTCTCACAAGAAGTTAAGCGGAAGCCGGGGGCGTTGGCAGACTAGCGGGCAAGTGGAGGGCAGAAACAGCCTTGCACACCAGGAACCCGATGGGGAGCACCGCTGGCTCCCAGAAAAGCAGCAGTTCTTAATTTGTAAAAGAAGGCAGTGCCAGCCTTCAGGACAGGCAGGTTGGTTTCCTGGCATTGTTGGTGGGGAAGATGACTTGCCTGAGTCCTGTTCCTGATGGCAGTGGGGAAAACACAGCCTTCAGTATTTCCAGTAGGTTCCTTTGGAAAAGAAAAAAAAATAAAAAAGCCGTGTGTTTTATTTTTACTTTTTAACTGGGAAGTTTTCAGTGTTATTGCATAGTCAGAACTTTGGGTAACTTGTTTAGTTCTCCTCTGGGCACAGTGTATCTCTTGGCAGCTGGGCAGAGCCCGGGAGAGCTGGGAGGCAGAATCTGCCTGGACAGTCTCCTGTGGACCTCGGCAGCCCTGGTTATGTGTTTGGCAGGAACAGGGTGGTGTTCCGAGACTGCCAGAGGCAGATTATCTGTGCCTGTTGATGGAGGCCAGATCCTTGTGCCCCAGGGCCTCAGTTCTTCAAACTCTGTATGAGCTTCTCATCAGGCAGGGCGGTCAGCACCTGCTTCTCCCTCAGGTCTGTGGCACTGGAAGAGTTGGCTGGTGCCACATAGACTTCTCCAGGAGCTGAGCTGAGCTCAGTGGGTGACCTGTGGGTCTCAGCTGTGGGCTGGGGAGGGCATGGCCAAGGGTCTGGCACGATTTCTGCCTGTTGGCTACATGTTCGTGTTGGTCACGGAGCTAAAGCATTTCTTACATCCTAAACACCGACACCACTCCTTATAGCTTCACTTCTCTTCTTCCATGCACTGGAAGCCCTAACTTCCCAGCTCAGGCCCTGGCCATCTGTAAGAAGCTTCGCTCTCCAGTTCAGCACCATCTGCCATGGCTTCTCTTTCCTTCAGCCTGGGCTTGAACATGGAGAGATTCTGCACCAGGAAACCTGGGGGTTTGCTCTGAGTCCCTGGATCTGCAAGGTTTATGCCCTGCCTCCCTGAGGTTATCCCAAGGAAGGCTTGCACCAGGTTCAGGAGGAAGAGCAGACTCTTGGCAGAGAGAAAGCCAACTTCCTGTCTGTGCACTATGGGGAGCCAGCTCTTGATCTGCAGGGAAACGGGGCCTAGTAAATGTTCTCCGAGATGCACACCAACCCCCTGTAACCTGCTATCTTCTCCCATGGCCATCTCTGACAGTCTCTATGAAGGGTCAGCTCAGTGTCCTCACCTGAAGCCCCGATGGAGGCCACCTCCCAGCATTCAAACCCCTTAGGTGGTGCCAGTCAGTGAAGGTAGACAGAACATGGCCCAGGGGCCTACGGGGGGCAAGTTAGAACTGGCTGGTCACATACTTAGGACCCCTCGCAAATTCCTGACCTAGCAAGTCTGTATCTTCTTTTATGATTCTCCTATACTCACTGGAACGCCTCTCTGGGTAATTTTTATTAAGGACTGCATGGGCAAGTTGCCTTGGTAAATCATCCAGATGCAGGCTGCTCAGAACACATATGGTCAACGACAGCTACTCATGGAGACACCATGCCCTTTCCTAAAAGCCATGCTGGGCCAGGGTCCTCAAGCCCCCTTCTAGGAGGGACCTACAAGACCGCTGCAATGGTTGCTCAGCAGACGATCCTCTGTTATCTTTTTCTCGGACCAGGATGCACTCAACTCTGGCGTTAATGGCATGTCTTCCTTGGTGGATATATCTGGTACCAATGAAGTCAGGGGTTCAGGGTTTTTCCTTCCTGGGAAAAGTCTATGGGTCCTTCCAGCCCCAGAGCTCCTGGGAGGCTAACCCAGGGAGTGTAGAAACTACCTTCTCTTGCCTGCTGCTTTCCAGAAATGCTGTGCCTGCCAGGGGCTCCTTACTCCAGCCCTGTGCATTACAGCTCATTGTCACCAAGAATCCGTCTCAGCCTCATTATTCCAAGGCCAAGAAGGCTGCGTGAATAGGCAGCTGCGTTGCCGTGATTTTTCAGGACATCAGTCCTCCGTGCCCTGGAAGGATTCACTGGAGAAGGCGGCGGTGTGACTGGCTCAGGGTCCAGTGCCTCTGGGAGTTCAGTAAACGCTGCCAATGTGCTACAGTTGTGGAGAGTCCAACGTCACTCTGCCTAGCAACAGGCCTTCCATGGATGGAGGCTTTGTGAGTCAGTCGTGGGAATGCTCATGGCCTGGCCCTCTTAGGCACCTCTGTGATTCTTGGACACATACAATGATCCTCAGTGTCACACACACTGCCGTTTGCACCAGGGATGCATCCGTGCAGTGTCCCCATCCCTGGGTGACACACGGCTGCCCTTTCTTCCTCCTGCCCCTCCTGCCACAGTGGACTGCACTCCCAGATGATGAGCCAATATAAAGACTTCCATTCTTGAGTTGTCTTGTCAAGTGTTTTGTCCCAGCAAAGAGGAAAGTAACTAACGCATCAATTGAATCACCGAAGGATGCTGGGTGATGTAGAAGCTGCGTGCAGGGCTAAGAAGAAGCCTGCAGGAGACGAACGGGCTGTGACCAGGGTCTGGACAGATGTTGAGGCTAGAGTCAAGGATACAAGGAGGGGAGTAAAGGAGATGGTTATGGAGTGAAACAGTAAAGACTGACATCAAGAACTGTTTTAGCATCTGATGAACAAAGAAACAGAAATCATGTGTGGTACATGAGTGTGAGCATGTGTGAAGGTATGTGCAAACCAGACATTGCCATCAGTGTCTTCCTTTATTGCTCTGAGTGACTCTCTGCCTGTTCTCTTTCTTTCTTTCTTTCTTTCTTTCTTTCTTTCTTTCTTTCTTTCTTTCTTTCTTTCTTTCTTTCCCTTCCTTCCTTCCTTCCTTCCTTCCTTCCTTCCTTCCTTCCTTCCTTCCTTCCTTCCTTCCTTCCTTCCTTCCTTCCTAAGATAAGACTTCTCAGTGAACACAGAGCTAAATGCCAGCCTCTGGGGAGGAGGAAAGTGTAAGTTAGGGAAAACTTCACATTTCAATGTGAAAGTTGTGGGTGTCACAACCCTCAGGCTTGTGAGCTGAGATGTGCAAGTCACAGGTGCAGAAAGCCAC
This sequence comes from Psammomys obesus, assembly GCF_907164565.1. Lineage (NCBI taxonomy): Eukaryota > Metazoa > Chordata > Mammalia > Rodentia > Muridae > Psammomys > Psammomys obesus. The sequence continues at coordinate 15,400,259 of NW_026596162.1, forward strand.
AGGTTCCAGGAATCGCAGCAGTTTCTTCTTGTGGGAAGAGATGAGAGGTGGAAGATGCCTTTCTTATCATCCTCAGCTCTTTTGTTTCCTTGGTTATTGGGTAAGAGGAATAAAAATCAAAAGAAACATTGGTAGAAAACTTGGGAGTCATAGAAAAGTATAAGGGAAAATTAGACACAAAAATTTCTAGTGTGAAAGTCTGTTACCCACAGAAATTATTTCTCTGATTAATGCCTGTTCTCCTCGTTGGCATATCCCATTGTTAATTTTTCTCAATTTCTGACACACGCAATTTATTACACAAGCACATACATACATGGACATACATTAAGTTGTCTTGTTCTCTCGTGACTGCAACACTGTCCTGATCCCAGTCTGGGCTTCCCTTCCAACAGATTCATGTGGTCTGGCCTCCATTTCTCCACGGCCCTGCTGCAGGTGGTGGTGCCCTCTCCTTCCTGCTCCTCCTGTGCACATCACAGCCTTCTTCCGTGGCACACTGGGCTCTTCGTTTCCCACCTTGCCTCCTGTATGCTGGCACATCTGCCTTCTTTACCAATGGAGGCCCTTTGTGCCCCAACCCCTTTCCTACCAGTTGTGTCTGGTGACTTAAGTACATGGTGCCTGAAGGTATTGCCCTGCAGGGAGGGTTTCTATCTTGTGTGCTTTCTGTGCTGCCTTAAAGAAATGAAATTGAGAGTATTCTGTACTGGTCCCTTTATTGTTGGTAAATAAATAAATAACTCCCCCGTCTAGCCCTAGTCCACACAGCACAGTCACAACTTGGCACCATTGCCTGTAGCGTTTGCAAAAGATATAGACAAGAACCCTGTTTCCACCCTATCCTCTTCTTTTAAAAAGAGGGTCCCTGGCTGGCCTCGAACTTACAGAGCTCCACCTGCCCCTCCCTCCTGAGTGTTGGGACGAAAGCTGTGCATCACTATGACTAGCTTCTTTTGGGTTTGAAATTTAAATTGACTATATCTCTGTTAGGAAACCCAGGATTGGTCTCTTTGGTCAGAAAAGTGACCTTTAGAAGGTTCCTGTGTTACTGCATGCCTGTTGTCCCACTTCTGGGGGATGGAAGCAGGAAGGTCGGGAGTTTAAGGTCATCCTCGGCTACACAAACAAACACAAATGTAGACCAGCTAAATGGCTCCTCAGATAAAGGCTCTTGCTGCCATGATGACCTGCGCGAGTTTGATCCCTGGGACCCACAAAGTGGAAAGAGATAAGCGATTTTTTTTTCGAGTTGACCTCTGACCCATAGGTGTGTTTTGGCACACGTACCCTCACACCTGTGCATAGGTGCTCATGAAATCAATAAGCATGTGTAATAATAATAAAACAAACAAACAAACACAAACAACTAAAAAAGTAGCCTTTAGAAACACACTGGTGATGCTGTGTGCCACAGTATTTCTGGGCCACTACGGGGTCCAGCCAAGGGTCATTTGAAAGGTATGTTAGCCCCGTTACCATGGCAAGACGCTTGAGATAGCCACCTGATGAAGAAAGGTTTATTTGAACCACAATTTTGAAAGCTCAGAGTCTAAGATGGGGTGGTCCCATTGGTTCTTCTCCGACAGGGCATCACACCAGGAAAGCATTTGACAAAGAAAGCCCACATCTTTTTTAAGTGGGTAGGGTTTCGAGACAGGATTTCCCTGTGTAGCTCTGGCTGTCCTGGAAGTCACTGTGTAGACCAGGCTGGCCTCAAACTCAGAGAGTTCTGCCTCAGAGTTCTGGGACTAAAGGTACACCATGCCCAGCGGAGAGTACGTCTTAGGACAGGAAGCCAGAGCCAGGTTCAGGAGCTCTTGACAACCTTTTTCTCTCCCCACCACTCACTCCGGAGATCAGTATTCCTTTTCACTACACACTTCCATGACCTAAGAGTCACCAGGATCGTGCTGCTAAGAGGTCCCCCCCCCCCCCCCC
>NW_026596162.1:15402299-15411468 GCF_907164565.1 Psammomys obesus
CTCCTCCACCACTCCCCCCCCTCTCCGCGGCACACCCAAGTTCCTCTCACCAAGGCGCCCCCCCCCCCCCCCCGCTTCCTAATACAACTGCCCTGGGGACCACGCTTCCAAAACAGGCCACACGGAACCAGTGACACACGGAGGTCTTGCTAGTGACACTTAAGGTTCCAGGGCTCAACATCCCCAGCCTGTTGGCCTATCACACTGGCTAATGACTGGCTCTTCAGTGACTTTCAGCTGAGTTTCCGGGGTGCTCCAGATCCTGTCTCTCCACCATGATCCGCCTCACACTGAGAAACTGCAGGCTGGGAAGCCCACTCCAAGCAGCCAAGCAGGTGCTTGTTGCTGCCTGGCTTTCTTTCTGAGGTTGGTGGAGCTGGAAGACTGTGATGCTAAGAAGGCAGGAAGTGGGGAGCATGCCGCAGAGCACCATGGGGGTGTGGCAGGAACCACAAAGCCATTTAAAGGTGGTGCCCAGGGACAGTGTTCTAATTCCCCCAGGCGGGGTTAGCTGAGCCTTTCTTAGAAAAACTTCAGTTTGCCTCGAAGACCTGGGAGAGTCCAGGGGAGGGGCTGTGTGGAGCTGTCAGGCTGGAGGGAAACTGGACCCTACTGTCCTCACTCCATGGCAGCTGCCCAGGTGCCTGATGGGAGTCTAGCCCCAGTAGCAATGCCCTTTGGAATAGCCTTTCCCACCAGGGAAAGGCTCGAGGACGGTCCAGACCGTTTGTCTTGGATGTGTCAATGTGAGCTTGAGTCGTTCTCCTTTCTGGCTGAATCCCTGGCTTGCTGTTGCTGCCTGCTGCAGGGTGATTCCCACTTGACACACTGGAGGCCTGAGAAGCGGGTGACATGTGCGTGGCCTGTGAGAGTGTGTCATAGGTCATTGATGCTGTGTGGTACTTCCTGGAAGACCAAGTGGGTGTCCCCAGGCTTCTTGGATCTGGTCCCAGGGGGGAGGGCTCACAGTAAGAGGGTAGAAAATTACAGAAATGACTGCCTGTGGCTCCTGGTGGGAGGGGAAGTGGGACCAGAGCCACCCACACTGTTAACTCAGGCAGCAACAATCACTCTTGGGTGAATACATCAGAGAGAGTGGTGATAAGTCTTAGTGGAGAACTATGTCAGTAGTGAGGTAGTATGTGGGGAAGGGACCCGGAGGCTCAGGTGAGATTCCTGTCAGGAAGTTCCCTTTGTCACTTGTACCTTGGCCCCAATGTGTTTCAGAAGCACTGATACTGCATCTAGGCCATGGCATTTCTTATAAGGTGATATCTGGGGCTGGGGGATGGCTCAGCTGCTAAAGTTCTGGCTGTGCAACCATGACCTGCTTTCAGGTCTCTACCACCAAAGCAAGCCAGGTGGGGTTGGAGGGCTGGAGCCAGGCTTACAAATGCTTGCTCCTCTTAGGGATGACTGCAGTTTCATTCCTAGTACTGTGTCAGGTGACTAATAACTGCCTGTAACTCCATCTTCAGAAGGATCGAAAGATGCCCTTGGCCTCTGCAGGCACCTGCGTTCACGTGCACATAACCCCACTCAGGTGTACATAGCGCAGACACAGATACACAGACATGTGACCAGAAATAAAACAAATCTTAAAACCAAAACAAAACCAGCTGTGTCTGTGCCTGCCTGTACCCTGCCTGGTGTCTGAGGACAGAGACAGGCGAGACAGGGGACTTTGTCCAGCAGCCTAGCAGAGATAACAGCTCTAGTTTCACTCACGAAAACTGATCCTGTCTCAAGACCAGGGTAAAGGGCGGTAGAGGAAGATTCACAGAGGCTGACCTCTGTCCTCCATGTGTGCACACACGGGCAAGCTCACCCATGTGGGCAAACCCACCTGTGCACACACACCTACACAGCACACACACAACCCTCTCACACATGCACACACACACACACACACACGCAAGCTCGAACACACAGATATTCATGTACACAGATGTTGCTGTACCACAGAGAGAGAGAGAGAGGTTATTTTCTGTTACAATGGCATTATTTAATTAGATGTCTATAAGGGGAAACAATGCATGGTGTTTCCTCCCTTCCCCTAAAATTCAGAAAGAAGTGCAGAAAAACAGTGGCTCTAACTGCAAAAGACAAAACGAACAAAACTTGAAAGAGAGCAGGCCTGTATTACCTTGGAGAACGCACACATTTCCTAATTAGGATGAAAAAGGTGTGTGCAGGGGAAAGGTTAGTCAGGAGCTGGGAAAGGCGTGCCTGTCCCTAAGATGACATTAGGAATGTGAAAGGGCAGCCTTGGAGCAGGAGGCGTGTGCCAGATGAGACTCTGACAGAAGGTCTCTAATGTCCCAGGGAAATAGGAACTGCCCAGAAAAGGACCGGCTCCCACAGGAGACCATGGGGTGGTGTAGGTGCCGTGGTTTAGGTGAGGTGGAGCTGACAGGAGCCAGGACCAGGACAGTTGGGAGTAGTGAAGCCCTTCCATGGCTGCTTGGGGTCCACACAGGTCCACCTGGTCTTAGGGGGCTGTTTGGGTGAGCCCAGGGAACGACCCACTGGGGTCCACATCAGATGGCTGGGAATGTCTAAAAGACAGCCAGAAGGCTGTCCAGTGCATTTACTGCACGCACACCTTGGCACGCAGAGAACAGCCAGCGTCCCGAAAGACTAAACTGCAGAAGAGTTTAAAGTGTTTGCAGCGAGCTGGAGACATGGCTCAGTAGCAGAGCGCCTGCCCAGCTTGCAAGAGCCCTTGAGTTTGAGTTCCCTGTGCTGTAAATAAGCCAAAGCAGACAACATTCTAAGGCCTGAGAAGGGCACGTTGGCATTTTCTGTCAAAACAACTGCAACCCGTCTCTGCTCACTCCATAGAGACTTGGGTGAGATGAGGTCACCCATGTGTAAAGCATAAGTGGGAGATGTCAGTGCTGGATACTAGGTGGCTGGCTAGTTGGGATCCGTACTGTCTAAGATGGGTCGGCACACTGACAAACAAGCCCATAGTCTGTGGGTGTTGGTGGTCTCCATGGCAACAGGAAAACCCTCTGCCATAGTCCATCTGCCCTCATGTGTTTTTGTCTGGGTCCTAAGAATGTATCACCTGCAGAAATATCCATATGAAAAATCACAAATCTTTACCAATTGTTGTGATCCTGTATTGCTTTGCAGCTTGCAGTGTTCTCTGTGTTTTTGCCAAGGTCTTGCCTTTCTGCTTTCTTCAAATTATGACATCTTACAGCTGTGTTTTTGTGTGCGTGTGTGCCCATGTGTGTTATATGTGTGTATACGTGTTATATGTGTGCATGCATTTGTTCCAGCTGTGGATGGAGAAGGTTGACCCTATTGAGTGTCTTTTCAATCACTTTCACTAGACGTTTTGAGACAGGGTCTCACTGTGAACCTGGAGCTCACCAGTTCCATTAGAATGGCTGAGCAGCTCCAGGGTTCTTTCTGCCTCTGCCTCCCAGTGCTGGGATTCAGATGTGTACTGTCACGCCTGGCTTTTCACATGGGTGCTGTGGACTTGACATCAGGCCCCATGCTTGCACACCCATGTTACAGTTCTCCCTGTGTCATTGGGTTAATGTGCCGTCATTAACCCAGTAAAGCTAGATAACTTTGATCTTCTGGAATCATGTTGTCTCCTTTGTCTTCTTTTCTGGAGGCTGTCATCTTGGTAATGGACCCAGGGTCATCGCTGTACCTTCAGGCTGTTAGAGCAAAGCTCCACGGCTCAGGGGTGGATAAGCAATTGAACTATTGTCTGTTGGTTCTGAAGATTGAAAGTCTGAGGTCAAGGGGCTGCTTGAGTTCTGGTGGGGACCTTAATGCCGGCTGTGGAGAGCTGTTACCTGCTTAAGTCCTTAGCTAGCAGGAAGCAAACCTGCCCCACGGGGACTGTAAGAGCAACTATCCCACTCATGATATCCCACTCATGAGGCTCCACCCTCGAGACCTGTTTATTACAACTAAGCCTCACCTTTTCTCTCCATCATCCTGGTGGTGACCATTTTAACCTACAGACTTCAGAGAGACCTATGTCTTCAATCCAAGCAGGCTCAGCTGCTGGGCTTGCACCGGTCACTGCTGGCTCTCATCCAGGGCTTCTCAGTTGCCAAGGCCTCAAGCAGGATAAGCTTGTCCACAGCAGTTTAGCAGACTCAGCCTTCCAGAGCTTTCAGAATGGGAAGATGGAGGAGCAGCCAGGCAGACACTGTGCAGTTGAGGTTGGTGCAGATCTTGACATGCTCCCAGGCATTGTGACAGAGTATCCAGGAGAATATTTGGACCCAAGGCATACGTGAGAACTTGGAGTGCAAGTCCCAGCGTGGATGGCCAGTGCTGGGAGAATGTGGCAAGATAGTTAAGGACAGGGACAGTCTGGTCCTTCATTCCAAAGGCTTGAGGCAGTGTGGTCACTTGATGGCTTGCATGAGCTTCAGCTCTGCTCTGAGGAGAAGTTGTGTTGCAAGAGAGCAATCCTGAAGTGGGCCAGGGAGCCTCCTCAGAGATGGTACTTGAGCCTACACCACTCATCCTCTCTCATCTCTCCTTGTCTCTCCACCTGTGTCTTGTACCATTTGTTCACATTGCTCCTGCTCCAGGGAAAAGGATGGCCCATCCTATAGCTCTTTGTTTTGAAACAGGGTCTCATATTGTCCAGCCTAGTCTTGAGCTCCCTGAAGAGTTGAAGCTGGCCTTGAAGTCTTGCTCTTCTTGACTCTTCCTACCCAGTTCTGGGGTTACAGGTGGGCACTGGCATATCAGGCTTCCACCATTCTTGATTTTGCTTCTCTGTGATGGAAGGACCGGCTGGAGCTCAGTATCTATGACTCTCTTCCTCCCTTCCTCCCTCCCTCCCTCCCTCCCCCTCTTCTCCTCCCTCATTTCCTCCCTCTCTCCCTTTTCTCCCTTTCTTCTCTGTCTCCCATTTTCCTCCCTTCTCTATTCCTCTTCCACTTCCACTAGTTTCCTTTTTGTCTTGATCCTTTTGGATTTTCTTTCATCAAAAGGAAATTCTGTGGTCCATCTCTTTAAATTCTACCAAAATTTTCCTGAGCTGTAAAGCTATATATACCCTTAGTGACTTGCGGAGACATCCATGACAGTAACTATGAAACTGGATTGGTTGGCCTTTTTCTGTGTACTTGTGCATGTGCGTGTGTGTGTATGTGTGCAGGTCCCCATGCATGTGTGTACATGCAGAGGGCACAGCTGTTGCTCCTCGGGGCTCTCTGCTTTATCTTGTGCTGAGTCAGGGTCTCTCCCTGGGAACCGGAACTCACCAACGTGGTGAGTGCTTAGGTTGTCTGGCCTGTGAGCCCAGGATTGTCTCCAGTCCCCTCCCCCAGCACTAGAATTATGAGCATGCTCCACCCACCACACCCAACTTTTTCCACGGATGCTGGAGACCAAATTTAAGTCCTTATGCATGCGTGGCCAGCTCTGTATTGACTGATCTATCTACCCAGTTTCCCAAAGGTCAGTGTTTCTAAGTGAAAACATGTAAGCTGAGCAATTGGTAAGGGAGTGTGCAAGATACTTTGTGTGTGTGTGTGTGTGTGTGTGTGTGTGTATGAGAGAGAAATAAATTGAGAGAGAGAGAGAGAGAGAGAGAGAGAGAGGAGGGGGTTGCTTAAAGGGCTTTCTTGCAGACAACAGTATTCTTCAATATGTTTTGCTTGCCAGCCCTTGCATTGCTTTTAATTATTATTTAACATAATCTGGAGAGTCTCTGGTGTTGACATTGCAGAAGAGTAACTGGAAAGCATTCAGCTGACTCACAGCTGCTGTTTGCTGTCCATGGCAGAGCTCTGGGAAGGCCCAGCCTTTAACCTTGGTACAGCCGACCAAGGTTGACCTATTTGGCCAGAGTTTCCACACCGGGAAGGTGTCTTCTGCATCCCATAATTTGCGTCTGTATGGTGTTGGGTACAGTGCTTATTTTCCCTGAGTCAGAGTTTCTGTTAGGGGAGGGTAGAACCAAGAAGGGCAGTGGTGGGGGCCTGGGGAGATGGCTCAGTGTCTAATGGGCCTGCCACACAAGTGTGAGGCTTGGGGGATTGCATCCCCCAAACCCGCATAAGAATCTAGCCCGGCTGTAATGCCCTGATTGAGGTCCAGCAGGGGTTGGAGACAGCAGGTTCCTGAAGCCCACTGGCCAGCCTACCCAGCTAAATCAGGGACCTTCAGGCTGAGTGAGAGGTAGTGTCTTAGAGCACAGATGGAGGGGATGGCAAGGTGGCTTGGTAGGGACAGTGCCTGCTGAGCATGCCCAAGGCTCTGAGACCCAAACTTAGGGCCCACATAAACGTGGAGAGAGAAAACCAGCTCCTTAAAGGCTGTCCTCTGATCCCTAAATATGTGGCACATGTGTGCACGTGCATACAAGTCACACACATAAAATAAATGAAAAAAGGAATTAAAAATACAAATGGAGAGCGATCATGATACCAGCCTCTAGCCTCTGCATGCACGCACACACACGCACAAGCACCCAATGCTCATGTGTACATACACCACACACAGACACATCACACCACACAAATGAATAAAGACCAGAGCACTGTTGGGGGGGCTGTGACTGGTTTGGGGACAAGGAGCTTGAGAGGTAAAGGTGGTGTCAGTGTTTCTTTAGTTCTTTTCTCTAGGCTGGGTCACTCTAATTCCCGAGCCTCAGAGCAGGTATCTCCATCTCCCGAACTCCTTCCAGTGTGGAAGGAAAAGTACGTTCTTGTCCCCCTAACTGGTGAAGCAGGCTGATATGCAGCCTTGTAGTTTGCCAAGCCAAGCCCAGCCAGGTCTGAGGGGCCACCTCCTCTGGAGGCTGGACTCCCCCGTGTCCACCACAGGGCCTTTAGATTTCTGACCGACAATCGCTAGGGTCTGGGTTTGGTGTCTGTGTGTTGTGTGTTGAGTTGACATTAGGAGGAAGAGGCCTGAAAATGACATGTCTTGACTGCAGTGAGCTCCACGTTGTGCAATGGCTGAGTGCTGGCAGGACGATCCACTTGGGTGCTCATGAAAAATATCCTTCTTCCTGAAGTCAGAGAGGAGTGGGAGGTCCTTCCAGGCACTTCCGTTAAAAAGACAAACCCTGAGATTACACGTACAAGCCACCTCCTCAAGGAACCGGGAGACAGAAGCAGCATCAGTGAAGCCTAGTGGTTAGGCCTGTGCGGAGAACAGTGTTACCACACTGTCCGCACCTCTCCAAAGAGTGCCCCTAATGAGTGCTTTGATTTGAAGCCAGGGCATCAGGGCCTTGTGCCCTTGGTGGGAGACCCTTTCTGCTTCTTCTCCTGGGTAAGTGCCTGGTGTAGGCTGTGGAAGGGTGGTGAGCTCAGCTCTTCAGGGTGTGGTGTCGCCTGAGAACCTTGTGAGGTTCTCCCCGCTCCTGCCCACAGTGCCCCTGTCCCCAAGAGACGTGGGCTCCCGAGCAGCCAGTTCAGGGAGTATTGACTGGGGAGGAGGAGGGCCTAGAGGCTCCCTCCACTGCCCCTGTGTGGCCTCCCACCTCACCCCGACCTCCTCGCTGGCCCTCATGACAGGGCCCCTTTCAAAGGCCCCTGAGAGGACAAGATGTCAAGCTGTGACTTTTCCTGTTTGAATCCTTCTGCAGACTCATCACTGCGCTTAGAACGCCTGCCCCGTTTGTGTGGTCAGCATGCTGTGACCTCTTCTCTTTTGTCCTCTCAGACCCCTCTTATCGACCCTCTAGCTGGCTCTCCTGCCCAGGGCGGGCATGCCCGCGTGCTCCTTGCTACAGTACTCTGTCGCAGATTCTGGGTGTCTGGCTTCCCAGCTCTTGCCTCCTGATCTACTTATCACCCGTAGACACAGCTTCTTCTCCCTCCACACCCACAGTCCTGTTTCCTGCTGCCCTGTCATCCACCGATGCCCTTTTGACCCTTTGGACCTGTCTGGTTGGTGGTCATGGCATATGGAAGCACTCCAAAGCTTAGCTGTCATCTAAAGTGACAGAGCAGCGTGCCACGCTATCTCAGCAGCCAGAGGACCTGAATCCAAATCCCCAGCATCCACGTTTAAAATCAGGTGTGATCATGTGTGCCCGCAGTCCAGCGTGAAGTGGTGGTCACAGGCTGATCCTGAGAGCTTTCTGGCCAATCAGCCCTGCCAAACAGCAAGCTTTCGGTTTGGTGACAGACTCCATTTCAAGGTAAGATACAGGAGAGAGTGTTAGGAGAAGATACCTGATGTCCAGCTTGGGCTTTCACATGTACGCACATGAGCACGCACACACAGATGCACCCACGCATGCGGGCATTCTCCATAAGATAAAACAGGCAGAACTTAAAAGCTCTGCAGTCCTAAACTCTCTCACAGGTACTGTGTGCTGTCTGCCTGCTGGTTCACACGTAGGGAGCCCAGATGCTCCTGAGTCATCTGAAGGCTTGGAAAGTGCATGCATCTAGTGGTGGCTGTTGGCTTTTGGCCTTCAGCAGCTGCCAGGCTCGAGGGTGCAGTCCTCACAGGCTTCATCTGGTGTACTCACAGCCAGGTCCCTGTCCCTGGAACACCCAAGCTGAAGTGGAAAAAGCAAACGAGCCATCTCTGATGCATTTGACACAAGATACAGTTCTGTCATATTATTAGCAAAGCAATAAAGCATTAAAATCACTTGATTTTATGTATAGGTGCTCTGTCTGTGGGCCTGTCTGTATACCGTGTGTGTAGCTGGTGCCTTCTGAGGCCAGAAGAAGGTATCTGACTCTCTGGGACTGCAGTCAGTCACAGATGGTGGCTAGTCGCCACGTGGTTGCTGGGACTAGAACCCAGGTCCTTTGGGAGAGCAGCCAGTGCTCTTAAGCACCTCTGTGGTCCCAGTAGCAACATTTTAGCAGAGAGGAAACAAACAACAGGTAGCCAGGGTTACTGTTCCCCAGAATCACAATGCCACCTCAGCCTCATTCACTGTCTTCACTGAGTGAGTATTAAATTCCATCCCTGGCTCATGCTGGAAACAGCTCCGGATTCTAGGGTTTCAAATCGCTTGCGCTACCCTTAGCGCTCTTGGTTGGAGAATTTCCACGTGGCCTTTGGAAGCCATGACATTTATCCTGGATTGGACATACTCTCAGGATCATGTTATGCCAGCTGTTTCGTATGGACCTTTGCTCATTAAATCCTGTGTGTGTGTGTGTGTGTGTGTGTGTGTGTGTGTGTGTGTGTGTGT
>NW_026596162.1:15411478-15551699 GCF_907164565.1 Psammomys obesus
TGTGTGTGTGTGTGTGTGTGTGTGTGTGTGTGTGTGTGTGTGTGTGTGTTGGGGGTATGTGTATGTGTGAGTGCCCTCGAAGGCCAGAGGAGAGAGTCAGGTCCTCCGGAGCCGGAACTACAGGTGGTTGCTTGCCAAGGGAGGTGGGTGCTAGGAACCCAGCGCCTCTCCGAGAGCAGTGCAGACTCTTAACTGCCGAGCCGTCCGTCCACCTCCAAGCCTGGTCTTTTTTGCAGAGATTGTGGGGATTATGCTCAGGTCTGGGGACTCTTAAGGCAAGTCCTTTTCTTAGTACCTTCCCAGCCCAGCTCCTTAAATCCATGCAGCCCTACCCAGTCGGCTGTCAAGGTTCCCACCCAAAAACACAGGCTGAGCTGGGACTGAGCGCTAGGCCCGTGCTTCACAGCTTGTGTTTTCTGCACCTAGCCTGCTGCCACCAAGAGTGCTGACTCCTTGGCCTGTGACTGCCAGTGACACTGGACGTAACAGTCCGTGGTCTCTATGCTGCTCCTGGGACAGACTCATGCCAGGTAGGACTGAGAGGAAGGACGGTGCCCAGCCAGAGTCTAGTCTGCAGGGGCTGCTGTGGGCAGGAGGGCCCACCAAGAGCTAGTCAGCCAAGAGAAAAGTGTGTGTACGAACTCCGGCCGGTGACTAAGACGCCAGCAAAGGCTGATGAGGGGTTGGTGTGAAAAGCTAGCGTGGACAGTGCCAGCAGGTTTATGTCTTTGAGGCTGACGATCACTTCTGGTTTCTAAGAAAAGAGGCCCTTGGTGGACCGAAAGCGTCTCTTACAAAGCAGCCTCTTGCTGGTGCCGGGCAAGCCACTCAGCAGCACGGCAGGTGGATTGGACCTCCTCCAGGGCGCTCGTGGCTGAGAGGCGAGACTGACAGTAGTGGATGGGAACTCTGGGAAGCGGGGTGTGCCGAAGTGAAAGTGGGTAGCTTTGCACACTCCTTTCCGGAGAGATGGGCCTGCCGGAGTGGGGGTGGCTTGGTGGGGAGGGCGGTGCGTGGCGCCGTCCCTCTGGACTCAGGCGTTGGCACAGCACAGGTTGGCTTTGTGTTCCGGAGCTGTGCGCCCGAGTGCGCATGTGTGTGAAAGTGCAGCCACACCGATTGTTCCGAGAACACCCTCGGCTGTGGCTGTTTGTGGAGACAGGGTCTCTCTCTCATCTGGGACCTGCCGATCAGGTGGTGGCTGACCACCGAGGCTCAGGGACTCACCTCCCCTGAGGCGGGTTGACTAGCGTAGGCTGCTATACCGGCGTGTTTATGTGGGTTTGGGTCTCGAATTCAGGTCCTCATGCTTCCATGACAAGTACTTTACTGGCTGAGTTCTGCCCGGGGGTGTTTTTTTTTTTTTTTAATAAGGACAATTGTTGCATGAGGCTAGCGGCCCCTCTGAAGTCCTTGCTCTAAGCTGTCTGTGCACAAAGACCCTCCCTCCAAAGAAGGTCCTGGCCACAGGTTCTGATTTCAGTACTCTCTAGTAGGGAAGCAATTAAGCCCTACACAGAGGAGATTTGGGGAGTCTTCCTTCTAGTCTGTTTCTTTACACCCCTTGTGTCCTGCTGACTAACTCCCTGCACAGACAAGCCGGGTGCGGGCGAAGGTGCCCGCCCACAGGTAACACCTTCCCCTTCCTGCAGCAGGAGGCGACCAGCAGCTGTCTCAGTCCACTGCCCCACCCCGGAGCTCAGTGTGCTGGCCCTCCTCTGTCACCTGGAAACAAGGCCTCCTGCACTGGAGGTGGCATCCTCGTGCCCTGATAGGACTCCCAGGACAAACCCACCCGGCCCTCTTCAGTGCCCCTCGAAGCCTTCCCAGGTACAAGCCTTTGTTGGCGGTAGATGGCGTGGATGATCCTACTAGGCCTTAGGAGAGACACCACCAGGAAAAGGTTCTCTTGACTGCCTGCCGCTGTGACTGTACCCAAGAGCAGGGCGTGGGGTTGAGCTGGTCAGGGCATAGACTCGGAGGGGTGTGCCTTCCCCAAGGGTTACCCCAGGGCACCACAAATGCACTGAGTCAGCCTTGTCTGGGCTTGCGTCCCAACGGTGTCTCCTTCTCCCTTCCCCATAGGGGCTGCCCTGGAGCAGGAGGCTGCCTGGGAGCAGGAGGCTGCCTATTAGGAAAAGCCGGGATATAAACCTGTCTCCCAAACATGCGTGCGCGCACATGCGCGCACACACACACACACACACACACACACATACACACACACACCACACACACACACACACACCACACATACCCTGCCCTTCCCAGAACTTACATAGACCCAAGCTACTCTGGCTAGAGGCAGTTTTGAAGAAAACTCATAGTCTTAAACACAGTGTCACAAGCCTCAGGAAGCCGCTCCCTGTCCTGTCAGCACAGCGGGAATACGTGCACAGGGAAGCTGCTGTGCTCAGCTCTGGTGCCCAGGACTCACGGGAAGCAAGTGATCCAGCCCTGGGCACCGTGTCAGGGATCTCCAGGGGGCCCTGCTTGGGGGCCGGTCCATCTGTGTCCTTCACCCACAGCTGCCTGATCTTGGCCTGACTCTTCAGGCACTTAGAGCTGCTTCTGACGTCCTGTCGGGGACAGACCCTCTGGAGGCGTCCCTGCATTGCCAGAGGCAGCTCTGCCAGGTGAGGTCTGGTGCCCGAGTCTGCCACCACGCTGCCAGTCCCCTCTCTGGCATCGAGGATGGGTTGAAGGCATGCTCTGTGGCTGTCAGGCTTCTCCCATGCAGACACTTGTACAGTCCTGCTTTGGCTCCCAAAGCAGGAGCCCAGCCGTCAAGGTTCAGACAAGCCAAGGGGTGAGTTTAGGCAGACGGCTGTCTCTGCCAGCAGACACATGTAAGCATGAGAGACCAGACAGACAGTATAATTGGTGTAGAGGCCACCAGATTAAAGACATACGTTGATCCACGGTGTCATGCAGCATGGAATCCTGTAAGGAGCCAGAGGTCGCCACTGGTTACCTTTTGACCTGTGAATTCCGACTGGGGAGTGCTGACTCAGCCTTTGAACTGTTTGATTTTATGTAATTGATTTTGCTTCATTTTGTTGTTATTTAGGACAGGCTTTCATCTATCCCAGACTGGCATTGAACTTAATATGTAGCTAAGAAGGACTCTGAACTTCTGATCCTCCTGCATCTACCTCCCAAGTGCCGGGACCACAGGCATGCCCCAACACGCCTGCTTTCAAAGCCTCATTTAAAATAATCATGCTCAGTGAGGCTGGCTCCTGATGGCCACAGGTGACCTGGACTGGGAGCATTCCTGACGCTCAGAAAACTCTTTTCTTTTGGGGAGGAAATTATTCTCATTTCCCACTGTCGCTTAACCACGCTATTCCTAGGGGGCTAAAAATAGAAACACTTAGTCCCACTAAGTCTCTGTGGTTAGCAATCTAGGCACATGCTTGTCTGCTGGGCCTCTGCCGAGGTCAGCTGGGCCTCTGCAGAGGGTCTTTGGAGGTGGTGGGTGGGGCCATAGTCCTTCTAAGGCTTGGTGGGACTTACTTTCAGCGTTGTTGTGACCAGAAGGCAGCAGAGGGAGGAAGGACCTATTTTAGCTCACAGTTTTGGAGGCTTCTGCCCACAGTTGCTTGCCTGCGTGTACTGCAGCAGGACATCATGGGAACAGAAGTGTGTGGAAAGCCGCTCTTCACCTCTCCAAGGTCAGGAAGTAGACAAGGGGCACACAGAAAGCAGCCCAGGCAGGATACGGCTCCCAGGGACGCCTCCCACTGACTGACTTCCTCCAACCAGGCCTCACACCCTGCTTTACACAGAGTCCCAGTCACCTCAGGATATTATGGCTCCATCAAGGGATTAAGCCATTCATGGCCAGAGCCCTCCTGGCTTAATTGTCATGGCCCGACTGAGGTGAGCCTGCCTGATCTCTAAGGCCTGCCTTAATCCAATCAAACAGATAAGCCACATGCTCACTGCGGATCCGCGTCACAGCGCAGGCTGCTCAGGTAGCAGTTCCTACCCGTTTTGGAGACTAGATTTCCCAGAGCAGATTTGGTGTCTGTGGGGGAGCCTCTTCTCGGTTTGTAGATCCTAACGTGGCAGCGAGGATGAGGGACCTGCTGAAGACACTAGCTCCTCCTTCGTGACTTGAGGGGCCTCCAAGTCTCCATGCCTGGGAACACGAACCCGGAGGCCAGGGGCTCACCTTTAGGGATGTAACTGTTTAGTCAGCTAAACCCTGACCTCTCATGGCGGCTGCAGTTCCTCCCAGGCTGTTAAAGTCCTGGTCTCCCCTTAAAAACATGTGTGTTCATGTGTGTCTGTGTGTGTGTGTAGGCACTAGTGTGCAATGGTACGAGGCTGGAGATCAGAAGACAGTTCTGCGGAGCCATCTGTCTCCTGTAACCCCGTGGGATGCAGAGACTGAACTCAGGTCATGGACAGCGCAGGCGACCTGTTAAGCCTCACTCTGTGTCTTCTTGCACTGACAGAGGTGCTTTCACGGAGCTGCTCTCAGCTGCAGACCTGGCATGGAGAGACAGGCTCCTGGCTGAGACTGTGGCTCGGGTGGTGGAGAGCAGGAGGCCCTGCCCTGGCTGCCAGACCTCGCACAGTACAGAGACAGTGTGGTGGAGCCGTCCTGTGATCCCAGGACTTAGAGGTGGCGGCGGGAAACTCAGAAAGTCAAGGTCACTCTCAGCTACATAAGGAATTGGAGGTCTAGCATTTGTGAGATTTAGTGTGTGTGTGTTGGGAGTGGCAAGAGAAAGAGAGGGAGAGAGGGAGTGGTGAAAGTGAGAGAGACAGACAGACACACACACACACACACACACACACACACACACACACACATACACAGACAGAGGTGGGGGAAGAGAGAGGCTGAGAGAGACCAAATTCCCCTCCTTTGCCTTGCTCAGGCCTAAGTGGGGAAGTGGGAAGCTTAGAGGACTCTGTCTCTGTGGCTTTGAGGTTAAGTTGGAGGGATTTTTGCTGATACGGTTTCCTTAAACGCTCTGCGGGTTTTCTGTGAAGCTCAACGAGACATACTCCATCAGAAAAAGGCAATAACCACAGATCTGCTTGAGATACATTTTTCTCTACCTTGGGCTTTTGCAGTGACACCTGAGGGACAGTCAAGACCCTGAAGACTCATCAGTGACAACTGAGCCTCAATGAATGGGGAGGCTTAGACTGAGTCTCTCAAGGTGGTCCGCACTCTGAAGAGTAAATTAGATGGTTTCGTCATCCCAGGGTCCTTATAGGCTGTACGTCCACTCCACTGGCTTCACTTGTACACATATGGACATTTATAAACACATGCACACACACACATGCACACATCTACCCACACGTGAACACACCCACGCATGCAGGCATGCACGCACGCACACATGTAAGCACGAATGTTTAGCTGAAGTTATGTAGATTTCTGGACTTATCGAAGAAGAGTCATTTTCAAGTTCTTTGGAATGCAGTGAACTTGATACCCGTTTTCAGTTGCCCTCCCCTTAGAGACTTGCCCCACTCCCTGGGGCCTTCAGTGCAGTGCCATAGACAGCAGTCTTTGGGGGGCCCTGGATATGGGACTGATGCTCAGAGTGACCTTCACATCCATTACCTACAGAGGTTCCAGGTGGCATGTTCCACAGAGGGAGGACCCCTGTGGCCATTCCTGAGGCCATGTACCCCCAAATCTTGCACAGAGCTGGGGCCTGAATTCTGTCAACAGTGCTGACCACAGCCACTCTGGCCTCACTACTGGAAGGGGCACACAGATCCTGATGGAGGTGAAACTGCTGAGTTGGCTCCAGAAAATATCTCCCACTGTCAGTGATGGGGCAGATGGCTTACGAGACCAGAATGGGGCAGACCGGATGGCTGAGCCTGGCTGAAGCATGACACATGCTACTTCTGTGGAAACTTCCTTTTGTCTTTGTGTTGAAGACTGTGTCCCACTCCCTGGCCTTTTTCACATGCTTGTGACCACTGGGCCTTTGGCTGGTCAGCAAATTACTAACACGAAAGGCTAGGTTGCAAAACATGGGTGTCAGAGAACTTCATCTTGGCTCCTTTGCCAGGGCTGCCCATCAAAACAAAAACAAAAAAAGGAAAAAAGAAAATGAGGGTGGTTGATCATATCCTCTCATTCTGTCTCAGTTACTGCTATGGCTCTGACCTCTGGCGACATCTGGATGACAGCTAATACAGCTCATGCTGGTAGAGGAAAGTGATGCCCAGGCATGCCACAGGCTGTTAAAATGGATGCTTGGTATCACCCATCATCTCTTGCCAATGTCTTTTATGCATTTTTACTCACGAGAGAGCAGAAGAAGCTCCAGGAGCCCTGATTGCAGTCCCTTCCGTCCCCACTGACTGGCTGATGTGCCCATAGCTTAGACAGGGCCCAGTTCAACTCTGGACAGCTTTCTCAGACCAGTCACCTGAGAAACATGGGACAGGCACCCTAAACTAGCAGCTGAGGGTGTTGGGGTTGCTGACTTCTACACTGTCAGCACCTGGTTACTAAGGCGAATATGCTATTGGCAGCCTGACAGGAGAGGTAGGCCTGAAGCCTCTGGCCTCTCTTGAGAGATGTGCAGAGCAGCCTGGGTAGAAACTGGCTTGGGCAGCTGTCATATTTTCCCCACATAAAAGGCACCCAGACATGGTTTGTGGATTACACCTAACTTGCTTCCTGACGGCCGATGTGCTGCCCACAAAGGGGTCTCCAGTTTCCTTGGTCAGCTCTAGTCTCAAGGGGATGTAGAGCTTGGTGTCCTAGGCCTTTGCTAGGCTTGATTATCTGCTACATCTGCAGACATTGACCCAGCTGATGGAAGAAATCTTGCAGAGAGATTCTAAAAGAACACTAATGGAGCCATCTTTACTGCCAACAGATAGGCAGCTCCTGAGACTCCTGGGCTGGCTGGCTGCTGGGCCTGGTGAGGGAAGAAGAGGTCATAAAATTTGATGAGCTGATGGGGCTTGTAAGACAGATGGGCTGGGTGGGGTGAACTGGGGAAGGTGAGGGAATGGGCCCCACAGGTCGTGACCTGGGTGGCTTTCAGACTTGTCCTGCGATCTGGGAATTTGACACCTGATAGCCACCCAGGAACCCTCTCCAGAAAAGATTCCAGACAAGCTGACTGCAGCGGCAGCCATGATAATGGGGTGAGATTGTGGGGAGGGAGCTATAAACATCGTGTTTTAGGAGGTTTGAGGATGCCAAGGCTGGTGGGAAAGGGGGGCTGATTGCGCCCACCGATAAAGCTTCCTTTTAGCTTTTAAGCCGGCCTGGCTGTATGTTTGTAGCACGCTTTGAATAGCAGGGTTTTGACCGTGGCCTGGCAAGAACTATGGCTCCAACTAGCCCTAACCCACCTGGAGGCAGCTGTGATGCTGACGTGATCATCTTGATCAGAGGGGAGTGGAGGACTGGAGGAGGCCAATCATGGCTACCACTCAGCCACCTGGAAGACACGAAGTTCATGTGTGGGTACTCCCGTGGCTCCCAGAGGCTCCTCTACTGACTGCCTTTCTGTGCTCTCTGTTCTGTGCATGTGCCAACCTAGGGGCTTTTCTACCTGAGTAGAAAAGCTGCTGTCCAGGTTATGGGCTCTGAGTTGGCCCTGGCTAGGCTTTTGAGTTGGGCATCCACAGCTACAACAGACCAGACCACTCTGGTGGGCACTGGTCACCCTTCCTCTTAGGCTCCTGGCAGCCTCTTCCGTAAGAGCTGGTTTCCGTTTGGACTGACTGCACATAAGCTGGAGGCCCAGGGGAACTGCGGTCCCACTCCCACAAAGGGTTGGCATATACAGAGATATAAAGTGACTTTTTGACAACAGAGGAAATAAATAAAAGGCAAAGTCAACGAGTTTAAAGGATGCTGAGGGGCATCCTTTAAAGTGAACCACAGGACTGGAGTCACTCTTTTGCATGAGCTGGTAAAGGAAGGGTTATCTTAAAAATCACTAATAGGGCTCAAAAGATACAAGCCAAGGGCTTTGCCCCTGAACCCAAGGAGAAGACAAAACCAGTGAAAGGCAAAGAAAAGGAGGGAGAAAAGAAACAGGAGTTTGTGAAATTTTAACTAGTAGAGGATAGGCCATCAGCTATAGGCCATAAGCTAGGGACCTTATCCAGGGTTGTTCGTTAGAGACCCACTTACAGTGTTCTTCACACATACAGAGAGCTTGGCAGAGGGAGAGAGAGGGGCCAGGTGTTACAGATGGCAGGGTTTCAGTTAGGAGAGCCATCTACTTACTACCCATACATTTGGAAATACAGTTTTTGTTTTGCTCAGAGAAAAACAAAAACCAAACTAAAGGATGAGGTGAAAGGATTCATAGACCACACGGGAAACAGCCTCAGAGTGGGAGCCGATCTCCACATTCTTGGTTCACTTTTTCAGAAGACCAAAAGAAAAGGGTTTTGCACCCAACTTTACAAAGGCAGATGCCTGTTGGAGAGAGGGCGGGAGAGGAGGCCAGGGGAGGAGGCCAGGAGGGTTCGGAAGCTGAAGGTCATTCTTGATGATGTAGTGAATTTGGGGAAGACCTGCCTATGTTACAGAGACTCCAGTTAAAAACAAAAGAGGAAACAAAAATGAAATGCTGGCAGCAAGGAACTGTAAGTTAGAAACGCGATGTTCACTGCGTCCTTGAGAGCTTGGACTGTCGTATAGTACTGTTAAAAGACACAGTGGTACTTGTGGCCCCAGCACAGACGTGCCTGTCTCTATCTCAGACAGCAAGGCTGGAAACCTCATGAAAAGGGGGAATTTGGGCACAGCCACCTGACAGGGAAGGAATGGAAACAGGCAGGGGATGGACAGTGTGTCTCCTCGTCAAGTACATAAAGAGTATGGTAAATCCCAAGAGGCTGTCACAGGCCTGTAGAGCCTTCCTGCCAGCCTTGAAAGGGACCAACCCTGCCCACACCTTGACCCTGGGATCTGGTTTTCCAGATGGTGAGACAATGGGTTCCCCCGGATTCCATTTGCTTTGCTTTCTGAGAGCACCCTGGCAAAGGCAGGCACCTACCTCAGGACGCTGAAACACGTTTGCGGAAAGGTCGGAATTAACGGCTGCAGTGTGTCATGGCTTGTCTTGTGACATGACACACCTGGTCAGGTCCCCCGGCCCACCTAAACCCAGGTGCCAGCACCACGTTTCAGCCAACCCAGTCCTCTCCCAAAATTAAAAAATACGTATCATTTTGTGTGTGTGTATGGCCCACATGTATGTCTGTGCACCACATGTGTGCCTGGCACTCTTGGAGGCCAGTGAGTCTGGAGCCGGAGTTACAGATGGCTAAGAGCTGCTCGGTGGGTGCCAGGAACGGAATCCTGCTCCTCTAGAAGAGGCCCAGTGCTCTTAACCACCGAGACACCTCTTCAGGCCCAACCCAGCGCTTTTACAGAAAGTTTGGAGGCGGAGCCGGGAGAACCAGAAGTTTGCAGGCCACATGGCCTGGTGTAGGCAGACAGCAGCAAACAGGAGTCCTTGTTGTCTTAAACAAGGTGGAAGGCAAGGAGCGGCAGCTGAGGTGTCCTCAGATCTCCACAGGTGGGCTCATACTTACAAACAAGCATGGCCCTCCCCCAAGAAACAGATAAAGATTAAAAATAAAAAAGATCGGAACATGTGTGCATGTGTGTGGATGTGCTGTTATCTCAGGTAGAAAGGTCAAAATTGTTAGGACAAAATTTCCCCTGACTGGGTATATGAAGCCGCTACAGTAGGGAAGTGGCTGCCTTCACGCGCACCTCTGCAGAGGGCGGCCCTGCACAGGAAGCCTCACTAGCTTTGTCTGGCAGCTTCATGGTTGGGGTTCCTTCTTCACTTTGTGTCACCCCAGCCCCCCCCCCTCCCCAGGGATCAGGAAATTCTAACAGGAGCTCAGCCGAAGGGCATTGCCTCTGGGGCTGGGATCTGGCTTCTGGCTGTTTGAATCTGTCCTGGTCGGTGTGGAGAGTGAGGTAGAGAGCAGATGCTGGAGTGATATTTCTTTGGCTGGTTTTGTGTATTTGTATGTGTGTATGAGGTGTTTGTGTGAGTGTTCCTGTGTGTGAATGCAGGTAAGTGCATGCTACCGTGTGTGTGTGTGTGTGTGTGTGTGTGTGTGTGTGTGTGTGTGTGAAGGCAACCTGTAGGCCCTGGCCTTTGTTTTCTAGCTTGTGTGGGACAGTCACCTGCTTGTCCTGGTGTGTGCTAAGCTAGCTGACCTGTGGCCTTCTGAGGGATAGCTTACCCTCCTTACATCTTGTCACAGGATCCCTGGGCATGTGCTGTGTCTGGCCTTACACAGGTTCTGGGTTCTGAATTCAGATCTTCAGAATGGATCACCGAGTGCTTTACTTACCGAGCCGCCTCCGGTTGGCTTGCCTAGCCTCTTGCTCTAACATTTCCTACACAGATTTGGCAGAAGCCAATATCTGCCTTAAAATCTCATCTTTCGGCCAGGGCCAGAAGAGCCACTGAAGCGCTCTTTGACCATCAAAACCTGGAGTCTCTGGGTCAGCATGGGTTCTGCTCTTCTTCAACTGTTGACCTACAGCCAGGCACACAGCCTGGGCAGCCTGGGGCTTCTCTCTCTCTCCACCTCTAGCTGAGGAGCCCTGCTTTTATTCCTCTCCTTGTCTATAACATGCACCTTGATTTCTCCTTCTGGATTCCATCTTCCAGAACAGCAGGGCTCATTGGCACATCTTTTCTCTTCTTTGGGGGACTGTCAGCATGGAATACTGGGAACTTCTTGTTGTCGCATGTTTTATGTTTCAGTCTCCACTGTGAGTCACTTCTTTCCTGGTGGTGCCCTGGCTGAAATACAAGTCAGACATGTCGTCACTTTGGTAAGCACCTCAAAGCAAAAAGGGAACCAGGTGTAGTGGTGCATGCCTGTAAGCCCAGCACTATCGAGGTTGAGGCAGGAGGATGGTGAGTTCCAGGCCAGCCTGGGCTACATAACTAGATTCTGCCTCAAAAAAGAAACAAACAAACAAACAAACAAACAAACAAAAACAAAAGCAAAAAAGCCAACACACACACAAACAAAAACCAAATTCTAAACCCAAACAAATAACAACAGAGCCCACAAATATCCAAAGCAAAAGAGCTCTTTGCCAACGTATACATTTGAAGTAGAAACAGATTGGAAAGGCAGAAAGCTCCAGGGGTAACCCCAGGGAGGAGACACACTTAGAAAGGAAGGACAGAAGGGGGCAGGGAAGAAGGAGCTCCTTTTTGGTGTGTGTGTGCTGGAATTGGACCCAGGGCCTTGCATATGAGAAGCCCATATTCTATCACTGAGCTACACAGCCAGTCCACAGGAGTTCCTTTTTTATTCTTTGAACTGTTTTTTTTTGTTTTGTTTTGTTTTATTTTGGTTTTTTTTTTTTCTATAATTAAGCATTACTTTCATAGTTTAAAACCTCAATTAACTCTGTGGGTTCCTAAGCACTTGTTTTCCCAGTGTTTTCAGTTTGGTAAACAGTGTTTGCTCAACAGCTATCAAGTTCAACATGCTAGACCGGGTGCCAGGGACACAGCAAGTGCTGCGTAGACTCAGACAAAGCCTGGCCTTGGCGTTGCTCATGCTGTACGCACAGACAGCATTTCAACTCATATTTTCAAGGGAGAAAACAGACGTATCGTCTCTGTGTCTGTCTGTCTTACATGTTTGTTCACTGTGTGTGCAGGTGTGTGTATATTCCTGTGTGTGGAGGCCAGAGGACAACCTTGGCTGTCATTCCACAGGAGCTGTCTGTCTTGTTTTTAATGACAGGACTTCTCATTGGCCTGGGGTTCCCCAAGCAGCTAGCCTGGCTGGTCAGTGAGCCCTGGCTTCTGCCTGTTTCCATCTGCCCAGCGATAGAGTTAGAACCCCTGCTGGGCGTTTTATGTGTGGGCTCTGGGGGAGAGATCGCAGGGCTCCATGCGTGCAAGGCAAGTGCTTTACTAGTTGAGCCTTCATCTTCTCAGCCTCCTCTGTCCCCGTTTTTTAAAGCCGCATGCAGAAGGACGGGTAGACTGCTTGATGTTTAGTGACACCTGGCCAAGTGACTTGGGGGAGGATGTTTTACGGCGGGAAGGCGTGATAGTATTCTCGATGGTGAGTGCCTGGTCCTCAGTGGCCTGAGATGGCTTGCTCACATCTCAGAGGACAATGGTTATGAAGCCAAGATCTTGGGCCAGAAACAGGGTGGACAAACCCTCCTGCCTTCATCCCTAAGCTCTGTACACACTAGCTAGGCCCTGTGTCCAAAGTGTCCTCAAGCCTCCTAGCACTATCAGCTGCGATAAAGTGTTCAAACACATACGTGTGTGTGTGATTTCCATTCAAAATACAAAGCGTGAGTTTTCCAAACCTTACAGTGAAGTGATTTGCATTTATAGTGAAGCCAAAAGTTCTACTTAGATGTTCATGAAAATAGGATGCTGTTTTGGATGTATTTAAAGTAGGAGACCCCATAATTCCATCCACAGACTCCTTAGAAAGTGCAGGGAGGCCAGGTTCAGCACGGGGTGGAGAGCATGGCTCGGTGGGTTACCGCAAGAGCATGGAGATCCAGGCTTAGCTCCCTGGCACCCACATTAAAGTTGGGGGACAGTGGGTGGGTTTCCTTTGAAGGCAGAACAAAACTGGCAGTCCCTGCTGCGCAGACAGGGAGCCCAGGTCCTCTCTGTACGCCCCCTGCAGACACCAGGCTTCCAGAGACTGGCTATTCTGTCCTTGTTCACCAGCAGCTTGGGCAGATGTGCTGAACATCCTCTCTGCTACAAACAGTCCCATCTGTGTGGAGAAAGGGCAGGTCCCGTGGCTGTTATGTGTCCCTGCTCAGATAGTTTAGGTGGAAGTCAGACTCGTGAGCATTCTTCTTTCTTGGTGAATCACTTCATGGGAATTTATTTTCCAGATCATTCTACTGTCCTTGGGGTATTTGGAACAAAGGGGATGTTTTAGCGCTTTCCAAAGGCTGTTTCTCCTTCCGTGGCTGTGGGCCCCGTTCCCTCTACCTTCCCCGAATCTGGCACCATCCAGGCGGTGTGGATGCTGGGTGGCAGCCTCCACTGAGGCTTCAGGTGGGGACCCTGAGCTGACCCTGGGTAGCCATGGACTAGGGAGAGGAAGTCGGGTAACAGCGGGGCCTTGTCAATGTTCCTCTGTGGGCCTGGTGAGACTCTGTGGTCTGCCCTGTCACAGGGTGACACCTCTGAGCTTGGACTCTGTCGGCCAGTCCAGTGTCCTTTTCCTGCCTCCTGTTGGGGCCTTGGCTACTTGTTTGTCACTCTGAGGATGAAATCAGACCTCACAAATGCTCAGCAGGCGCTCCACCAGAGGGACCAGCCCAAACCCTGTCCCTGTTTATGAAAGAAAGAGGTGTGTCCAGTAGTTTCAGTGTTCATCAACAGCCCTGTCCCTTCCTTCCAAAAGTAGAAATATGCTGGGAACATGGGATATGGGAAGCCTCTGCTTGGCAGAAACTTTCAGGGGGTTCATAAACATCCACGAGGAGAGGACAGATTTTGTTGTTGTTATTAACACTGTCATCGTCATCATATTATTTACCAATTTCAGCATTTTGTTTTATTTATTTATTTTATATTTTTGTTTTCTGAGACAGGGTCTCATGTTGCCCAGGCTGGCTCCAAATTCATTAGCAGAGGATAGGCTTAAAGTCTTGACTCTCCTGCCTTTACTTCCCTTGTGTTAGGATTATAGGAGCATCCCAGCATGCCTAGTGTATAGGTGCTGGGGATTGAACCCAGGGCCTCATGCCAGGCAGCCACTTTACTCACTGATCTACACCCCTGGCCATTTTCATTCCCTACTGATGACAGCTCTGACCCCTGACCTCTGGTAGTACCACTGGGAATGTTCTTTTAGGGAGGATGTTGGAGCATCTTGATATTTCCTTCCTGTTCAGCGCCATTTGGGACTGGCAGTGTAAAGACCAAACACGAATTGTTACCTAGTACTTTTATGAAGAATATTCTGAATTAAGAAAAAATTGTAGCTGTCGTTCATTCCACTGGATTTCTTTGTAATGGCAGATATTTTGTTCAATTAAACACTTCCTCAAGGACTGGAGAGAAGGCCCAGTGGTTAGGGGTGCTAGCTGCTCTTGTATAAGACTGGAGTTCATTCTATTCCCAGCACCTATCAGAAGACTTACAAACGCCTGTTACTACAGCTCTAGGGGAGCCAATGCCCCTTCTTGTATCATTGGATTCTGCACGGATGTACACATACACACATAACTAAAAAAGAACCCAAAAATATTTTTAAAAATTGTTATTTCATGGGGAGATCCCTCAGCATTTCCACACTGTCCCATGAACCCACAGGACAGAGGTGACTAGAATGCTTGTGTGAGAGGAGAGCCATTGGTGAGGAAAGCTCAGGGGCAAGGATGTGGGCCCTGGGGTGAAAAGCCTTCTGTGGCCTTCCAGACCAAAGTGTCAGGAAAGGGATAGCACAACTCTATCCCTGCTTCTTCCTGCCCCCGACAATGACACTGTGCCTAGTGCTGACTGTGCCCAGAGTTTTAAGGTAAATAAAGTGATATTTCAGAACACCTGTCTTTCACTGAAGATGAGATTCTTGCCCTGCAGAAGGACAGAGATGGATAAGTGAACGGAATGTGAAGCTCTCAGTTAAAATGCACTTTGGGGGACTCTGGTTGGTTTGTTCTGAGACAGGGTCCCATGTAGCCCAGGCTGGCCTTGAGTTCTGTATATAGCCACGCTGGCCTTGTGCTCCTCATTCTCCTGCGCACACTTCCTGAGTGCTGGGATTGCAGGTGTGCACTGTGACACTCGGTTTATGCTAGGCAAGCACTATTAACTGAGCTATAGCCCCAGCCCCTTAGACCTGACTTTGAAGGTAGTGAAACGCTTCATTATTCCACAATAAAACAGGCACAAGTAGAGTGAGCACCTTGGTTTGCCAAGGGAACACAGGAACACCTGTGAAAACTAACCCTGACCCTCCAGTCAGATTGCAGCAAGCCAAGTGCTGGGCTAGGAGAAGCTGAAGTTCAGCATGGACCCCAGAACATCCTGATGGAAAACCAGTCACTGTCAGGCAGGTCCCAGGCTCCTAGGAGGCTGATCCACGGCAGAAGCCACTTCCAGGCTCCCTCAAGCCATTGATGGAGTTCAGCTTCCCCTGCTGTGGGGTGGAGACCTCATGATTTTCTGGTTACTGCAGTAGGCTGTGTTTGGCTCCAGCTGTGGTTGCTCTCTGTTCCTCGCCCGAGGCCCCTCCCTGGCAAACTTCCCACCTCATGGCAGCAAGCAGTATGTGAAAGGACCTTTTCTCCTGAGGCTGTCCATCACATCATGTTCTCTTTTGATAACCCTGTCCACTGATTTTGAATAACTAAGCTGTGGACATAGCTTTAGGGCAGAGTGCTTGCCTGATCTGTGAGAGACCCGGGTTCAATCCCCACCCCAGCACCACCAAAATAATAAACCAGAAAAAGGGCAACCGAGAACCCCATCCCCAGGTTCAGCGCACTTAGGGAAAGAGGCCACACAGCACGGATCCCCGGAGGCCAGCATTGTTGAAGACCCTCTGCCTTGTCTACCACACATCTCCCAAGGTAACAGGTTAAGTTGTTCCCAAGAGACATTTATTCGAGGCTGAGATACTCTTGAGGCTGGCATAGGGCCGGGTGTCTACTGTCAGCTCGCTGTCAGCTTCCACAGCCCTCCATCAACTCCTCAAGACCCTGGCTTGTGAAAGTTGGTTGTGAAACCCACCAGCTCTTTCAGGGGCCACTGAGAGCTGGCTGTAGGCTCCCGTCTGCCTTCTGGGATCCCCATAGTGCTGCTCTCCCGTCCTGTTGGGCTGGCTGACCAATGGAGACTTTGGGCGCTTGCTTTATTGTCTAGGCTCTCCCACCTGCTTCACTACCTGCTGACCTCTGCACCAGCTCCTTGTTCATTCATTCTCCACGACTCCCAGGTGACCCACATCGGAAAGAAGCCTGCTGAATGCACGGCCAGGGCACTGTGGCCAAAGGCCAGGAGGGCTGTACCCTTATCCAGCTGCTAGGGCTCCTTGTCTGCTTCAAGGCCTGTTTTCATCCATCTTCATGTTGCCTGCTCTGGAGGGCACACTTCTGACAGTCCGTTCTCCAGGGGAGGGGCATGGAGGGAGGGGCAGCCAAGCAGCAGCCGGTACACACTGACTGGGTTCAGAACCCTTCTGCTGGTCGCTGGAGAATGGCGCCTTTCCTTTCAAAGCAGGCCCCCCCCCCCGGCTTCTATTTGTAGTCCCAACCCTCCTGGGCCTCCAGGTTCTCACTGTGCTTCACTAACAGGGCTGAGGAGCCAGTTTCTGGCTAAAGCTTCCCTCCAACCTAGCTCCTGACCTCTACAGACTGGCATCCCTTCTCCTGTGTTCCCCAGCCCTCTGGGTAGACCAGATTCTATACCAATCCCAATCATGATGCCAAGTAGTCTGCCTGCTGCCTCCCAGGCACCCAGCACGCTTTTCAAGGCAGCTGGAGGCTGATATCCCCAGCACTCATTTATTACCTGGTCCATCACAGGCACCTGGCAGATGCTTGTTTGATGACTAAGAGAAGAACAGAGTATATTCGTGAACTGAAACAAGTTGGCCCCCTGTTACTCTTGCTTTCTCTCCAAGGAGGATAGTCTTAGCTAATGGCTGATGGTGAGAGACACTGGAGCCCACCCTAGTCCTGAATCTGTTTTTCCTGTCTCTGTCTGTCTTTCTGTGTGTGGTGTGCATGTTCATGTATGTATACACATATATGTATAGGCATTTGTGCATGTGAGTGCATGTTGAGGCCAGAGGCAAATGTAAGCTATCTTCTTCAATCTCCTTCCATCTCAGTTTTTGAGCCTGCAGCGCCTTGCTTTAGCTCGATTTGGTGCTGAGCCTCAGGGGCTGCATGTCTCCTCCCCAGTGCTAGAATTACAGGCATGTGCCTCTGTACCCAGCTTTTATGTGGGTGATGGGGAGCTGAACTCAAGCCTTGACGTTTGTACCCTAAGTACCATCCCTCCAACCTGGGGTCTTTATGACCTAAGATGAAGTCACACATACAGGAGGTGGTCTGAGCCAAAGCAGGGCTTGGCAAGGCCTAGGCCTAAAGCCGTTTTGGCTTAGTCACCATTGGGATGTGTGGCCCCTATGTCTCTGCCACAGGTTGATTTCCTCCTTGTTTGTTGACACGATTTCACGTCACCCAGGCTGGCCTCCATCTTGCTGTGTGGTAGATCATGTCCATGAGCTTCCCATCCTCCGTCCTCCAACCCTGAGTGCCCGGAACACACATGTACCACCACATCCACCTTTTGTGGTGTTCCTGGGTCTGGATCTCAGTGCCTTGCATGTTAGCAAAGCATCTCGCCCACGGGGCTCCACCTCTGACCTCCCTCCCTCACTTCACTTATTTATGAACCTGGAGTTCAGGCTGGCCGCAAGCACTGCGTCAAAAGCCCTGGCAAGGGATGCTGTGCAGTGGTTCCACCAGCAAACTCGCAGCTGTCCCAGGCTGCTTGCCCCATGACAGGAGTGCTTCATGGGTACACAGAAGCCAGAGGGCTGAAGAGAAGTGGGTGATATGGTGTGATCCTAAAGCTTTTGGACTCCAGCAACTCAGTTGGCAGAAGATGCAGGTTTGGGGAGCAAGTGACAGAGAAACCATGAAGCTTGAAAGTAATGCAAACAGCTGGTTCCACCTAAGTCTTAAAGATGGGGGTGGGGTGGATCTCTGACATAGTTCAGGTTTTCTTTACCCGCAGTCACTCATTTATTTATAATCAAGGACAGCTAATCCCACACTTATGCAACTGTTCCATCCCAAAAGGTCTTTCTCAACTTGAACTTTACAGGAGGAAAGGGAAAAAAAAAAAAAAAAAAAAAAAAAAAGGCGGACACTCCACTGTGTATTCTTCTCAAAGCCGCTTTGTATTTAAAGGGACAGGGCATTACTGTACGCACACGCTTTATGTCTGCGGGTGAGTTCTAAATACCGGGGTGCAGAGCCAAGCTGAGTACACAGAGGGGAGGGAGGAGGGCCCGGCCGTGTTCACACTTTCATCTGCTCATGTCCGTATCTGTGTGTTGGTGCACAAACGTGCGCATGTGCCTGCATGGGTCTGCGTGTGCACGTGTGTCTGAGAGTGTGTGTGGAGGCCAGAGGACATCTCTGATGCTAGTCCTCAGGGGCTGGGAGACAGGCCTCCTCGCTGGGACCTGGGGCTTACCAATCACCTTAGGCCCCCCAAGGATTTGACTGTCCCCCACCCTGGAACAGAAGTTACAAGTACCTACCTCCCCCCTCCACCCATCCTTTCGCTTGGTGGTGCTTCCAATTCTGCCCCTCAGGCGTACGCACGACACCATCTCTGCAGCTCAGGCTTTCTCACCTGCTGCGGAGCAGCTTCTTCCCTTTCCAGTCAGGCCTCCCCCTGGCACGTCCGGCACATAGCGGTGTGACTACTGGTTTGTGAGCAGTGGAGACAGGCCTGGGGTGGCCTCTTTGTACCACTGCATAGTCCGGTCCTTGGCCTCATTCTGGTGGTTCTGTGCTTCTGAGAGCCCTTCTCCCCTCCCCCGTGGGACGTAGCTGTGTGCGGAGTAGTTGCTGCCTGCCCAGACCACTGTCTCTGCTTCTCCTCCAGGCCCTAGGGCTGGCGCCTACGGACTCTGCCAGCCTGCTTCGCTACTCTGTCTTCCTTTGGGGGTTCAGTCCTCAACGAGCTCCAGCCAGACACAGGCTGTTGGGGGTGTGGCGTGCGGCCTGACGACTGGCCGTGAGTCTTCCGTCAGCTGTTGGGTGCCCTCTCCAGAAGTCTCGCTCGGACCTAAGTAAGGCTGGCCTCCATGCTTTAAGCCTGACAGTAGGTGGCCAGTGGCCTGTTTCCCCGTCCTCGGTGATTTCCCCATGGCCTGTCTGCCTTTTGCCACAGCCCTGGTTGACCTGCAGCTGGCTCCTCACACTTGCCTGGAGGACCAGTCTGTGCAAGTCTTCCCACGAGGGCAAGACAAGTGCAGACCCACCTGGATACAATGCAGACACGACAGGTGGCCGGTCAGAACTGCGTTCCCGGTTCGGTTCTCGCCACTAGCTTGGCGGGCCTCTCTCTATTGGGGATTCTTGTTGATCTGCTTCTTGCCAGCCTAAATGCCCCGTTTCCCCTCCCTACCTCTGAGCACTTCCTCATACCTGCTGCTCACTTCCAGAGGATCCCGCCCCTCGTGTGTTGCTTCAGGCGTCTGTGAAAGACAACCTGATGGTATTCCAGCATCTGCCACGTTTAAACTTCATGTTTTAGCACCCAGTCCCACAGAAAGCTCGGGTGGGTGCTATGTGCACAGCCAGTCATCCACGTGGGTGCTGGGCTTGCATAGGTGCATGGGTGCATAGTGTGTGTGTGAATGTATGAACACATATGTTTATGCAAGCGCACAAGTTTGTGGAGGCCCAAGGGGAACCTCTGGAGTGGTTCCTCAAAGCCATCACTTTTTCTTACAGACCAAGTCTCTCTCTGGCTCAGAATTCACCAAGTAGACCAGACTGGTTGAGCAGAGAAACCCAGGGAGCCTCCTACTATCTCTGACTCTTCAACACTTCAATTGTAAGGGTGTGCCATCACAAGTGGATTTTGCTTGTTTGTTTGTTTATAAAAACAGGTCCTGTGGACCAAGCACAGGCCTTCAAGCACCTCACCCAGTCCTCACTTTTAAGAAGCATTGTTAGGACACTCCTCACTTCCCTCTTCTCTTTACTTTGTCTGTGTTTACGTGTGTGCAGGTGTGTGTTTGCAGCTCTGGGAGGCAGGCACTGGAAAAGAGAAGATAGAGTGCGAGTAAGTGTAATGAAAGAACAGGCAAGGAGAGAACAGACAAGGGACCCCAACAGAGCCATGGTCTCCTGGCCTAACAGGATTCCATTCTTTGCGAGGCTCCCTTACAGGGTGCTGGCTGCTTGCTCTTTTCTTTTCCTCTCCACCATCTCCAAAGTGGCTTCCCGTCCTGTCCTTTCCTCTTCTCAGAGCCCATGAGTCATGACTCAGGCTGAGTGAAGTGTACAGGGAGGAGGCCGGGCTTCCCGCTGACCTCCACCTTCCAGCAGAGCTAGGCAGGCCACAGCTGTGTGTCAGTGGGCCAGCCATGAGTCACCGGCAGCTTCCCTCTCCAGTTCTCAAAGATGGCTATCACCTGTGTCACCGTGAGTGCTGGCTCTTTTCCTTCCACAACTCTGCAACAGACTGGAGCACAAAGTGTAAAGTACTGGGTTCTGGAAGAGACAAGGGCTTCCTTTTGAAAGAACCGTGGATTGCCCCAGTCCTTGCTTCCCTGGCCTCTGGTGACCCAGCAACACTGATGGCTTCAAGGGTCTAAGGAAGGAACACAGCTGAGGCACAGACACTGGCCTGGGTGAAGGGGTCTGCAATGGGAGAGATGTGAGCTGGGGTTTGTGGAGAGGGGGGTGGGAACTTGAGGAGCTTGCGAAGTATTTTGTATGTTGGCAGTACGAGTGGCCTGCCCCTTGTCACGAAGCTGGACTAGGGATGTTTGCTGCTGTAGGGAGCAGGTACCCCTCCACCATCTGCCATTGAACTAGAAACAGGTTGTGTGGTTGTTCTTGTCAGTAATGCTGGAGAGAAAGGTGCTGAGAGTCAGAACACTCATCTGGGCGAATCCATTTCATGATTCAGCCTTTGGAAGGCTGTAGGGTTATTTTTCCCGATTTGTTTGTTTGGTTTTGTGTTTTTGAGAAAGTGTTTTTGTTTGTTTGTTTGTTTGTTTGTTGTTTTTTATAGTCTGGCTGTCCTGGAACTCCATCTGTAGACAAGCTTGGCCTCAAACATGGAGATCCACTGTCCTGTGCCTCTGCTGGGGTTAAAAGTTTGTGCTTCCACTGCCCAGTTATTTTACTAATTTCTTAAAATAAACAAAGAAACCAATCAAAGCCTGGGTCCAAACATTTTTTTTTTTTTAAGAGAATGAAGCCTGGGGCAGGGAGACAGCTCTGGTAACGAAGTGCGAAGTGCGTGAGGACTGCTGCTCCCCCAAACCCTTTCATTGCAAAGCCAGGTGTGAGGGCTTGCAGCTCTAGTCCAGTGTTGGGGAGACAGAGATAGGTGGGAGACTCAGCCAGCCTGGCCAGTTTTGTCAATGCTGAGCCAGTGACAGAGCCCTTCTCCAGAAAAAGGTGAGAAAGGCACCAGAGAGGCCCCTCAGGCCTCCACACGCTGGTGCACTTGCACAATCACCTGCCCTCCCTCTCACACAAACACATGCAAACACTTCACAATTCGAAGGCTGCTCAAGACCGGAGCAGACGCCTGCTGCCTGCCTGCCTGCCTGATCCCATCGGCAGCAGCTTTTACTGCAGTGGCCGAAAGGCAGATGCAGACTGAGGCACAGACAGTGCCTGGGAGAACAGATAAAAACTGTGGCACGCATATGTGTGTCAACCATGTTTCCTAGCTTCTGAGACTTCAGGCTGGGACCCCTCGCTGACCCTGCAGACACACAGCTACTTCCTAGGAATGGGCCTCTTGTCAATCAA
The DNA here is from genome assembly GCF_907164565.1 of Psammomys obesus. Classification (NCBI taxonomy): domain Eukaryota; kingdom Metazoa; phylum Chordata; class Mammalia; order Rodentia; family Muridae; genus Psammomys; species Psammomys obesus. Next base: position 15,433,023 of record NW_026596162.1, read on the forward strand.
CCCAGTGCCCCCGTCTCAGGCTTCCCACACTGAGCTACTGTACAGCTGCTCTCCTCATGTAGGTCCAGGTAGCAGACAACAGGGACGTTTCTGCCCCAGGGCTTGCTTGTCCCGTCGGACTGGTTTCTTCCCAAGGAGGCCACAATCAGGAATCAGGCTGTTTGCCTCACTCCTCCTGACCTTTCCCTGGGGCTTCCTGTGGGGTTCTGCACTTTTCCCTTTGCAAGTATCCTGTCCTCCATCTTAGGCTTTACTAAACATGAATGAATGAATGAATGAATGGCAGTGAATGAATCCTGGATACTTTAGAAACATACACTGCAACACTATTCATCCCAAAAAGAAACAGAGTTTTGGCACACAGCCAATGGGAAAGCCACTGGAGAACGCAGTGAGACACAGATGGACAGAGAGAAAGAACAGACTCTGTGCAACAACAGGAGGATGCCATTGGAGATGATATGAAGGACCTAACTATTGATACGCAAGTGACTTGAGGGAGCCTCCCAAAGGCATTAGGCCTAGAGCAAAGCCGGCGTCAGAGGCTCCACAGTTCCAAGTGGGACTGGCTGTCTTTACACCATGGATGCACAGGGATGGAGATCACACAGACAGTTACTAACTTGCCAGACACTGTGGTTTCACCTCACACCCTCAGTATGCTCAGACCACTTCCATCAACCCTGGATCTAGCAAAGCCATGCAAACGAAGTCTGCTTACAATAAAGTGCCAAAAACCTCACATAACTAGGTGACTGTGGGGTGCTGTGGGGTACCTTACCCGTCCTTTCCCTGGTGATGAGGGGACAGTTTGGAAGCTACAGTTTGCACCACTGCCCAGCGTATTACCCCCAAATCACACTGCATGTAGCCAATGAGGGGAAAGACCCAAATTTGAAGTATCAAGTACAGTTCCCACTGAATTACATTGTCGTCATAGAGCAGGAAAATGGTAACACTGAGCCATGGTAAGGCAGCAGCAGACACTATCAAAAGAGTACACAAAAGCGCAGACTGACTTGGTAGATGAGACAGCCGTGCGACTATGGGAGCATAAAGGCTTAGTGATGGAAAGTTATTGGGGTATGTGTGTGGCACAAAACCTCTCTATGAACTAACTGTGGCAGGAGCCACACCATTCTACACAGACTTTACTATTCAACGAGCTGGAGTTATTGCTTTTACTGGATGTTAATGGAAAAAAATAAAGAATATAGCATAAAACAATTGCATCAGTTTGACCAAACTGTCTTTAAAAAGCACCTTTCTCCCGAGAAAGGTGCAAAGGGGAATTAATTCCATCTGGTTCCATTCCATGAAGTTTTAAAAGTAACTAAATTCATAGAAAGAAGAGAGGTTGGCAGGGTGGGCGGGGGAGGGGAGCCGGTGTTTCATAGGGGCGTGGTTTCAGTTTGGGATTTAGAAATGTTGAGAAGGTGTTCTGCGGACTTGGCTCAGCCTGTATATTGCTTGCTTCACTAGCATAGAACTCTGGGTTCCGATCCCACACGCACACGAAATGGTGGGCCCAGGGGCGCACGTCTGCAGTCTGAGCACTGGAGAGACAGAGGCAGGAGCCCCTGGACTTTACTGGTCAGCTAATTTTGTGGAATTGACTCTACATGCATACACACACCCCCACGCCCCCACACCCGCATGGACATGTATGCACACACAGACATACACAAGACTGTAAAATAGCTAGCCAGGGTATATGGTGTATATTTTACCTCAGCGTAAAGAATCAGTGAGACTACTGCCTCACGTGACCATCACCTCGGTGTGTGGGAGGTCCTGAGGGCAAGGTGCAGCACTCTCTGTGTGGCCCACACCCAGCAGGTGCCTGGATGAAGGTGTCCTGGATGGTACAGCCTGTTCCTGGCCAGGTGTGAGCACAGGTTGCTCAGGTCTGCATGGTTCCCAGAAGTCATGAGCTGCAGGAAATGAGCCTGGCAGTGCTGCCAGGAGGCCTCCTCCTGACCAAACACACACATGCAGCTTTGGCGAGCAGCTCTGCATGGGTGCTGGCCCTGGAGTACTGCCTTGGGTCCCTGAGGAAGTTTCCCAGCTGTCTCGGGCCCAGAGAACCCAGGTGCTGCTCCTCTGGTTTGGTGGGTCATTCTGTCCTTTCAGCAACCACCGTTTGTACCCACCTAGAGGTGGGTCTGTCTGTGTGCCGGTCTGCCCTGAAGCTTCTTGCGTTTCTCCTGTGTCCCTGTTTGCATCCTAGTGCTGAGTTGCTACCTTGCTGGCCTACCCTAGGGGCAGTGCTCACTCAGTGAGTTAGTCCCCAGCCACACAGGGCAGAGAAGGCTCAGGTGCTGCACCACTAACCTGTGCAGAGCAGGAGAAACTCCACCTAGGTTTTTAGAGTTAGGCTCCCGACAGGATCCAAATGAAACCCCCGCCCAACCTCCCAAGCAGGGCTTTTGGTCCTCCAGCGCTGCCAGCCCAGCCCAGGCCCAGGGAGGCTTCGGACATGTGTTGGCTCCCTTCAGGGCATCTGGTGGTCATCCCCCTCCGGCCTTGCAGGTTTGAGTTGAAATGTCCCAGCTATCAACCCCTTCCCCAGCTCTCTGATAAAGAGCAAACAGAGACTCCGCTCTTACAGCTTCACCTGGAGTTGAGGCTCGCTCGGCCCATGAAGGTAGGCCACCAAAGCCCCTGAGCTCAGGCGTGTGGCCTGAGACCATGGTGCAGGTCCAGCACCAGCTCTGGCACCGCCACTTCAGCTACGACCCCTACCCCAGGCCTGTGGCCACTGTCTGGCTGTGCCGGGCTTTCCGGCAGGCCTGTCTTCAGTTCCAGCAAACCCTGCAGACAGCCTGATACCTGCAGACAACATCTTAATTGCCCAGTAAGACAGTTTGGCTGCGGAGCCCCTTCTGTGGGAAGGCACGGTTTGAACTTCAAAGAGTTTTGTAATGTTTACAGCAGCGCTAGGAGCGACAGGATAATTTTGGTGTCGTTTGGAGAGGAGGCTTGGCGGGACTCCTAACTCGGCTCTGGTCTACAAGCCCCAGGGGCACCCTGGTCTGTGGGACTCACCCGGTGCAGCCCTTTTCCCAACCTGGGAAGGCCGCCAACTCTGCTTCAATGGCGCCTGACTCCAGTCCTACCACAGGGCTGGGCCAGGGCGTGGGCTGGAGCCCCAGCTGAGTTCCCTGCTCCCCAGAAACCTTGGGGGAGGCAGGCTGCTTGCCCACATGTCTGGAGAGGCATGTGCGGATCCGTGGGCTCACCCAAAGAAGAAAAGCTGTGCATTTGTCGTCTTCCAAATGCACAAGCCAATCGATGGGAATCCTGGGGTCTGGCCCTGCTGGGCTTTGAGTAAGGATAGCATGGCATTGACATGCTCAGGTACAGTGCCCCCACCCCAGCAGGGAGGCTGGCATTTGGTGGCTTACTACCTCTCTGGGAGAAGACATGCCCCGACATGCCTGTCCCTGACCCTCGCGGGACCAGGGAGCACCGAGCGCCCTCTGCCTCCTGGGCTTGCAGCTCCTGCACACAAAGGCTTCTGACTGGAGTTTGTGGAATGCAGGGAGGCCTAGGCAGAGCTACTGCAGTCTCAGGGAGCCCTGGGGAGCAGCTGCCACAAAGTGGAACAGGGCTGGACCTTCCTCAACTATGGCAGGAATGTCAGTGTGTACTCTTTGGGGTAGGAAAGCTGAAACAGCCATTTTTAGCAGCTGTGTAGCCCAGCCCTTCCTTTGCCAAGTGATGGGCTGGGTGGCTCCAGGACACAGCTCTGGAATGTGCCAGGTCACACTGTACTTCATGGTGTTAGCAGGGGACAAAGTATCAAGAAGCCAGAGGACAGAAGGAGAGCATGCACGCTCGGGGAGCAGCCCTGCGCTGGCAGTGCTCTTATCAGTGTGCTCTGTGCCCGGGAACACAGACCCTCATGCCTGCCCTGCAGGCCACTTGACCTTAAGAACTCCCAGAACTGGTTGCAAAGCACCCAGTGCTGTGGGGCTGGTGTGTAAAGTATTCCAAGGAGTGCCTTCTGTCCCCATGGTCACTCTGCTGGACAGCCGCCAGCCTCCTTCAGGTCATTTAGCCTAAAACAAGTTCTAGAAGACAAGCAGGCTAGATGTGATCTGAGTTTACCCACCACAGTATGATTCCATTGTTCCTGATGCTTGTTTGAGAAGGGCGTATGGAGGCAGTGGCTGTGGGGACAGTGGGTCTCTGGAACGGGCAGGCCTTCAGCAGCGAGATGCAAAGCTCCCAGCAAAGGAGGGAAGGAAGGCTGGAGGGCTGCAGGGGGGCAGGGTTAAATACTGTAGCCATGGGCAGCCTTAGGCCTGCGCCGGCACACAGAGCTGACACACAGAGGTAGGCGCTGCTGTGGGAAGGGACAGAGGACAGACCAAGAGTTTGCTCAGAGCCTACACTGTCTTTCTCCCTCCTCCCCTGCTTTTGCTACCTGGGTCACAGTTGCTTTTCTAGGTCACTCTCACAATTGAGTTTCTTGCAGCTGGCCTGAGGAGGAGGAAAAGGAGGAAGGGGTGGAGGAGGAGGGCTCCCTGTTGGAGCAGCTGCTTCCAGGGCCCAGCACGCTCTTGTGGCAGGGCACAGCTGCAACAAGATTAGCATACAAAGGAAGCCCTTCTCTACCTGGCTTCGTTCAGCAAATGGAGCACACTCAAGGGCCAGTTTGCAGAGAAAGAGTGCAAGTCCTTTTTCACCTGAGCATCACCAACAAAGCAAGCCCGGGTGAGAAAAACTGGTAAGAGGCAGGTGCTGTATATGCCTTAGAGAGGGTCTGGTGCCCTGTGGCCCCATGCTTTGCCTTTGGCTCACTGGCCCACTCCTATCCTAGCCTCAGGAGTGCTTTCCCTTTCTTTGCAAACTCTCTCTCTCCTTATTTTACTTTATTTTTAAAATTATGTGTGTGTGGGTATGGACACGAGGGCAGGTACTGTGGAGGCCAACAGAGGGCACCAGATTCCCTGAAGTTGGTGTCACATGTGGTCGTGAGCCACCTGATGAGGGTGATGAAACCCAGACTGTGGTTCTGTGCAAGGCAGGAAAGTGCTCTTACCTTCTGAGCTGTCCCTTGTCACACTTAACCACTAAGCCATCTCTGCAGCCCCTCTATTTCTGTTTCAACTCCTGTGTCCTTGGTCCAATTTATTGCCTGTAGTTATAAACACAGGAACCTAATACACCGATAGGTGCACTGGGAAGCCCCAGTGGGTGCCCCGGGATTCAGAACTCAGCTACAATAGACACTTACCCACTGTGGGTCTTGCCCATCTCTCTCTCTCTCTCTCTCTCTCTCTCTTTGTGTGTGTGTGTGTGTGTGTGTGTGTACAGGAAGACAGATAATCAGACGGGGCAGGGGCAGGGAATTATGGGAAGTAGAAACTTGGAGAGTCTATGCTATAGTGATGAGGAGTCCCTGTCTCTATCTAGAGGCCTAAGAACCAGGACAGTGATGCCCAAAGCTGGAAGCGGGGTTCAGATAGCGCACAGTCCCTTTCCCTTAGCCCTGCTCCTCCATCTGGGTGGTTAGCACCAGCAGCACTGAGGACAGAGCCTTCTCAGCCTACTGTTTCCAGTCCCCCATCTCCCCAGCAGTGTCCCTTCTTGAGCATAACAAAGAAGTGACTGAACCCCACACACAGTAAAAAACAGACAGTGAGATAATCGGCCAAAACAAGCACTTTGAAGAGGGGTGGCACCTTTTCCTGACCTGTTTGAGAAAGTGAGTGTGTGTTTGCACACACACAAGCTCTGTCCCAGGAAGAGGCATGTGAACATGTAGACATGCACACACACACACACACACCCACATCTTGTATGCATGCACACACATCCTGTGAGCAGCATACACACAACATACACAGTGGACATAGAAGACAAGTAGGTACCCTGTGGGCACACACACACACACAGAATCTGTGGGCACACACTCACTCACTGTTCTTTATTTGGCCCTGACAGAAGTCTGTGTAAACCATTCCTTTTACTTTTACACTAGTCTTAACCACAGCAGGCCTGAGCAGTCTGTGTTACATACAAGCAGACGGAAACTCACCTGTTTCCTTTTGGAAGCCACACAGGATTCAAGACTGGGTAGTCAGGCTTTGAGCCCACTTCCTCCATCACCTCGCCCACGTCCCTGGAGGCTGATTGGCTTCTGTACTACAGGCTTGGGGCAGGGGTGGGGATGGAGGAAGGCTGGCAAGAACAGTGCCATCTATCTGAGGGGCTCCAGGGCCCATGGAAGATGAGCCATGGGCCAGCTCTTCTCTGGATGTCGGGAGAGGAGCCTGAGAGGCACCTGTCATTTGGCCATCTGTGTGGGGAAGGTGGCGGAAGCCCAGCTGTCAAGCAGCTGCTGCTGAGGGAGGTCTCTGCAAATAGGGTGGGCACCAGATGTGGCTTATGGAGTCACAAGCGAGTGCTTGGGCCTCCACAGCAACTCCATTATTGCTCTTGGGTGACGGCAGCTGCTCCTCCCACAGCTGGGCTGCTGGCAGTGTGGACCACAAGAGGGAGGGCCTCGGGACCCCTGGTGTAACTTGTATTAGTAAGTTGTCTCATGCTGTTTGAACTCATGAAAAGCTGGCTCTGAAGGCCAGATGCCCCTACCCCACCCCTCATCTCAGACCCAAGCATGTTTGTTTCAGAGTGCCCTCCAAGGCCTCCTATGTGGGAGTGAGATGCCCCCCCCAACTCTGTGACGGGGAAGAGAGAACAGTGAAACCACCCAAGAGTAAAGACATCATGTCTTTAAACCAGTTAAAAGGCAAACCAGTCCCCACAGAGGCTACTGTTGTACCACATGGTACAGTAGCAGTGAGACAGAAACTGAAGTATAGCTGTGGTGAGCTCAGCCATGGAGAGAAAGCTCAACCAGGAATGCCAGCTGGCTACCTCAACTTCCTCAGTCAGTTTTTGCTGAATGCTGTGAATGCCTGATGGAATGATATCATCACTACGTCTGTCCGTCTATCTATCTATCTATCTATCTATCTATCTATCTATCTATCTATCTATCTATCTATCTATCTATCTATCTATCTATTCTTTTACTCCAGCTTGCTAAATATTTAATAAATTAACTCATTCAAAACCCAAATTCTGGCTTTTGTGGACCATTCTCTAGACCACAAGACTATACAGGCATTTGAAGCCAAGGGCAGCAGGTTGTTAGAGACCCTGGGTCGGCTCTGAGCTGAGGGGAACAGTGGTGCTAGAGAGTCAGGTAGGATCAGCTTCCGCTCTGGGGAGCTGGTGCCTATACTCTGACCTGCTGCCCCCTGGGCTTCCTGTTTTCTGTTCGCCTGCACGGAGAGTCCTTAGCTCTTTGGGCACAACACATCTCCATCACGGCTTAGCACAGCTCTTGGGAATCGCCTCCAACGATTTGCATCGCCGCTGTCTAGACCATGCCTGAATTTCTTCACAGATACTCACAAGGTGGCTGCAGGACTGACAGCCAAGGCCCATCGCTACTGCAAAAGCCTCTTGCCAAACCCGAGGGTGCTGTGTTCCTGCTGTGGATGTGAGCATCTGGTAATTTAGGTTGGAGGTGAGCTTCCTGGAAACCTAGTATGAGACTCAAGTAAATACACAGGTCCGTGGACCAGAAACTTGGAGACCACATGGCAGAGCAGCTCCTCTCTGCTCTCCCGCGTCTAGGGCCTGGGCTGGGACGCCTGAGTGCTCTGTCACTGACCAGTCTGACAGGTTAGGGGGCCATGGCTGGGGTTTTACTCCCTCCCCTTCACTGCTACTTGGGCTTCTTCACAATATGGTAGCTGGGTTTCCTGGGGCTCCCCAGACAACCGGAAGAAACTACGTGGTGGAATCCCATGGCCACCCCTTCTGCCGCACTGTCCTTGCACATACTGTCAAGGTGGGAGGGCAGAAGGTCTCAGTAAGGGAAACATCGGCTACAGCATTAGGTCATGTATGGATGGGATGTCCACACATGTGGACCCACCCCTCTAAGATAAGTGGGCCTCAGTGTGAGGCGAGGATCCTCGTAAGGAGACCAGAGTGTTATGGAACTCCCAGGGACTCTCCAGCCTGAGGTGCTTCTGAAGGTGGCTTCACATGCCAAGGGAATCCCATAGGTGAGACCCCTGGAAGAGCAGAGTTCTTAGAATCTGGCCTCAGGATGCAACAGTTGGGAAGAGGAAGCCCAGTCAGAGGAGGCACAGATATCACATGACACTCAGAAGCTGCAGACCTGGCTACCCCAATCAGACCTGTGCTCCAAAGGCTCCTGCAATGCCCTCGGTGCTTTATACTTGTGGGGTCAAAAGGCAGATCCGAGGGGCAGGCTTTTAGCCTCTGCCTTTGTCTCTCTGTTTCTCTCTGTGTGTCTGTGTATGTGTGTGTACATTCATGCACATGTGTGACGTCACACAAACCTAAGGTATAAAAGTTAGGAGGGCTGGGCTGAGGTGAGACGAGGACAGTGAACGTTGATGGCTGATGGAGGTTTGCCAAGCACAACAAGCCTAGTGCCACACCTTCCCTGAGCTGGGTCCCGTGGGGACAGGCCCAGACAGACAGGTGACCCTGGGCCCTGTCTGTGCTCTGCATCCCGACTCGTCCCACAGGGTGGAGGGAGTACAGAACTGGACCCATCCCTAAGCACGTGCTAAGAGTGCCCTCTTCTCTTGTCCCTGAGCTCAGGGGAGGTGGGCATTCCTGCACTGCACCTGGCTCTTTGGTCCCCAGATCAGCTGAGAGAACCGTGCCTGTGATTTGACCGTCTTCTAGATGTCCTCTATCTGGAGGGCTCACACTTGCTTGCAGCCTGGAACTATTCAGTCTCCAGTTGTCTCCCCATCAGGACATTTTCATTTTTTTTCTCTTTCCCTGGTGCCCTGGCCACTCTAGTTTGGGGGAGCACCACAGGTCTTGATCAGGATCCCCGGATTTATGTGATACCCTGGAAATCAGTGGTTTGTCCCGTTTTCTCCCTGCCTGCAGAGGCTGCTGTGTTCTGCAGGATTATGAAACACCTACACTCCACTTCTCTGAACACCCACCCTGAACACCCTGACTGTTAAAGGCACTGGGAAGCATTCTTTGGCGGTGTGTCAAGGGTCTGAAGGACAGACGTCATTGTGTGGGGCATTCATGGGAACGTGAGGCATTTTATCCAGCAGCTTGGCAGTAGGATGCACCTGGTTTGGTTGAGCACAGTGAGCCAGAACCTCACCCGGAGCACCATCTCCACCAGGCTCATGGTGCCCTCCACACAACAGTCTCAATTCCTCTGTGCTAAAACCTGCATTCTATTTTTTTTAATAGGTTGGGGTGTAGAGCTCAGGTCCTCATGTTTGGAAGGCAGGCCCTTCACCAACGGAGCCATCTCCCCATCATGACACTGACTGAAGCACTGAAGTAGGCTGCTGATCATGGAAAGCTAGTAATTCAGCCGAAAAGGTAAATAAGGAAAAATAAAAATAAAAAGAAGCAGAAAGAATGAAGACTATGCTGGCCAGTTTCTGTGTCAGCTTGACACAGGCTAGAATCTTCTGGGAGAAGAGAACATCTCAGCCTGTGGGTATTTTCTTGATTAGTGATTGATGTGAGTGGGCCAATGGCACTGTGGGTGGAGCCACTCCTGGGCTCCTGGTCCTGGGGCGTGTAAGAAGGCGGGCTGGCTGGACACGCCAGGGAGAGCCAGCAGGCGGCATTTCTCTGCGGCTTCTGCTTCAGGTTCCTCCCTGGCTCCCCTCAGTGACAAGCTGGAAGGTGAACCCAACCCTTTCCTCCCGTGTTGCTTTTACACGTGGTGTTTTTATCACGGCAACAGAAACCCTAACTCGGACAGAGGCAATGGTAACAGGGCACAGTTGTCACTGAATAAAGTGCAGTCACAAGTCCAGCTTCACGCTTCAGTGGGAATCGACCTGCCCGAGGTCCTTCAGCTCCGTCTGAAGGAACTTGCTTCTCTTGGCTGACAATCCTGCTGCCTACAGGGATGTCCAGAGGTCCCTTTAGAGTGTTTTTGGGCCTTGAGGTTTTCTGGAACTCTTTTGCTTTGTGGTCTGGCCTGAGCTCAGGTATGCTATTGAAAGATTCTGGACAATTTCCATTTGGGGCTGGTGTCTGTCCTTGGTCAAAACCCAAATTCTTGGGCCAAGGATGGGGATAAAGGGCTGACTTTGCACCTACAAGGACCTCAACTGGATGCTGAGAATCCATGCAACAATGACAACAAACCTTGGTGTGATGGTGTGCACTTGTAGTCCCAGCGCTGGGGAGAGACAGGCCAACAGGAGAGTCCAGGCCAATGAAAAACCCTGTCTAAAAAGAGGTGGGTGGCATTGCTAAAGATAGCATGCCATAGTGACCTCCGGCTTCTCCATGAATAAACACACACACACACACACACACACACACACACACACACACAGAGAGAGAGAGAGAGAGAGAAACACACAGAGAAACACAGACACACAGGCACAGACAGACACACAGAAATACAGATAGACAGACACACACAGACAGACACAGACACACACTCACAGATATACAGACAGACACACACACAGAGACACAGACACAGACAGACAGACAGACAGACACACAGCTCTCTAACCTCCTGGTTCTCTACACTTCCCCTTCACAGCCTCTCTGGGTTACACACCCCTTAGAGGAACACTATGCCTTCATTGTATTAACAGTCACAACTCGTCCTACTCATCTTTTCTCATTTTACTAGGTCTCCACGTAGCCAAAGACAGGTCAAGAAGAAGAGCAAATCATGGGCCACATATGTCCAACCGCCACCCTGTCTGCACAACGTTAGCTCAACTATTGTTTACGCCTTCTACAGTGAAGGCTGTCATGATACCCAAGGAGGGACCGAGAGCTGCCGGCCCCCTTCCCACTTCTGCAGGAGCCAGTCTTTGACTGGGCCGTGCTGGACAGTTACCGTAAACACTCCATCTCTCCGGAGAACTGAGCAAGATCACATAGGTTTCTTAGCATGGGAGGAATACGACCACAGTCCTGAAAACACAACACAGCAACAGTCAGTGCTTTGGTACTGATTTCTGTCTGCAGGGTTCCTATTGTTGTGATAAATCACCATGACCAAAAGCAAGATGAGGAGGAAAGGGTTTATGTCGATTAAACTAGGTAACAGTCCGCCACTGAGGGAAGCCAGGCCAGGAGCCTGGAGGCAGGAGCTGAAGCAGAGGCTGTGGAGGGTGCTGCTTACTGCTCTGTTCCCCATGGCTTGCTCAGCCTGCTCTCGTATAGCACCCAGGATCACCAGCCCAGGAGTAGCACCATATCAGTCCCCCCATATCAGTCATCAGTTAAGAACATGCAGCCTAGGCTAGCCCACAGATTGGCCTGGTGGGGGCATATTCTCTGTTGAGGTATCCTGGTCTAAAATGACTCTAGCTATGCCAAATTTGCCATGAAAGCCAGCCAGCACATGTACTGAATCAAACGAGCTAGTGTGTTTCAGGAGAAATGGGGCGACGGTTTGAGATGGCTGGGGCTGTCTTGTGGGTCACAGTGTCTTAGGTGCGGGGAGCTATCTGAGGGTTTCTGAGTTCAAAAGCAAGAGAACAGGCCTGAGTGACTGGAGGGCCTTGTGAAGGAGTGGGCGCTGATGACAGCCACTCTGTCTCACTGTTATAAGAAAGTCAGTAACCACCAGGCCCTGAGGCTGATGGGGTGAGCCAGAGTTGGGTAATCCTGTGGTGTGCGTTGATTTTGGATCATGCTAGGCCCGGATTAATGAGTGTTTAGTTTCTTTCTAACCCAGTTTCCTTAAGGCTCCCCAAACAAAATAATTGGGGCCCAGATGTCTGCAGGGGCAGGTATGGGAAGGGCCACGATTCCTCCAGTTCCAGAACTGCAGAAGGCCCCATGTATGTGTGTGTGTGTACATGTGTGCCTGCCTGTCTGTGTCTCTCTTTGTGTGTGTACCACAGCATACACAGAATTTCAGTTTTCTCCCTCTACCATGTGGGTTCTGGAGTCTGAACTCAGGTCATTAGGTTTTCACCTACTGAATCACCTTACTGGCTCTCCATGTGTTCTGAGACAGGGTCTCTCCAGTGCAGCTGGCACTCATGAATCCTGATACACCAGGTGACGAGTAAACTTCAGAGGTCCCGACTCCATCATTATCTCCCCCCCCCCCCCGCAGTCATGGTCCTATGCTGCTGCACCTGCTCTTGTGTGGGTTCTAGGTGTATAAATTCTGGCCTTCACGATTGCACAGCAAGTGTTTTTCCTGACAAAGCCACTTCCCAAGATCCTCAATGCCTCCTTTTATTATTATTTTTTTAAATTCAGCATGTCTCTTTGGTGACACTGGCCCCAGGGCTCACAGGAATGCTTAGAGACAGTCAGTCCCTGCCGTCTGGGTCGTCATTCAACCTTTTTCTGTAGAGATGGTAGCCATCTCCCCCATCTAGTGCTCTTCTCCCCCAGCTCTTTCCCAACAGGCACTAAAACAAACAAGATGTACAAGGACACTTGTCCTCAGGTCCTCTGCTGGCTGAGCTGAATACCTAGCCTGGAGAAGATGTTATGAACGTAAGCCCAGATCTTCTTGCAAGACATCTTACACACCTGTCTGCTTTCACCACCAAAGAATCGTGTAAGAAAGTTTTTGCTCTTGTTCTAAGTGCCCACAGCCCCCATGACTGAGAATCCAGGGGTGCAGAGGAATACCAGCCTGAGATCATGCGGCTTGGTCTTGGCAAATACTTCTTCACCCCAGACTGAGCAGAGGGAAGGACTGATTCCATCCCCACCCAGCTGGGTGAGCTGCTGGAACTCTTGAGGTTTCTTACAGGAGCATGGGGGAGGGGTTAGTTATAAAAGCGTGGAGACCTCCAAACATTTCTTCCTTCAGAAGTTCCATTCCAGCACAGGCGATTACTTCCTTGTAGCTGCTTGGCTGAGCCCTCCTTCAGTTAGGTCTTTACCCTCCCCATGCTCTAACACCTTCCCAAGCCATGTGCAGCTGGCTCAGACTCCCACACAGCTGGAAGGAGGGAGCAGGGGGGGAGGGGCTGGAGTCGCAGATTTGAATCTGATGACCCTCTCCATTCCCCCTGACATTAGGGACTATCAACAGGTCTGATCTCATAAGGGTTGCCTGTGGATATGAACAGCTGTTCTGTTTGAGATGGTAACAGCCATGCTATGCCCAGAGGACAGCATTCCACAAGAGTGAGGAACCGAAGCTATTGGAGAACTTGCCAATGAGAGCCACTTTCCTCCTCTTAGTAGCAGGAGCTGAGGTTACAAACTTCTTTGTCTTGATAACTCCTCAGCTGTGAGGTTAAGGACCAGGCTATTGCTTGGGGTATGAAAAATCCATTTGTAACCAGGAGGCCTATTTTCCTTCTTTTATTTATCATCATCATTCATCCATAAGATTTCAGTGAATTCTGAGCATCTACTGAGCACGGGCACAAACATTGGGGTATGTGTGTGATGTGTGCCTGTGAGTCACTGGGGAGAATGTGTATAGAAATCACAACACCAGGAAAAAAGTGTGACTTAGTAAGTATTGAGATGGAAAGGGCACAAGGGTCAGACCCTCACACGGACAAGTTGGGTGGGGCCAGGCTGAGGTGGGGGTATAAAAATCTGTAGAGCTAGTCTGAGAAAAGGCTGCTGTGATGGCAAGCCATGGAAGGAACTCACTAAGCACAAAGAATTCTGGGGTGGAAATTCTTGGTGTAAGAACCTGTTCTGTACCCAGTGTCTGTCCTGGGAGGACACCTACAAGTCCTACAGACTCAGGAACTGAAGGAAACTTAGAGGGCACAGGAAGGTCCTAAAAGCTATAAAGCTCACAAAGCCCCTGCCAAGGTCACACAAGCAGGAATAGCTTGTTGGGGAAGGGACACCCCAGCTGGACAAGCTGCGGGCTAGCGTGCAGACTGCTCCAGGGATGTGCTCTTGTGAGTCATCACCCGTGCTGGAGGGGACTGCTCAGTGATGCAGCTGCCTCTGAATCACCCACAATCCTGTAAGTAACCCCGATAAACTCACCGGATCACCAGGTTAGATTGCGGTTGAATTGGTTCTTTGCGCTGTTGCTGCTGCCCTATCTGGAGCGAATCGACATTTTTTTATCTATCCCCAGGAAAAGTCACACAGTGAGACAAAGGAATGCAGGTGGATTAGAGGGCTCAGGCGGGCTGCGGGGTTGAGAAACAGGTCTAACCCATGGCACTCACAGCCATGACAAGAAGCATGGGCCATGTTTAAGACAAAGAAGAAGCCAGAGCTGGGGATACACACACCTACAAGTCCCAGAATTGGGGAAGCAGAGAATGGAAAGTCTCTGTGGCTTGTTAAGGTGGTGAGTTCAAGGTTCAGTGAGAGAGCAAACAAATAGACCGAGCCATAAAGGAAGGTGAAGGCCTTTGTTGTTGACCTCTGGCCTCCACATGCTGTGGGGGGGCCGTGGTCAGTGAGTGAATCGGCAGATGCTCTCTCGCCAGGGAATGAATCCCATCATTGCAGTGGCGGTACCCAAATAGCTTTGCATCCATCCGTGTCTGCTGGTCCTCTGGGCTGCACCCCTGGCTCTGGCTGGGTACACCTGTCATGCTGCCTTCTGTCTTTACCCTCCTCTGCGACCACCACTTATTTCTCAATTCTCTCTTGATCAAGTCCAGTCTCAGTTTTCTGTCCACGATGCCACACTAGCCATGTATTTGCTGACAGTTTCCTGGTAGCACAGGGCCCCGTGGGCTTCAGAGAGAGACCTTGTCACCTCCTTTATACCCCTTTCCAGCACTGGGCCTGGTGGTGTGAGCTGGTCTCCTCACCAGGTTTTCTTTGTCCTGTCTTTTGCTTGCACCTCATGTATGCCTGTTTTGTGCCCTGGGTCCACTCAGCACCCGTGTTGGCTCTTACCCTCTGGGTCTTATCCATTCCCCAGAGCCTTCTGAGCTGTAGCCTCGACATTACTGAGAAGAAGTTTTGACTCAGGAAGGCTTGGAAGCCCTCTTCAGTGGAACTTTGGCACTTAGGAAACTTTGGCATTCAGGGGTCACCCCAGGAGTCTGGGCCAGGTGGAATGGGGCATGTTGGGTCTGCACTCTGGGAAGCCAAGTATCTAGGGCTGCCCTTGTTTTTCCGAGAGCAGTGAAGGGGCTCTTTCCTAGGGGAGTTTATGGGAATGCCAGCCAAGAGGATCCAGGGGCCTTGGGGAGACTGAGGGAATGGAGGTTACCTCACACACCAAGGGGACAACCTGCCTGAGTCTGCCCTATGCCTGGCAATTAGCATCGGAATTAAAACCCAGTTGTTCCTGGTCTGTTTGACTTTGACACCGCACTGTGTGGCCATTCTGTCTCCAGCACCTTGTCAGGCCTGTGAGTGAAGTCAGGGCTGCTGTCAAGCCCCTGGGAGGAAGGCGTGAGCTGCCCACAGACCTTGCTGACCAAGTCCCTCTGGATCACTGTGTGTTTACAAGCTCACAGTGAGAGCCTCTAAAAGGATACTGGGGTGGCTTTCAGTGAAAATCTGGGGCTCACCAGGGTTCCTGGGTGCCCTGGGAAGAATCACATTTATGTCACCCCTCAATTCTCAGGCATATGTAGGAGTGCATATGTAAGAGAGAGAGAGTGAGTGAGAGTGAATAGGGCATTGTGCACACCCGTACACTTCATTCTCTGGCAGCTTGGGCCCCAGTCACAGCCAGGGAATACTCCCATAAAGGAACTGTGACCAGAACAAGCTCACTCTGTGTGGAACCTGGGAGGACACTAAGATAACAGGAGTGGTTGTCTGGGAATGTAAGGAACCGCTCTGACGAATGAGCATGAAACGTATCTCCATCACCTGAATATGCTAGGACAGTGCTAGGGACAACATTCGGGACTGGTTCCAAGCAGTCTCTCCCTGGCTGTCAGCTTTCTGCTTCCCTTCTTTAGAGCCAAGCAGAACCACACAATCCACGAGGAACGGAGGGAAAGGTCACCCCGACCTTCTAGGGTTTTCTCTTTGCATATCTTGACAGCCACGAGGAGACTTGGCTGAAGGGCAGATAGAGAAAGAGGGAGGGAACCAGAACCCCCTCAGGCCCACTGAAGGATCAGTCCGTGGGCTGATGGATGGCAGAATCCCTCCTACCTTCTCTAGGGTCCAGACTTACAAAGGAATGCGTGATTTTGCTCTCTATCTAGGAGAAAGAAGCGAAGCATGTGTTTGTTTAGTGGGAAGAAACACTCAGTGGAAAACACTGGATTAGATTTCAGTCATGTATTTTCAAAAGCGAGTGTCATGGTTTTATGAACGCAGTTGAGTTTGGACTTATGATCACCAAGCGTTTTAAAGTGAGCACCACTAGTTTCAGGCAGTGTGGGGCAGCCTGGCTTCCCAGGGCACAAGGATGACTTTCACACTGAACACAGCCCTGCAAGCACGACCACCGACCATTCTATTGAGGAAAGGTCTGTGATATTAATGACAAACCCACGGATGTCCTCAGGGCACCAATTAACAGGTGCCACATCTATTGAGGACCCTCTTCAGCTGTCTGTGACTGAGAGTATTGCTGCTTAATGGGACCTGTGAAAAGTCAAACTGGAGGAACACAAACACACATCCTACAGACATGGCCAAGGCAAGCTCAGACACGAGGGTCTCTGCCTTTGCACAAGCACTCTGACTTTTTTAGGCTGGAGGTATAGAGGTACAGCCTCTGTGGGGGTGAGTGTGTGTGTGTGTGTGCGCATGTAGGCCAGAGGCCAATCACAGGCATAATTCCTCAGGACTGTTCATCTTGTTTTTTTGAAAGTGGTTTCTCATAGGCCTGGAAATTGATTGGGCTAGGCTGGGTGGGTCCATGAACTCTAGAGCTCTCCTGCTCTCCACCTGCAAAGCATTGGGGTTACTCGTGGACAGTACCATGTGTGCTTGGCTTTTTAACATGGATTCTGGGGATTTAAGTTAGGTCCCTGTGTTTGCAAGGCAAGCGCTTTGCAAAGAGAAAGCCACCTTCCCAAGCCTGGAAACACCTTTTAATCTCCGTTATGCGGGGACTGATGACTGGGAATACTCCACCTAACCCCACTGTTAGATCCAGGCGAGATCCAGGCGTTAGGTCCTCGTGAGATGCTGTGGGAGGCCTCACATAGCAGAAAGGAGAGGCTGCCTTGCATGACAAAGCCTCATCACACCTCGACTCTCATGAAGGGAGGATTCCACTTCCAGTCTCACCCAGAGACCCGGGCATGGCTGGATCTTGACTGCCCTGCAGAGGACCACACATAGATGGCCCAATCCTCCACTGACACTACCTTTGGAAGGTTGGGGGCCCTTTCAGGGTCTGGTAGGAGGATGCTGCCTCACCGGGGCTGTGATGCTGGTGATGTCTCAACCTTCTCTTTGCTCATCGAATTGGCCCTGGTGACGAGCACCTTTGCACTGTTAGAACCCCTAGGTATGATGTGACACTCTGCCACAGGTCCTGGCACAGCAAGGCCAGCTGACTATGAACTGAAGCCTCTGAAACTAGATGTTAAAACAAACTCCTCTTACTCTTGAATTTTTGGAGTTTCTTCTTTTTTTATCATAGCCAGGAAATGCTAACAGTCTATCATTTTCCTTTAACTTGGTGTCGAGGCTTTCTAGACTATTCCGGGCATCCTATTACAAGTTGGCTATAAGGAGTCAGAGGAACTGAGTGAGGCGTTTGGCTTGGAGTAGGTCCACGTGCACTTTTTATCTCCACATGTTTGAACTGCCATCTATGGAAGCCACTTTCCCTAACCATCAAAGAATCCTCGGAACCGGCCCTTCCAATCCCCCAGGATCTTTCTGGCCCACATCTGTGACTCATAAATATGAGGAACAAGCTTGACTACTTTGACACGTTCATGCAGTGAATCGGAGAGGGAAGAGCAACTGGTTATTTGAAGAGATCGCCTACACACCACGGTTTTGAGGGACAGCTAAGAGTGACTTTATTTTGCCTAAAAGGGACGAGCTGTAGATTGCCCAGCATGTATATTTAGAAGTGCTGAGGGGGGAGGAGGGGACAGCCATGATGGGAATGCTGCTTTGAAGGCTGTGATGAGAACGGAGGACAGTGAGGGGTCTGTACTCTAAGCTCATCAGTGAGTGAGCCATGAGCTGCTTGTGCGAAGGCAAGAGGATGTCAGGATCTAGGGAAGAACCCGGGGTGGGGGGAGGGGGTTGGGGGAGGTTTTGGGAGTTCCAGGAGGCCTGCCAGCTCTGATTGCAGGCTTGCTGGTGGGGACTGGGAGGGGCTGTGCCGCTTTGAAGGGAAACCAAGTGTGGCTTGGTACCTCATTTTCTCGGACAGTGTGAGCATCAAACATTGCAAGAGGTTAAGAAGGAACCACAAGACACAACTGAAACTAGTCTCCTCTCCCCTTGGCAAGCGGGTGGGAGCTTGGAGCCAGATCTGACATGCTTTAGGAAAGATAAAGTATTTCTTTCATGTCAGTGGCTTGGTGACTTGTTTGGCTTTCTCTTTGTGCGTGCACACGCGCGTGCATGCTGGTGTGTCAAAAATTTGAATAGTTGTGTGTGTGTGCATGTTGGTGTTTTAAGTGAGTTTATTTATTTGAATGTGTTCATGTGTGAGTGATACTGTGGCCTGAATTGTGTGTGGCTGCCAGAGGGCAACAGCTTGTGAGAGACTGTTCTCTCCCTCCAGTATGTGGCTCCCAGGATTGAACTAGGGTCATCAGGCTCAGCAGCAAACACCTTTACCTGCTGAGTCATTTTGCCAGCTCACCTTTTGAATTTTTCTTTTTAATGAAATCTCTCTTGGGGCTGGAGCTCTCCGAGGGGGCTAGCTTGGCTGGCCAGAAAGCCCCAGGCGTCTGTCTGTCTGTGGCTCTCCAGAGCTGGAATTCCAAGCAGACACTACCGTACACAGATTTTGTTATTCTTTGTGTGTGGGTCGGGTCTTCAAAAATCTCAGGGCAAGCATGTTACTGACTGAACCCTCACACCCACCCTGGGACTACACAGAACGAATGCTTCCTGCTCACCAACTCTCTCATCGGCTGGGAAATTCCCTCACTCCTTCATGTGAAGGATGGGGGACCAGGAGCGAGCCTGCTTCAACAGCCCTTGTGGCTGCATCTCCCTTAGGGAGGGCATTTCCCAGCCCATCCTGCTGCTACCAAGGGTGTGTGAGAAGGATGGCTGTAGGGAAGACATCCTGCCTTTTCTTTCTTACTCCCGGATGGGATGATATTTCTGCAGCCTGGTACTGCGGCAGCTCCACGAGGTGACAGTGGCTACTTACTCAAGCATTTAGCAAACTGCCCCAGAAGGTGTGAATCAGGGCTCCCCATTAACATGCTGCCTGCCTCCCTGGGGCTGCGGGGTGGGGGGGAAAGGAGGAGGAACTCACCTCTGAGATGCTGAAAACCAGGCACAGCTGCTGTAGAGCCGGGCCACACCTGTGATGCTATTACTCAGGTATTTCTGGATCACCATGAAATAAATGCTCTTGGCCTGAATCAAAAGGTGAGGGATATGTGCAGCACAAGGAGTTGTGGTTATTTGGCAGCCTGGTGTCAGCAGTTTATCAAAACTGGGCGAATGTTCCCTACACAGGACGCAGCAAAGGCTGTGCACACACGCTATCTGTGAGGCACTGCTGCCTGTCTCTGAGGATGTGGCCGTCTTCTGCCTCAGTCCTGCTTCCCTTCCCTTCACTCTGGTGTCTTTTTTTTCTAATTTCTCCACAGCCACACAAGGCTGTGGCAACATCTTACACCCTCAGTCCCAGGTCCTCCTCTCAGGTTCCTCTCGGCTGCTTCTGGGGCACACGCTGAGCATGTGAGGGTCCAGGCCCCAGCCTCTCTAGCTCCCTGGCTGTGCGGAAGACATTCATCCTAAAGCAGAGCCCCCCTGTGGTTAGCACCCAACCAGCCCTCACCTCCCAGGAAAGGCCCTCTCGGCTCCTTTGATGAACAGGTGAATCTCCTTGATCTTCAAGTCTTGTAACCTTCTAGAATACCTTTGATCCTCAAAGCTGCTTTCAAACCCACCAGCTGGGGGCTAACGGGCAGATACCAGAAAACCTTGATACTGTTCCAGGATGGCTTCAAGGTTGGGCTTCTAAGGGAAAGGGGGCCATTCCCACGCCTCTGGAGCTTGGGACGGCCTGCACCTGAGAAGGCAGGGGCGGACAGAGGTGGTAGCCAGCATATGGAAGGATGGGCACCGAGTCCCTTTTGTGCCTCCAGACCCACCGACGAATTCTGTAGGTGAACACAGCCTGCAAAGCGCGAGGGAGAGAGATACGGCTGGCAGGAATGTGCTTTCTTTCTCCTCCTCTTCTCCCTCTGATGTTCTGGAAGCTTTCGGGACAGGCAATATGTTCACCCATTGAATATGAACTTCCACAGGCTCATAGGTTTGAACACTTGGTTTCTAGTTGGTGGTGCTATTCGGGAAGGTTCTAGGACATTCAGAAAGTGGTGTCCTGTTGGGCCTGCTTCAACAGCCCTTGTGGCTGCATCTCCCTTAGGGAGGGCATTTTCCAGCCCATCCTGCTGCTACAAGAGTGTGTGAGAAGGATGGCTGTAGGGAAGACATCCTGCCTTTTCTTTCCTACTCCCGGATGGGATGATATTTCTGCAGCCTGGTGCTGCAGCGGCTCCACAGGTGGCAGTGGCTACTCAAGCATTTAGCAAACTGCCCCAGAAGGTGTGAATCGGGGCTCCCCATTAACGGGCACATGCTGCCTGAGCCTCCCTGGGGTATGTTTGTGTGCGTGCTCACACTCATGTATGTCTGCATGCTTGTGGGGTGCAGAGCCTTCACTCTAGTTCCTCAGGCACAATCCTGAGGAACTTTCATTAAGTTTTGAGACATCGTCTCTCATTGGCCTGGAACTCTCAGATTCATTGAGACCGGTTGGTCAGCTAGCCCAAGCATCTCCCTTTTTTTTTTTTTTTTTCTTTTTTTCTTTTTAATGTAGGTTTTGGAACTCAGGTTTTCTTGCTGGAAAAAAAAAGAAAGAAAGAAAGAAAAAGAAAACCAGTTCCCACAAATTGTGCCAGTGCCCAGCCCAGCAGTTAGTCTCTCTTAGCGGAGGTCTTCAGTTATGGAAGGAGCTGTGGTACCCCTCCACAGGCGGTCAGGAAGCAGAATCATCAGGTGTCCTGACACCAAAATACATCTGGACTTCCAGATGGGTCCAGCAACTATGCCAGATCAAGCCCCCTGGCAAGCTAGATGTCTATTCAAAGTCGAGAGCCATGGCCCTATAAACAATGCCAGTGCTGGTGCCAACACACAGACCCCTGGGAAAGGGGACCAATCAATGGCCCAAATTCCCACCCACTTTCTCCCTGAAGCTCTGTGGAGGGCTACAGATGAGCCTTCCATGCATTCATCCAAGAACGTTCACTGGAGGACCGTCCTCCGTCGAAGGCTGGTAGTCGGGTGCTTTCCTGCCTGGATCATAGTGCTGCGATCCTCTCCTGAGCTGGCAGGGCAGGACTGTGATGGCTTCCTGTTCTGTGGGGCAGTGAACCGGGAGGGTTTGTTCACACCGCCGGCCAAGAGTGCTGTTCGGCACAGGCGTTGGCAGGCCACTGACCTGTCACCTCTGCTGTTTCCACTCTGAATGTGAATCTCGCCCTCGGATTCTGACCTATGTTCCAGCACCAATGCAGGGAGAGCCCAGGGCTGCCCTCTCCTTGCTGATAAGTGTGTTTGGCCTGACTCCCCTGCCGCTGCGGCCACTCTTCTTAGTCCTTCCAACGTGGAATGAAGGCAAGCTCTCAGCTGCGGGGTGGGGCCAGCTAAGGAATCCAGCCTTGCAGGTGACAGGTTCTCAGCCTTTCCAGCATGGGCCACCCAGTCCCTAACCTGGAAACCAATAAGTCTCCCTGAAATATATGTTTATTCTAGTCTTGTTTCCTACAGGGAAACCCAGAAACAGGCTTGCATCCTTTGAGCCAGTGTTTTTGAACTTAAAAAAAAATCACACTAAAATATATATAATGTAAAATTGACCATTTTTTTTTTTACCGTTTATGAGGCTAAGATGGGTAATAGTACTCGTGCCCGCATTGCAGAGCAGCCAGCCTCACCGTGAGTGTTCAGAACCTTTGAGCCCCCCGCTGAACTAGAGTTGTACCCATTAAACACTGAGCCTGCGTTCCCACTCCCTGCCACTGCCATCCTGTGTTGCCTCTCTAAAGTTGACCATTCTAGGGACCTCCAGGGGCGGGGTCACACAGCCTCGGGTTTGTTGCGACTGCCTTATGTCACTCAGCATGGATGCAGTTTGCTGTCAGAGGTCGGAATTCCCTTTCTCTGAGAGGCTGGACACAAGGATCATTTCCATACCCTGATGGCTTTAAGCCATTCTGCTGTGAGTTTGGGGGTGGAAGTGTCTCCCAGAATCTCTGTCGCCAGTGGTTGGGTGTGTACATTGGGCGTGGCATCCAGAGCTCACAGGTCATAGACTGGGTTTTCAATCCCTTTTAAGATCATCACAGAACCAGCAAGAATGTACTGGCTGGTCTTCGTGAGCATCTTTGCACACCAAGGACCTGTGGACCATAGTCCTTTGCGTCCTGATCAGGTTCCTGTTGAAGCAGCCCGGAGTTGGTGACTTGGACACAAGGAAGACATGTGAACTGTGGCGTGTGAGGGGCAGAGGGCTGAGCCCTTGGGGAAAGCTGCAGGTCCTCTGGGGCTTCGCAAAGCTCGGAACTCATTCCTGTCTCTGCTGTCCTGCTCCAGGGACTCTTGCTCAAAGGTTGATAGGCAGGTTCACTGGCTTTGGAGAATCCCCAATCAAAAACTACACCCAATAGCCCGGTGTTTACGGCCACCTCGGTGACTCTGAATGCTTTGGGTCCAAGACATTGCAACAAACACATGTATGTTAAACAGAGGTATTTTTTTTGGGGGGGGGTGCTGCTGTGGGAATTTAATAATATACACAGAAGCTTCAAACAATTATGCTTTAACAAACATCATACAGTCAGCTCCAGTCACGGCGGACACCGTCCAAGGCCCACCGGTGCAAGCCTTGACGCCACAAATAGTAAAGAATCCTATGCATATACTCTTTTTTTTCCTATATGTAAGCATATGACAAAACCTAATTTACAGATTATCATGGAGAGAGATGGAGATGGTAATGAAATAGAGAGACTGCAATGATACCTAATAAAAGTTACACAAGTGTGATTTTCCTCTGGAGACTTACGTCTTGCCACCATCACCACCATCATCATCGCCACCATCACCATAATTACCCCCATCAACACCTGCTCACAGTCACCATCACCACTAATCACTGTCATCCCTACCACACCATCAACATCATTGTCATTGAGCCCGGGTGGCATGTAGCTCAGGCTAGCCTCAAAACTGCTTTGTAGCCGAGGCTGGTGTTAAACTCCTGATCCTTGTACCTCTACCTCCCCAGGCTGGGATTACAGGAACATATCACTACATCTGCTCAATGCCATGCTGGAGCTGGACCCAGGGCTTCCAACCTAGCCATATCTTCAGCTCGCAGGTAGTGTGTTTGAACTGAAGCGGCTGCAGGGAACCGAGCCCCGGAGAGCAGACCATAAGGGGGAAGTTGCTGTGTCCAGCAGGGACAGTAGTTTGGAGAGGCCTCGGCTGTGTGGAAACGCACCCTGCTAACAGGGGAGAGCACAATGGCCTGAGACTTAGCTTGCTCCAGGTGTGTGGTGTTTGATCCAGCCTCGGGATCACACATGCGCCTATGTCTGGATAGTGGTGAAATAACAACCAGGACTTAGGGAGACGGAGGCAGAGCAGAAGCACTGGCTTCCTGGGGCCCCGACAGTGACCTCTCCTGCAGAGACGGGCTGAACATTTTTACGTAGTCAAGCTCCAGTCTTAGGCTAGAAAATGAGTTTGTTTCGTGTCCTGTTTCCTTCTGGAACTTCCTCGCCGAGGACAGGGTAGTGCCGTGTTTGGCTCAGGCCGTGGCTCACATCCTCCCATGAACTAGCTGTGCTTCACCCAGGCCCAAGTGGCTGTTACGTTTGTCTGGGTGAAGGTTGAGCCCAGGGTTGTAACAGAGGGAGACCCTGCTGCCCGAGCAACTGCTGGTACTGCCAGGCCTGTGCCTTGTCTGTGGTAGGACCAGGGGTCTGAGTGCCTGAGGGAGTAAGGGAGTTGGTAAGATCTTCGTGTGTGTGTGTGTGTGTGTGTGTGTGTGCGTGCACGCGCGGGTGTGAGCATGAGTGTGAAGGTCAGAGGACACATTCCTCAGGCACTGTTGTGTTTTGGTCAAACTCAGGTCCTCATTCTTGCAAGGCAGATTATTTGTAGCCACAGCAGTCTCTCTAGTGAGGGACAGGTGCTTTTCGGGTTGCCAATTGGACACAGCTTGAGCATGTACCCAAGTGTCTCCTGTGCGGAAGCTCAACCCCACTGTAAGGAGTGAAGAGGATAACAGCCCAACCATCAGGTTTAGAGGGGGTGTCATTGGGATCACGGAAGATCAGTGAGGGGGAATGCCATGGCTGACCCTGGTGGCTTTGTGAGGAAAGGAGGAAAGCCTGGGGGATGTTCCACGTCTCACTGAGCTGAAGCCCTGCCCCATCTCAGAATGCCAGCAGCGCTCTCACAAATACGGGCCCTTCACCCTCTGGAATGGCAAGAGGGGCTCACCTATATTAAAAACAGAGAAGCCTGGTTAAGATATTTTATTATAGCAATTTTTTAAAAAGCCCAGAGTAACATGTATCCCCAGAATTGTATCTCTCGGAGGCTATTCTCCTACGATGTGGCCTTTTCTCCTAGGAGAATAAACTTGTTTGTGCAACAAGCTTTTACTTATTGAACTTTAGCCATGAGCAAATTACTGTCTTAGTCATAGCACCTGAAGTGAAGGTAGTTGCTAGGCTGAGAGAGTTGTCATGGAAACAAAAGAAAGGCTTCTCCGCCCTGTTCACTGGAACCTTTTCCAGGAGGGGTGGGTAAGGTCCTGGCCCTTTCTCCACTCTTGAGGAGACCCCTTGCATGTCTGCCTCCCCCACCCCCAGCACTGCATGCAGGTGGCTGTCCACGGTCCTATCCTGTTTGTCTGGGGCTGCTCTGGAAGAATGAGTCTTCATTCTGCTTGTTCCCTGTGACTCCCTCTCCAGCCTCTAGGGTCCCAGCTGCTACCCTATGGGATTGCACACTTTCCTTTCCCCCTCACATCCACGTGACCCACTGTGAGGCTGTCATCAGACACAGGCTGTCATGTACCTACACTGTCACCTTCTAAGTGGAGCCTTTGGAGCCACAGCCCTCTGAGTTTTGACTGTTCTACTCAGCCCTATGAAGTGGGACACATAGGACCAAAGGGCCCAGCTGGAGTCCTGTTGGAGGTCTGAGTGGTTGGAGGCTGTGGGTGTGCCGCCCACTGACAGGTAGCCTCGTGGCCAAGGTGTTTCTCACCTGTAATACCTTTCAACGTGTGTGTGTGTGTGTGTGTGTGTGTGTGTGTGTGTGTACAGATATGCACCCAACTATGCTATAGTGCATGTGGGAAGCAGATGACAACTTTCAGGAGCCAATGGTTCTTTTCTTCCACTAAGACTCTCCCAAGGATCAAACTCAGATTGTCAGGGTTGGCAGCAAATACCTTTACAGGCTGAGCCATCTCACCAGCTCTTACCTTGATATCTTGCAGATGAATGAGACGCTGGACGTGACCCAGGGAGTTCGCCCCCCCCCCCCCCCCGCCCAGCTGGGCATTGTCACACCACAGGGTTTGGAGATGGACCTTCAGCTATATATAAAGGAAGTTAAGGTAGTAATGGGGCCCTGAGAGCCTCCAGGAAGCCTGGGGCAGGCCTTCTTCCCTTGCCATCATGGGCTTCTGCTTGGGTGACTTTAGACTGTTTTCCACGGAGCACTTCCACACTGGGTGAAGGCTGGTTGGGGCAGCTGTCTCCTCCTGCACCGATCCTAGTGTGATAGTCTACCAGCCACCGTATCTTTCTGTCAGTTCTAGAATAGTCTGTGCTCCTTGGGGTAAAGATTTTTACGTAACGGACAAACTCTGCTTTTATTATTACATTGTAAACTGGGAAAAGCCATTAACCAGGGACACCCTGCTGGTGCCCTGGCCCTGACTCCATTTACATAATGAAGCGCTCTGGAAAGCAATAGAAATGTTGTTCTTTGCTCCCCTCCTGGCTTTTTTTTTTTTTTTTTAATTCTGCCATTTAATTATTATTTTCCAAGGCAATGGCTTTGCTGTGTCTTGCAGACTTGAGGTGGGGAGGAGGCTGAGTTCCCCACAGGGAGCTGCAGTTCCCTGGGAGTAGGGATGGGTCTGAGCCCTGGTAACAACAGTAACTAGTGTAGCAAGGCCCTGGCCTTTGATGTGTGAAGATTAAACAGCATGTCAAGCTGGTGCTGCAAGCTTGAGTGAAACAAGATAATATAGAAGCCTGATACCTTCGGGCGCCAAAGCCCTATAAAGATAAAAATCAGATTATAAATGACAGTTTCCAGGTTAAAAAAAGAAAAAGGAGTCTTAAGATGTGTTTGCACAGCAGCAGCCGCTAGCTAGCAGACGCTGCTGGCAGACATGTGCGCCCCACATGCTGCTGGGAGAAGGAGGGGAGGAAGGAGGCAGGAAGGCGGTATCAGCCCGGGGCTCCTCCGGTCCTCCTGGGGCTCTGCAGGGTAGGAACCCAGATGCAGAACCCCAGTCGTCTTCAGCCCTTTCCAGGAGGCTGCAGAGGGGCTTTCCAGGTGGAAAGGGGGCCCCAGAACCCTCAGCTGTTCACCTCGTGCTTGAGTGAGAAGTTGGGAAAGATGCTACTGTCCTCGAGATAGAGATTTGAGAGGGACTGAGAGACTTGGATGGGGCAGGGTGAGGGGTGGAAGTGGGGCTTCCATGCCAGATGCATGCTGGGACCCGTTGAATACTATGGCTCAAGTAGGGAATTGCCACTGTGGTGGTCACCACTAGGGGAAGGTTCTAGACTGGGTTCACATAGCTAGTTGGACATGTGGATCTGGATTAGTCTCTCTATGACTGTCTCTGTTTCTCTCTCTCTCTCTCTGATACACACACACACACACACACACACACACACACACACACACACTCAGCTGTAACAGAGAGCCCCAGAGCCTGACTCTTGACAACTGCAGGTGGCCATTGACTTCTTAGTGTGACGTTCCTGTGTGAGGGTGGGACACAGTCCAGGCACTAGAGATTAAAGAACTGGTGAGATCATGGCCCCAATGAGGTATCTATCTATTTGTTACAGACTGACCCTTCAGCTTATTGTGCAGTTTTAGGCTGGGCCTGATGTCAGTGTATAGTCCATGCTGGTCTCCAGATGGCAGCAATCCTCCTGTCTCAGTGTTGGCATGATGTGCATGCTCCGCCATGATCAGTGTAAAGAAGAGCTGGTGGGTCTGGGATTCCTGACTGGACAGCAGGAGGAGCTGAGGACAGAGTGTCGTGGGTAGGAGAGGGGTCAGGAGAGAGGGTAGGAGTGTGGGAGGTGACCTCCCCAAAGCCTTTGGGACACACTAACCGGGTGAGTAAAGGCTCCCTTGAGTGGCATAAGCAGAATCCAGACTTAGTTGGGATCCCTCGGCCAATGGCCAATTCTGTGCCATTTGGAGTTTCAGCAAACAGCAAATCGACCCCCCCCCCCCCCCATTTAGAGTCTTTCCACCTTCTCTGTGAGGGTTGTAGTAGCTCGAGTGTGAAATGTTCCCTACAGGCTCCTGTGTGTGCGTATATATGGTGTGTGTGCTGTAGCATGGGTGTGAAGGTCCGAGGACAACTTTCGGGAGCTGGCTCTTTTTCTGCTCTGTCAGTCCTGCGGCTCAAACTTAGGTCATCAGGCTTGATAGTAGCACCTTTACTCCTGAGCCCTTCTGAGGGGTCTGCCTTCAGACCTCACAGCGCAGTGTCATTTCCTGCCTGAGCTCTGTGACCTCGGTGTTCGGCTGGCCTTCCTCACGCTGTGCCTGTCCCACCACGATGGAATAACCTGTGAACTCTGAGCTCCGGAACAAGGCCTGTTGTCTGTAAGTTGCTTTCACATATCCATCACAGCCAGGAGAAAAGTCCGGGTCCGGCACCCCTTTGGAGAGGCGGAGGCCTCTTGGCTTTAAAGCACAGTGGTCCAGAGGGCAGCAGGAAGAGGGCAGGCTAGCACGGGTGTTAGCAGCCTGGACTCTCCACCATGCTGGGCGCCCGGGGTTTCACTTCTCTGTGCTCTGGTCACCTGGGCTGGAGGCTGTGGTGACTCATCTTCACGGCCAACTGGACTGGAATTGGAATGGAGTTGGAGACACGCTTCTCAGCATGCCTGCTAGGGTGTAACCAGAGAAGTTTAAATGTGGGTGGCACCATCCTTTGGCTAAATAAAAGGGAGACCGTGAGCTAGGTGCCAGCGAGCTAGGTGCCAGCGTGCTGACGGCAAATGCGATGTGATTGGCTGCCTCACACTTCATCCTCTGTACCTTCCCACCATGGTGACTGCACTCTCTGACTGTGAGCCCAAATAAACCCTCTCTCCCTCCTTTCCCTCCCTCCCTCCCTCCCTCCCTCCCTCCCTCCCTCCCTCCCTCCCTTATGTTGCTTTTCTCTTGTATTTTGTCACAGCTGTAAGAAAAGTAGCTGATGTCGGGATCCCTCCCTGCCTTAGAGGACGCTGAAGGCTATGAGTTAATGTGGACAGGCTCTGTGAAGTAAAATCGAACAAGGATGTACTCGAACACAGGGCAGCTGCTGCCCCTCTGGATCTCACTGCTGTGGGGTGGATGTGTGAGCTTCCTGAGGAGCGTGCAGAGTCGTGACTGCTTCGGTCTGTGCTTCCTGTGCACTGGCCAGGCTGTGCAGAGGCTAAGAAGCGCTCTGTGCAGCATGGAGTGGTTCCTGTTGCTCCCGAAACACAAGTCCACGGAGGGTCCTTCACAGCAGCCACGCAGCAGGCCTGGCTGGGCAGAGAGGCATCTCCATCCCCTCTGCTCACACATCACAGGAGGACTGAGCCCCAGCTCCATGTGCCTGTCACCTGGCAACGTGGGCTGGTGAACAGGGAGTGAAGAGCCACTTGCCTGGCTGTGGTGACTCATCGGAGGAACAGTGCCTGGGAGGCCGGAACCAACCGGAAGCGGTGGTTTGCCTCCTTATCATTTGACCCCACGAGAGTTCAGCTTGCTCATCTACTGCTGGGCTGCCCTGTGTAACCAGAGGAGCAAATCTAAACTCCTGGGTCCAGATCAATGTCTGTTGGTTGCCAAACACTCCCGTGACACGCCCCCAACTCTAACCGTCCCATCCCCACTCTGCTTCTGCCAGGAGAGGTGCAGTCACACTGGGCACCCTGGTCCTGGGAGGTCGAGTTGTTGTCCAAGGTCTCCAAGCCTCTTGAAGGGACTGTCCCCCTAAGGGAGCTTTGCCCCCTTTTGAACATTGGTGACCTACCTGAAAGTTGGGCGTAAAAGTGACCTTAAGAATCTGTTGTTGTGTTCTCTTCATGGTGCTGACTTGTAGGGAGAGAGAACTTAAAATTGTCACTGTCCCACTGACCAATGCTGCCATGAGCACGTCATGGCTCCTCAGGGTGAAAAGTGTGTGCCCATCAGCATGGAGGGGGTACTGTGCTGACTCTGTGGATCTCTGCTAGAGCGTGTTGTAGGCTCCAATGACATCATGACAGTGTCTGCGCTGTGTGTCCTCTAAGGGTGCTAGCCAGGCCCTGGGGAGCAGGAAGCAGGACCGTGGCCCAGAAGCCACCCTGCTCACCTGGGTAAGGTGCCATTCACACCACTGCCATGAGTGTGACCTGAGTTTTGTCCTGCATTCCATGGTTGTCTTGCCCTCTCTCTTTAGCTGCTGCCCACCAGGTCACACTGTTGCCTTGAGAAAACTGGGTCTACCATCATCTAAATAAAATGACCCTCTGAAATGCAGGACAGAAGAAAACCATGCATTTAGATACAGTCTAAGGTGGTACCTGAGACTGTAGAGAACTCTGTGTCTCTCTAATTAAATCTCTAACTCCAGGTTTGGTCCAGTATCCCCCAAGTAACTTTCAGGGGACCAGGTCCACTTACAGATGTGTGTGGTACAGAAGTGACCTTGTGATTCTCTGAGCTCCTTCAACTGTGCAGAGTGAACCTGCTGAGCAATCTGTTGGCCAAGATGACTCACAAATTCCCCAGTTGGTCGTAAATGGGAAGAATGCCTCCAATGGCCACAGACGGAGACCTGCATTCCTAAATCCCCAGCACTCTAATTTTGGTTTAATATTTCTACAGGGGCATTTGGTAGTGTTTGATATCAGCTATGGAACACAAGCCCAATGACAGACAGACAAAAAT
The DNA here is from genome assembly GCF_907164565.1 of Psammomys obesus. Classification (NCBI taxonomy): domain Eukaryota; kingdom Metazoa; phylum Chordata; class Mammalia; order Rodentia; family Muridae; genus Psammomys; species Psammomys obesus. The sequence goes on from NW_026596162.1 coordinate 15,463,356, forward strand.
AACAGCCTATTTATTTCAAAATAGTAGCATTTGTTCTGTCAACCACATTTCTGGCCAAATATGGAAAGAGCGGTCCCTTTTGCCAACTCTGCTATGGGCCTCTGAACAAAGCAACACTCTCTGACAATCTTCATTAGGTACAGGCTCTTCTGTTGGGCCGGGTGCTGTGGCTGATCTTTGCATAGGCCTTTCATTTCTGCTGCTGCCAAAGCACTTGGCAAAATTTCTCTCCCTGTGGCAGGGAGAGGTGGGCAGGTTTCCCAAATGAATGAGAGCTGACAGTATGGCTATCTATGGGAGGCAGAGGCAGCAGGATCAGGGGTTCAAGGCCACCCTTGGGTACACATCAGGCATAAGGAGAGCCTGGGACACAAGAGAACTGGTTTCAACGAAACCAGAGAGAAACAGTAGCAGAGGGATTCAAGAGATGTCGCCATTGCTTTCCTTGCAAGGTAAGGGCCTGAATCCAACCCCTAGCATTTGAGTCAAGAAAGCGGAGCTGTGGTAGTACCTGCCGTGTTCCCCTAACGGGGAGGCAGTAGTGGTCTTGCTGGTCGCCCAGCACAGCCTCCTCCGTGAGTCAAGGCCAGTGAGAGACTGTTCTAATTTAGTTTCTGCTGCTGTGATAACATGAGGACCAAAAGCAGTTAGGAAGGGGTTTTTATCTGGCTTACACATAACTGTCCGTCATCTAGGGAAAGCCAGAGCAGGAACTCTAGGCAGGACTTTGAAGCAGTAACGGCAGAGGAACGCTGCTTACTGGCTTGGTTTTCAGGGCTTGTTCAGTTTTCTTTCTCTATACAGCCTAATCCCTCCCCCACCCCAAAATGATGGCACTGCCCACAATGGGCGGGGCCCTCCCACCTTAACCATCAGGTCAAAGAAATGCCCCCACAGACTTGCCCACAGGCCAAGCCAGTGGAGGCAGTTTCTCAGCTGAGGTTCCTTCTCCCCACATGACTCTAATTTGTATCAGGTTGACAAACAAAACAAAATTCAGACAAGCAAACAAAGACCAGCACGAAGACTTTGTCTTAAAAAACAAGATGAACGATGCCTGAAGAATGACACTTTTGGACTCCATGTACAGATGTATGTAAATGCGCATATGCCTGCTTCCACAGCTTGCACACACACATGCACAAACCCCAACAGCCAGAACTACTGAGCTGAAAGGAGGAAGTTAGAGTGGAGCTGGGGCCAACGTGCACTTAGTTCCGATAGCAGCCATTCTTACTCTCTGTGGACTCTGAGTGTGGCGCTAGGTGGATGGACTGCCTCTGAGAATTCCTGCCACCAACCAGCGGCACAGGGGCCGTGGCTCCGAGTGCAGCCTGTCTGCAGAGCCTGGGTGGCCGCTGCGCGTCTCTTTCCGTGGGGTGAGGCTGTGCTTCTTTCAAAAGCTTGTTAGAGACACCCTCTCCCTTTGAAGAAGCTGTTTCATGTGCCGCTTTCAATCAGTCACGAAGCCGCTTTGCTCCAAAGAGCTGGGACTGCAGGAGGGAACGCCTGTGAGGCTGAAGGGTGTCCTGGATGCCCTTCCAGGGGACAGAGTCTCCGGGAGCTCAGGAGGGAGGACCAGGCAGGAGCAGACGGCAGGATGCTGTCTCCAGTCGTGTCTGGCTGTGTGCCTGAACGTGTGTGGTGCTCACCCTCTCCCAGGAGGACTAGCAAGGTCAGTGTCAGCGCTTTGATGTTGCATTAGAAACGTGGTGGAAATCAAACCCAGACGTCTGCAGCAGTAGCAACCCCAGGCTTTGTGTGGCATTGTTTTCAAGTTTTGGAAAAGATGATCCAAGAAGACCAGAGATGTGCCTACCCTGCTTCATATCGGATTATTGCTTGCTTTCTCCCCTTCCCACTCTTCCACCCTGCCTGCCATCTCCATTGCCCTGAGGCTGGGCTGTCCTGAGATGCCTCTGCAGCCAAGGCTTCACATTGACGGAGGCTAAGGGAACGCTGGAGCTTTTGTTCCTCTTCTCACTCACTCCCCTGGGCTGTGCTAAAGAGACGGGGGCGTGCAGGAGCAGGTTGCTTGTGTGTCTGCTTAGCTTGGCACCCCGAGTCTTGCAGCTTGTCTCTCCTGTGGGAAAACACTGACAAGCTCCTGCCTGTTTCCATTCTCCGGTGTTTACCCCCGCTGCCCGGATGGCTTCTTCTTGGAAAACCAGATCCTGTGGCTTCAGTGACCTAGTTCAGAGACCTTTGTGCTGGCATCGGGGACCTTCATGTAACCAGCAAGCCACTCAGTTTCCCATAGTTGCATCATGTTTTGGGGGGCATGAGGTGAGTATGGGAAGCTCCAAAGGGGTCAGGCCCCTGGGGAAAGTGCCTGTCAGTGGCTTCTGAGTCAATGTTTCCTTAAACTCATGCCCAGTTTACATCAGAAAAAATGTGTCCAAAGGAGAGTGATTATTGAACCTGCAGAATGCTGCTGACTCACCCTGAAGGTCATGACCTCCGGGTCACCAACTGCCCAGGGCCATAGGCATTCTTCCTAAATATATTTGATGAATAAGGAAACTGAGGGTCAGAGATGTTTGGCTGATCTAAGTTCTGTTTCAATATGTGTGTTTGGAAGAGTAGAATGCTAGCCTAGAGGAGTTACACCTTCAGCTAAGTTCCAACTGACCCTCTGTGAACAATGGTGTGTGTGTGTGTGTGTGTGTGTGTGTGTGTGTGAGAGAGAGAGAGAGAGAGAGAGAGAGAGAGAGAGAGAGAGAGATATCAGTACTGAACAGCTGTGGGTTTCCTATTCATCACTTAGTCAGTTTTCTGGTGCCGTAAGAAATGCTTCAGGCTGCGCATTTTATAAGTGAAAAGGTTTATAGTGGCTTACGGCTCTGGAGGCTCACAGACAGGGCAGCAGGGTCAGCTTCTGATGGGGACCACTTGGCAGATTAGACCACGTGGTGAGAGAGCTCAGAGAGGGAGAAGGAGGAAGGAACTAAAGAGCTAGTGAGAGCCTGAGTTTGCTTTGTAAGCACAGACTCTCAAAGCTGCCTGGTCTGTCCCTGGGCACCCCATTCAATGTGTCTGGAGAGAAGGGACACCACCCAGGAAAAACCATCCACCCTGTCTGAGAGTGAACCCATTAACCCCCAGCGTCTCTCAAAGGGTCCACCATCCTGAACTGTTCTACTGGGAATCAGTCTCAGCCTGAATTTTGTTTGGGACCAGCTTACCCACCCACAGCAGTTGCTGAGGATGTTAATAGGAGCCCAGGAAACTGGGGGCAGAAAAGACTGAACCAGCCAACTGCCCCTTCCCCAAATCTGCCCCCTCCCTAAGCACATGCCCTGCATATATATCCTGCCCAATATGAGCATGGGGACCTGAGTTTGATTTGGGTGTGGTTGGAAATCCCAGCATTAGGGAAGCAGAGAAGGACCCCACTGGCCAGCCAGCCTAGCCTATTTTGTGAGGTCCAAGTCAGTGAAAAGCTCTGTAGGGGGAAAAAACTCAATAAAAAAATCAAGTGGCTCAGTGGCTAAAAAACTTGCTATGAAGTGTGAGGACAGGCTTGGACCCCCAAAACTTCATGGTTTTGGTACCCTGAAATTCCAGGGTCTGGGAGGCAGAGTCAAGAGCTCCCCAGGGCAGTGGGTGGGGTACGAGGGTGGGCAGCAAGATTAGCCAGAACCAGGGAGTTCGGGGATCAGCAAGAGACTCAGCCTCAAAAACTGCAATAGAAAGTGATGGGGAAGATGCCCAGTGTCAACCCCTGCCCTCCCCAAGCTGGTCCACATAGGTGTATGTGCACACCCTCACACAAATACACACACTGTAAAGGTGTGTGTGCACACCTTTCATCTGGCTTCCATACATACACATGTACACACACAAACATGCACGTTACACACACACACACACACACACACACACACACACACACACACACACACGCTCAAGAAAAGATCCACTCATGCCAGAATGGCCAACACCGTGGTTGAAGGTAAGAGCGCTGAGCTTAGCAGCCAGCCCTTGGGGATTGTGTGGGAGGAGAAAGGGAGGGGAGGTGGGTGGGGGTTGTGCTCAGCATGGCTATCGATGCAACCAGCCACAGGTTCATAGGACATTCCGGGGGAAACTGGACATTCCGGGGGAAACTGGACACTCCACACTCAGCTTAGCTTCCTGGGCTGGTCACATTAATGAGCCCGGACGATAACAAATCCCAGCGACCAAGAAGCTTCTTACTTGAAACTCTCTGAGACTTCACTGTCTAGATCTTGTATGGCACACTGTGACAGAAACATGGTGTTTTTTGTGTCATTCCCACAAATGACCAAGCTGGAGACATTGTGAGAACTTGGCCTCAAAGCCCACAGTGCAGGTGGCCTGAGGGCGCCTGAGTTCAGATCCCGAACCTGACACAGAGCAGTCTTGTAAGGGAGCCTTTGCTGATGGCCCACATGGCTAATGTCGGTGCTACACCTGGTGTCTTCAGTGTCTGTGTGACCGTGTCTAATCATGAAATGGTATCCTCCCCTTTCCTTTCTTTTTTTTTTTTTTTTTAATAAATTTTACCGCTTTGTGTGTTTGCTGTGGGTTCACAGGTGTATACAGATGTGTGGAGCTCACACACACATGCAGAGGTCAACCTTGGGTGTTTCCGCTACTTTTGAGACAGGCTCTCTGACTGACCTGAAGCTTGCCTGTTAGGCTAATCTGCTGGGCTGGGAAAAGCCATGGACCCACCTGTCTCAGCCTTCTTGGCGGTGGGATCACAGGTTTGTGGCACCATGCCCTGCTCTTTACCCGGCTAACGGGCATCCAGCTCGCAAGGTGGAGACTTCACTGACTGAGCCCTCTCCCCAGGCTCTTGGCATGTTCTCCAGGGACCCAGATGGCATGAGATCCTGGATGAGAAGACACACCCTTGTCTGGGGGACGTTGATCGAATCGTGCCTCTGAAATACCTTTTGTAGAGTTACTTTGAGTCCGTCCAGGTTCATCCTGACAATAAACACACAAAGGCACTGTCACAGAGAGTATTCTGTGGGTTGCTGGTGAGCCCAAGTTTAGGGCCAGGGAGGGACTTGTGCTACTTGTCACGGAGTTCTGCATGGACTTGATTGTCCCCAGTGGAGTCTCCCTTCTTCCTGCAGAGCTGCTTCCACACAGCCCCGAGCTTTCTTCGCTTGCCTTCGCTTTGTCTTCTACTCTTGCGGACGGTGGAAGGCACGGCTTGCTTCTGTTTGCCTCCATCCTGGCACTTGGAGGGCTTTACCTCAAGGAAGGCTCGGGGAAGGCCCTGCCCATAGAGCAGGGTGTCAGCTGCTCCAAAGCCGCAGAGCACTTAGCAGACCACTGGGGTCTGCAAGGGCCTCAGCTCAATGACTTGCTCCCTCTGAGCACTCTCAAGGGAGCTGAGTCAGGTGAACTGGGAGTTCCATAAGCTCCCTCCTTGGTCTCTAGCCCCAGAATGCCCTTTGCTGCAACCTGCCTCTGAGTGGGGTGTCACTTCCTGAGAGAAGAGCCAGTCACCTCACGGATATGTCCTCTAAGGAGCAGAGTGCTTCTCTTACCATGCAGTCTGGGCCTGGATTCCTGGCCCCAGAGCTCTGCTCCTTGCCCATCCCAAGAGCTGGTGGTGCAGGCAGAAAAATGGCTAGGTGCCAGTGCTTCCGTTTCCGTCTGCTGAAGAGCACTCCCACCCGGAGCCAATGACCTCCCTTCAATGGCTGTTTATTGCTTCCCGCTATCAAGTTTCTCCAGCTGTGGCAGCTGAAGTTCAAAGCTTTCTCCTTGTAGTACAGTGTGTCCTTGGAGGGCATCCTGCGGAGCTGATTAATGCTTCCTGGGTGGCTTCTGCAGCAGGCTGCCCCACGTGGGGGTCTGAGGCAAGCAGGAATCTGCCAGGAAAAAGCCGTCCATCGTTCCTTGGACTGCACTGTCAGCCTTGGGTCCTGCAGACTCCCTCACACTCAGGACAGGAAAACCACGTAGGCATTTGTGTACCCACAGTCTTGTCCCCCACGCACCAACCACTCGTCTCCTGGGCTGTCTACACTGTGTGAGACAAAGGTCCATGGACCAGTGGCCAAGTAGCAGTAGGGCTCTGACGTCACCATTCCTGAGGCCCGTGAACCACCTTGATCTATGTGTCTGTGTTAATCGATCTCAAACACTGACCGACAGTGAGGAATGACTCCCAGCTTGGGGACACGCTGCTGCAGCCTGTTAGAATGGAATTTTGGAGTTGCGGCCAGACAGAGCTCAGTGAAAATGGCAATTAGTGGGTAGACAGAAAAGCCTCGTCACCTGGGCCTGGTGCTGGGGGAACTGCTGAGCCACGCTCATTATTCGTGGAACCTCACACAGGGGTGGTGGCTCAGGCTGAGATCACAGTGGGCCACGCACCTGAGGCCCAGGCTTCCCTGGCAGTGACTGCTGGAGCGTCTGGCCAGGCGGAGTCTGTTCCCGGGGAGCGGCTTTGGCCACACGGTATGACTGTAGAGTCACCCAGGGTGGGTTGCCACATGGCAGGGACGGGCACAGCGGGCAGCTGCTCAGCTGATGGATACCTCCACATTTGTGCACGGGGAAACAATGTGCCAGCAATTGCCTACTGCCTGCTCTGAGGAGGAATCTCAACTTACAGCAAGTAGCTGTTAGCAGAGAGGGAGAGTTCAGCCATAACTCAGAGGCCACCTTGAAGCCATAGGTGAATTCTCCCCATTCTAGGTTATATCCCCATTCATGGAGATAACCTAGAACCCCTGCACAGATGTAGCCCATGGCAGCTCAGTATCCAAAAGGGTTCCCCAGTAATAGGTACAGGAGCCGTTTCTGACATAAACTCATGGGCTGGCTCTTTGATCACCTCCACCTGAGAGGGGAGCAGCCTTATCAATCCACAGAGGAAGACAATGCAGACAGCCCTGATAGACTAGGGTCAGAGGGAAGGGGAGGAGGACCTCCCCTATCTGTGGACTGGGGAGGGGCATAGGAAAGAAGAGGGAGGGAGGGTGGGATTGGGAGGGGATGAGGGAGGGGGCTACAGCTGGGATACAAAGTGAATAAATTGTAATGAATAAAAATAAAATAAAAATTAAAAAAATCTGGATGTGACTCTTATAGAACACGTGAAAGCAGCCTGAGGAGATAGCCCAGGGGACACACTGTTCCCTGGGCATGGTCACCTCAGGAATGTGATCTTCACTTAAGGTGGACATGGGAGAGAAAGCAAGAAGGGCCAGACAAGCATGGCAGCGGAGTTGTATGGGCAGGAGGGGCATGGGGTCCTGCTTGTCCGTCACTGTGGTCGACTGTTTCTCAAATACAGTCACTCTATGGATGCATTTCTACTCTCTCCGAAAATGGGAAGGGCTGCTCCATCACCATAGCTCCACTGTGCCTTTGAGGCTGTCTGGATATGAGGTCTCGGAAGGGGCAGCTTGGGCCTGTTGTGGAAACCCAAAGGCCACCTTATGAGGAAGCAGAGGCCAAAGGGGAGGCTGAAGGTGACATGTGCTATACGAATCTGATAGTTGGCAAGGATCTCGAGGCCGCTGAGGGAGTGGGCCTTCCTTCTGTTCCTGGTCCCTCATCGTGAACCCCAGTGCCAGGGAGAAGCCACCACTTCTGCTGGCCTGAATGCCTGATGTGTCAGAATCCAGGGCATTGATAGAGGGTGACATGTTCAGAGCCATTGAATAGATAACCTTCTAACATCTAGGGAGTAGGAATGCCACCACAGGCACACTGCTGACAGGAAGTATGCTCCAGTGGCGGAAAGTAAACTCCAAGGTGTCAGGAAATGTGCTCCAAGGTGGCAGGAAGTGGGCTCCAAGGTGGCAGGAAGTGGGTTCTTGGGCACCACATTCTTTTCATTTATTTTTTTTTTCATGTGCACTTGTGTGTGTGATTGTGTGTCTGTAGGTCAGAGATCCAACCGTGTCCCTGAAGTCACCCCAACTTTGTGTGTTTTGAGACAGGAGCTCTTGCTTTCCATTGAGTTGGCTGACTAGCATGGGTGGACAGGCAGGTGAGCCCCATGATCTTCCTGTACCTGCCTCCGCAGAAGCCCACACCACTGTGCCCAGCTTTTTACTCAGGGACCCCACTCAGGGCTGAGGCTTGCCTTCAGGTCCTTTTTGAACCTTCTTCTCAGCCATTTGGCTCTGCTTTCTGTTTCCTTTAGCTCCAGAATACAAGTGTATTCCTATTGTTTCAAGTGTCTGGGACACCAGCGAGACCTCCTTACCTTCCTGGAAAACAGCAACAGCCACAGCAACAGTGCCAGCGGTGGAGTTGGCAGCCTCTGGGGAGAAGGCAGAGGCAGGAGCTCCACAGCTGCTCAGAGGCCACATTTTCTTAGCATCTCTTTTCTGTGTCTTCAGGATCAAAACTAGACGCACATCTGCTTCCCAAGGCCGAGGTGGTGCCGCAGGCACCCGCCACCCTCCACATTAGCCTGTGGCTTCCGGACAGATTTTCCTGGAGATGTGCACGGCCCCTACACCCACGAGCCCCCAACCAGGGCTTTTTTGTCCCGCTCAGCTGTACCTTTGTACAGTGGCAGGGTCTGAGAGCCTCGCAGCCTCAAAGAGACCATGTTTCCTCTCCCATGCAGCTGCAGGGGGATGAGGCTGGGCATGTGGAGGGTGGATAGAGTTTCCCCTCACAGATATGCTGAGGAATCTGACTCTGAGTTGCTAAACTGTTCAGGTCAGTCACCAGGCATGTGGGGGGGGGATTGGTGGGAGTCTGAAAGCTAAATCCATGAGCAGGTAGGACCTGCCTTGGTGACCTTCTGCTCCTGAGGAGATCTGTGTTTGGAGAGCTGGGGATGTGGGTTTGAGCGCCCTGGGGAGATGCAGCTTTGCCGGGCTGTGTTGGAGATGGTTGTGGAGCCCCACCCACCTCACCCTTTGTGCGTGTGAGTTCCCAACCACCGAGTTCCCATCTTGGTGGTCCCTCTTGTGGGAAGCACCTCTGGGAGTGTCAAGGTGAAGGTGGGCAGCAGCACATGGGGCCGGTGGCTGCCATGGAGGTCAGGGAGGTACTGGTCTGGGCAGGGCTCTGAGGTTGGCAGTGGGTCTAAGGATCTGAAGGATAAACTCTGGGAGGGATACTCCTAAGCCGAGATAGAGTGGCAGTCTGGGCAGGAAGTGGGTTTCACCTGGGAGGGAGGCCTTGGTGGTCGCCACAGAAGCTGGGTGGCCTTTTGCCGTGGCCCTGACCACAGACAGCAGGCGTCCCTGGTGGCTGGGTGGAAAGAAAGCCCCAGGATTTATTTCTGAGCACAGGCAAGGGTAGCCTGTGTCCAGGAGATTGTGAGGTCTGAAGTAGAGGCACAGGAAGGTGCATACCCAGCAGTGTGAAGAGAGGAGGCAAAGATGGGAAGGAAGAACAGCGGAGGGCATGGAAGAGAGGATGGGAGGGGACAGGGAGAAAGAGGGCATGGAGAGAGAAGATATAGGAGGGAGGAGTGAGGAGGAAGTGATGGGGTGGAAGGGAAGATGAAGAGAGAGGAGGAGGGTGGGGATCAGGGAGACCTTGGCCCACTATTCTAGACGATTCAGAAGTAAGGGATGGAGGGTGGGGCCCAGGAGAAGGTGAGGCCTGGATGGGAGGGGGACCGGGAGAGGAGTGGTGAGAAGGGCGTCAGAATATGTCAGGTGGGAAGGGAGGCTAATGGGGAAGTGAGGACAGGGAGGAGGATGTAGAGTGGGAAGGTAGAGAGAGCTGGTGGGGGTAGACATTCAGGTGAGCCCGGGGCTGCGCTGACAAGGCTCCCTTGTTCCTCCAGGAGCTTAGCTGAAGACCCACAGGAAGCCAAAACCACTGCAGACTTGCCTGTAGAGGAACGTCAGTTTCCAGCACCAGCCTGGGCGACGGCCACTCAGAGGTGCTCAGGCACTTACTGCCCGATTTTAAGGGCAGTCTGCAGTCTGGAGTCTGCCCAGCAATCCAGGCTGAGGCTCTACCCAGCCTCCCTCCAGACACCAGTAGCCAGCTAATCCTGGTGGTCTAGCTGCCTTCCAGGTCCTGAGGACTCATCTGCACACTCACAGCCCTTCCTGCCTCACCCACAGCCGACCACCCTTGGAGATGAAAATGCCAATGCCTGGGGAAGCCGAAGGCCTGCCCCCATGACCACGGTTGGTCCTGCTACCACAGGGCAGATTCCACTCTGCGCTGGCTTGGTGATGCAGCATCAGGAAGCCCTGGCATTGACTTCTGCTGTTCCCACAGAAGCAGATGCTGAGGAGGGGTACAGAGAAAGGCTGAGCGGCTTCCCTAGCTCTGTAATGCTGGAATTCATGTACACACAGGGGCAGGCCATCACCCAGTTAGACCACACGTCATGTGTTTTGTAAAGGTGGCCACATTCTGGGGTGTGTGTGTGTGTGTGTGTGTGTGTGTGTGTGTGTCCTTCTGTCAGATCGACTGACCTCTGACCTCCAGGACAGAGGCAAGCTCCATGCCTGCTCACATTAGATACAGTGCTGCACCTGGCTACAAGTGCACTGACTTGTCCCTGGTGAAAGGATGGGAAACTACCCTCAGTCAACAGGGCTGGGCCAACTGCTCATGAGTACAGAACCCCAGAGGTGTGGGCACTGCGTCAGGTCTCACTGCAGCCGGCACAGGAAGCTGCCTGTTGGCCTCTGCAGCCCCTCAGTGCATAGTGCTGCTCAGAGGGCAGCGCTGAGGGCACCCCGTGACCAGTCACGTCCTCAACAAGATGGAGAAAACTGTAGGTGCCAACTTGCCTGGTCACTGGGAGAGCGCCCAGACAGTGGCCACACTCCAGTCTACAGACAGAAGAGCATCCGGACCTCTCCAACATGGCAGACCTCACGCAATTAGCTGTTGGTCTGAGAAAAACACAAAGGGTGGAGGAAGAGGGAACCAACTCCTCCTGCCCATGCCCAGGAGACCCATCTCTGTCCCTGGATGTGTGTGGGAAGAACAGCATCTTGACATCTCTGGCTTGAATGCTGCTGAGGGTGGGACTTTCCAGCCTGGGTATGAGCATGAGCCAGTTCTCAAGCTAGATTCTTACTCTGTGGGATTTGTGTCTCTGGAGACGCTGACTTCAGCTGGGCTTGAAGCCCGGCCCTGACACTCATTAGCCCTGGAAACCGTTTCCCTCTGTCCCTTCTTTGGCAGGATAGGCACCAGGCTGCACCTCTGTGGTTCAGTGCTGCGGTGAGGATTTCAGAGAGCAGAGGACAAGCGTGTGGGTCCAGGCAAGGCTGTATGCTCCATGAAGCTGTCGCCGATTGGTGATGTATGTCACAGAAGTGTAAAGGTTGGTACTGGTTCCCACTGAGGGAGCCCACAATCCAGGGCCCTGTGGTGACTCCGAGGAATCGAGGAATTATACTCCACCTTCAGAGGCAGCTAGAAAACGAGTTAACCTGAGCCCATAAGCACATTCCCTGCATGGAGGCTCAGTCTTAGAGGATGTGCCCACATCCTCTGAAAGATCCTTCACATTTTATGCAGCGCAAGCATTAGGCGCGATGGAATCCTTTCCCAGGAGGGGCTTCTTGACTGATGCTGTGACTTTATTCGAGAATAAACTCCCTTTGGAATAACAAAAGGCAACAGACATCTTTAGGGCAGGTTGTAATGGGTCTGCCTGGTGTCAAGAAGGGCACAATTTTAGAAAGGCTGAGGACCAGGGTACCTGGAGGAATCACAGAGAGCAGATACCATCTGCAAGGCAGAAAGACCACCTTGGCTCCATGGCTGCTCAGCAGTCCATCTCCACAGGTCAAGGTCAAATTATACAGCCCTATTATTATTTTCTGCTCATCAGCTTCTCCATGGTGACACTGGTTCCTTGACCTCTGAGCACTGCTTTGTCACAAACTGTGCCCAAATTTTAGCTTATTCACCAACTTTAGTGTAGCACTTTCCTCTATGACTGAAACATTCCCTTCTTCAGGGAAAGCATCTTTGCACAGAAAGTAAACAACTTACGGGAACTTACAACTAAACAGCTTTAGGAAGTCCCTGAAACTGATAAGATTCACTAGGCTCCTCCCTCTCAAGGGTACAAGTAAAGAAAGACTGCTGAGATCCACTGTCCTATGAGTGAAGCTGCAAAGAAGATCTGATACAGCACAGCTTCCTGGAAGAAGCAGAAGTCCAGCTGAGCTGCTTGCAAGAGGTTTAGGCCAGAGTCTCTTGAAAGGGACACTCTCCAGCCTTTTGAACTGCCAGCAGGCTGTGCCGTGTGCTCCAGGTTCCCAGGTTTATGAGCTGTCACCCGTGCTGGGGTGGGCTTGGATGATGGTAGCTGTCTTTGAGACATTTCTGCTCCTGTAAGTGACCCCTCACCCATATTCCTGTAAGTAACCCCAATAAAACTTACTAGTTCACCCAGTTGGACTTTGATGGTAGCTTTACTTTGGTTTGTCAAGGGGCTCCCCCCTCTGGCATGAGTTGGTGTGCATGTGTGTGTGCATGTGTCTTGAATCTCTCCAGGAAAAGTCTATCACAGAGCGCACACACTGGCCCATCTTTTTCTCTAGGAATCTGCAGCTTGAGTAGCCCTAGGGTCGTATAAGTCCTCTCTGTCCATCAGGTGCCCAAGGGGTCCTGTTCTGGAACATGTTGCTTATCCGCAGAGCCAGCACATCCATTGATCTCTCCCTAATGCTGGCTGGAGTGCATTTGGCTTCCTCTGGTGTGGGTCTGGCCACCGAGCTCCCATCTCCTAAGACAGGCTGTGGAAGCAGTCACCTCCTGAGCAGTCAGTCTGCCCAGAGATTGGTGTTTGGTCCTTTATGCCTCTCTGTTGTCTAGCCGAGGAACCAGGTTTGAAGGGTGGGGAGAAAGCTGTCTCTCATGGACAGACAGAACACCAGAGCCGTGCCTAAAGCTGCTGGCTTCACCAGCCAGACCTTCTAATAATGCTCATCTGTTGTGTGCGGTGAACAGATGTCCACTCACACAGATAGGGCGTCAGTGACAGATCAAAGAAATGACTCCAGCTGAGTCTAGCTTAGTGAATCTGTCAGTTCACTGGGGTGACTTAGAGGAGCACAGATAACTCAAAAGCAGTTGTGTCATTGAAGAAGCTGCCTCAGCCTGGGTGGCAGCTCAGAAAATGTCCACTCCTGGAGTTCTGTGCAGCATGGAGAAGCCCCTCTCCATAGCTATCTTTGTGGTCTGTACAACCTGGGGAGGGACTGTGTGAATCTTGTGGGTTTCAGGAGCTTCCTGGTACTTCAGGTTGTGTTTTCTTCTGGAGACCTTCTGAGCATCTTTCCAGGATGGAATGTTTTCCTGTAGAGAAAGCTGCCTATGGCTGTACTCTCTGCCTGAACCTCAGCCATAAGTCCTGTGTTCATGGTGCCCCCTTCGTGCTCTGCAGGACTGCAGTCCTCTCTTGCCATTCTGCAGCAGGGCCTTTGGCCGTGGTTTCCAGGGTGGAATTTAGGATGGAGTACCTTGCTGAGGTTCGTGGAAATGCAGGGGAATGTGGCTGCGGGGTGGGAGGCAGGGCAGCTCCCCAGCCCCCCTGTTCCCCTCCTGGAGCCTCAAGCAGAAATCCGGGTGAATTGTGAGCCCAGAGAGGAAGGCTTGATCCTTCATGTGCTGCTTCCTAGTTTCCCCTTGGGTAGTCAGTGAACCACCTTGACCCTCAGTTTCCTCTTCTGTAAAATGAAGTAATAAAAGTGTTTCCTTCCCGGGGCCCTCATGAAACTCAAGCTCAGTCATCTATGGACAGAAAGCCCAGGAGGGGGCTGGCACCAAAGGCCCTGCAGCCCAGATCTGTGTGGCACAGTGACACGGGCCTCAGGGGGAGCCAGGCCCATCTGCTGGGCCAGGCCTTGCTGTTAGGAAGGTTTGGGAGAGGGCAGGGAGAAAAGGAGGGTAGGACGGCAGTGGAGGCCACGTGGCACAAAGTAGATGCCATGGTGGCTACAAGTGCTGCCAGCCAGGACGTCATGGGACCTGTGATTCTTGGAGGTCAGAGTTCCAGGTCGGGAGGTAGGGGACTGGGGGGCAAAGGTCAAAACAGAAAGGGCCCTTGCTCTGTGTGGGGTCGCTGAAGGGATCTGGTCAGTGCCCCGGGCAAGAGGTCATGTGGCTCACTGGAAAGCTCTTCTGCGGCTCGTCAGGACGCTGCCACCCAGCAGAGTGTGGGCAGCCACAGACGAAGAACAGCCACACAGGCCTTCAGAAAGACCAAGTACGTGCTCGCTCGCTCACTCGCTCGCTCGCTCACTGTCTCTCTCTCATGTCTCTCTCTGTCTCTGTCTTTCTGTCTCTGTCTTTCTCTCCATTTCCCCACCCTCCCCTTCCTACCTCCTTTCCCCATCTCTTTTTCTCTCTCCCTTTTCATTTCTGCCTTCTTTTTTCACATGATTTCCCTCTGTAGCCCAGGCTAGCCCATACCTCCCACTCTACCTGCCTCTGCCTCCCTTGCACTGAGGTTACAGATGTGTGTCAGCACAGCTGGCTGAGATTTGAATTTCTGCGATAGTCCGGCTTCATCCTAGCTGTGTGCCAGACCTCTCCGACAAGCACTGCAGTGAACTCACAGACCTACAAACAGCAGCCCTTCTGGGAATGCCCAGGAGCACACGCGGGCACCAGCACCCCTTCACAGGCCGCCTGCAGGAAAGCGCTCACATTCGCAGGAGGGTGGGCCTCAGGAACCGAGGAGAATGAGCACACACAAGGCAGTGGTGCTGAAAGCAGTGTCTCCACACTGAGTGGAGCCCCTTCTTCTTCCCGTGTGTGTGTGTGTGTGTGTGTCTGTGTGTGTGTGTGTGTGTTTGGGGGGTGAGTTAAAAGTCTTACATATTTTTGGGAAGTGAGACTCAGGTCCTGGTCGACCCTGTAAGGGGCTGTGGATCTGTGGGAAGAAGCCAGTCACGACAGACACACTCTCACACACATCCTCACAGATACATGGACTGCGGTTGCTCTCTCTGTCCACAGCTTGTCTTTTGTTCTTTTCCACGGAGCCTTTGAAGCACACAGTTCACAGTTGTGGAACCCTCATTTATCAAATTGACAGGACAGGCGACGTACTTTTTTCCTGGAAACTTTATACCTTTGGCTTTCAGGGCAGGTCTGTGTTCATGTTGAGCTGTTTTTGGTGCTCGGGCTGCAGCAAGGATCAATCAGAAGCTTGTGAGTAGAGCTGTGGTTTTGTGTGCCACGCAACCCCCCCCCCCCCCAACGCACGGCGATGAAGCGTTGGGTGGGGAGTATTGACATCAGACAGTGCTGGGCCTTGGGCTCTTCCCTGCGTTCCTGTGGGTGGGGTAGTTCGGGTCATTTGTATTTTTGTATAGAATCTGGAATTAGTGAAGCAGCACACGGGGAGCTCGGCCAGCAGAGGCCACGGCCGCCTGGGGGTTTTCACTGCAGAGCACAGACTCGGTGTGTTCTTCCGCCACCAACTCCAAGAACCCGAGTGTCTGTCCGCCTGGGAGGCCCACGTGCTGTAGCTGGTGTGTGCTCTAAATCACTGTGTGAGTGAGTGTGTGTGTGTGTGTGTGTGTGTGTGTGTGCGTTCTAGAAGATAAAGTCGACTTAAAAATAGCACTGGAGACTGATTTTCAGGGATATGGCTTAGTGTGCCAGCATGCTTGCTGCTTTGAGGACCTGGGTTCCGACCCCCGAGTCCACATGAAGCTGAGTGTGGCTGCAGCTGCATGGGGGTGGCTGCACGGATGTGCATGGCTGCATGGCACAGCAGCATGTGCTCTCTGCTACTCCAGCGCTGGGGGCGGATTCCAGGAGTTCACTGGACAATCTAGGCCAAAACGGTGAGTTTCTGGTTCAGTGAGAGGTGCAGTCTCTCCTCGAGGCTTCTACATGTTAGTGAGCACAGGTGCTGTACACTCTGTGCGTGCTTGCGCGCGCGCGCGCGCACACACACACACACACACACACACACACAGGCATATACACATGCACACATTCTACCACACACATCCACTGCAGCTGTGTGTGATCGCTCACACGTACTGTGCATACATGCATATATGCAGGTATGCCCACACATGTCCTCACACACATGTACTCCCTACATATTCACTCATACACACGCACACATACACAAACACCATGCATCACACATACACACACACACACACACACACACACACACACACACACACACCACACAGAGAAACACACACCCTGGCATCTGTTTCCTTTTTCTCTTCCCTCATGAGGTGCCAGAGAAGGGGCTCAAGATGTGTGCATGTGTGTGTGTGCGTGCGTGTGTGTGTGTGTACCTGTGTGTAGGGCAAGCTGGAGCTTCATGCCAGCCTGAACACGTTGGCTCTCTGATCACGTGCTAGGTGACTGGTTCTCACACTTCGAGTGCTGTGCCCCGACCGGAACACTGATGTCACACACACGTTCTCACACTGTCGGGGCGTTCGTGTCAACCAGCTCTCTCCTCCCGCTCTGAGAATCCAGTGTGCCTTGGGTGAGCACCAGTGTAACCCAGCCTTGTTCTCTTACCACTCACCACTCTTGGGTGTGCACAAGACCCTTTCACCAGCTGAGGAGAGCTGCATCCTTCACCCCAATCAAGGATGCCACTTTGGGGACCCTCCTCTCTCCTCCGCCCCATAGCTCCTCCTCCTGCCAAGATGTGAGGCGAGTTAACGCCTTTCTTCTTCACACTGCTTGTGTCAGAGCAACGAGAGACAATGACACAAGCGCCAAATGTGCTAGGCACTCTTGTTCTCTTGCACGTGCACACCTAGGATAAAGAGGAATTGGTGAGTCTGGCTCAGTGACAGGCTTCGCCGCACACGTGACGACATCGGGGAGTGACTGATATTGGAATTATAGCTGTGAGTCACCATGCCTAGGTGTGGCTGTTTATGTTTTGAGTTTAAAAATTATTATTATTAGTGTGTATGTGGGGGTGTGTGTGGGTATGTGTGTGTGAGTATAGGCACACAAGCGCCACAGTGCACACGTGGAGGACAGAGGGCGACTTTTGAGGGTCCTGTCTATCTTGGGTTCCGAGATGGCGCCCAGGTTGCCAGGCGTGGTGGGGAGCGCTTTTGCCTGCTAGGCCATGTCACTAGGCAGAGACTGTGGTGGTTTTCTTGTTGTTGGTTTCAGATTTTGTAATCTCTGTCTTATAAACTGAGCCTACGGTACTGAGTGTAAAATGCCATGAGGACTTCTTTCGGGTCTGAATGGGCAGTGTACTGTGTCCGTTGACGCTCTGTCAATCATCTGTCTGTCTGTCAGTCTGTCTATGTATGTATATATGTCTGTCTGTCTGTCTGTCTATCTATCTATCTATCTATCTATCTATCTATCTATCTATCTATCTAATTATTGAAATTACAAACATCTATGGCAAGTCAGTCTCTTCCAGCGCCCTCAGCACTGGGTTTCCAGGTATTTGCAGTCAAGTCGGCTTTTTTCCTGGGTGTGAGGATTTGAACACATGCGTGGGCTTTCACTCATGCAGCTATCTCTCCAGCATCAACTCTAACCATTTTAGTGGCTCTCTTGCTTTCGGATGTCAGTCTGCTCTGGGCCTGTCTCGTGCTTTCGCTGCAGACCCTCAGCCGGCTTTTGCTCCACAGTGCTTTCCCTCTGGCGGGAGCTGGGGCAGCAGGCAGATATCTGCGCGCTCAGCAGTGCCGCGCAGGAAATGGAAGTGGCATGTGCAGCCCCAGCTGGAGCTGTGCTGGAGGCCAGCCCATATGTGTCCCGGCTTGCGAAAACGTTCCCACAGAGGGACTTTGTTTGCCTTTAGCTGGGGGGCCCTGGGCTTCACCCATCTGAGGCAAGTTTTTACATCTATTTCTTGGCTCCAGATTCCCTCAACCACACTAGCAGCTTGGAACTGGAACCCCTGCACACATGCGGCGCAGCTCCAAGCTTTGATTTCTCATGGGAAACCTCCTTCCTCCCGTTCAGAACCCCCAGGCGGATGACAAGATTGCTTGACACATCCGTGGACAGGATACCGTATTCTCAGGGCCTTCTAAGGACAGATGGCATGGGGAGGCCCCTAACCCTCCCTGCTGGCTGCTGACGTTCAGTTCTCACCCTCACTCCATCCTTTACCCTGTGCCCCAGTGGCCGGGCACAGAAGAGAATGGACTTTGTCCCTCTCTATGTCTCTGATTCATCTATGTGTGGCACCTTGGTTCTTCCTCTTCCTCTTCATACCCTGGGAGCCGTTATTAAAATGTAATCACGCCCATAGTTTTAGCCTGCCCACCCCACCCCGTATCAAGTCGACATCCCTCTGTCTGTTCTGGGCTCTTCCACACCCACAGCAGCCTTGCTTGATGTGCATGATAGTGAGATGTGTGGACCACATCTTTTTCCTGAGCTGCTTCCTCCTCAGGCTAATTTATTTCTACTTTATGTAACATCTGAGCACAAAAGTGAACACATGTGCTGGGGAGAGCCCCTCTTGCCTGTGAGGGTTAGGTGGAGGTCCTGTGCCCTGCCACAGCTCCATCTCCGTATGGAAGTTTTGCTTGTGTGTGGGGTCCTGAATCCCCGGCACTCATCACTCGCTGGGCACCTGCTTCCGCCTTCCCATTCTGCCCCAGGTTCCTGTCTGTCAGTGATCTTCCCCTCCCTTATCTAGGTCTGTTTTCTGGGAAGGGAAAAGACAAGCCCTGTTTTCAGAGACACTGGTACCAGTCAGGGCCAGGGGTTCTAGGATAAGCAGAGGTGTCCTGTCAGCAGGCACAGGTGGACATGGAGACCTTAGCAATGATTCCATGCCACATTTCTTCCCAAGACTTTGAACACAGAAGCCTTGTCTTCCCTTCCCAAATGTGTGTTTTTTTTCTAACATCTCGTTGCTAATGAGGCCAGACAGTCAGGCTTAGCTCTTACGTCAGAGCCTTTTGC
Organism: Psammomys obesus; assembly: GCF_907164565.1. Taxonomy (NCBI): domain Eukaryota; kingdom Metazoa; phylum Chordata; class Mammalia; order Rodentia; family Muridae; genus Psammomys; species Psammomys obesus. The sequence goes on from NW_026596162.1 coordinate 15,482,202, forward strand.
AATGTCACATCTTCTTATTTTTTGTCCCCTCAAGTCTCAGAAGGCAGAGGAGTCCTTCAAAATCACATGCTGGGGTCCTTTTATCCCCCTGCCACGGATTTTGCACCTTAGCAGCCACTATTAGATAGACTTAGAGAAGCCTCACCCCCTCCTTCCCCTCCCCACAGCACCCCTGCCCTTCACTCTTGGGCCCCTGGAATTCCCTCTGCAGTCGGCCAGGGCTCGCCCTCTGTCACCCTGACTGCTCCTCTTGGTCCGATGCTGAGATACACGTGGTTTGCTTCCAGCTGTGGGGGATAGTGCAGCCCCTTCCTGACTGTGGCCTGAGCCCTGGGGAAACTGAAAGCTTATGGGAGCAGGGCACTGGCTCTCCGACTCTGGGAAGTATCTGCTCCCCTTTCTGCTCCCTTCTGTCACATCAGTCTCTTTTTAAAAGTAATTTTGATTTTAATATTTAAAAATATAGATGATAAAATCAGTCTCCCGTTCCTCTAATTCCTCTCCTGTTTTATCCCCCACTGTTCCCCTCCAATTTCATGTGCTCTTTTTAAAATTATTATTATTATTATTTTACATGTGTATATGAGTGTTCTGTCTGCATGCATATATGTGAAGCGCATGCACGTGGAGCCCCGGAGGCCAGGAGAGGGTGCTGAAGCCTGTGGAACTGGAGTTACCGATAACTGTGAGCCACCATGTGGGTGCCGGGACTGAACCCGGCTCCTGCAGTGTGTGCTGTTAACTATCGAGCCTTCTTTCAGTCCTTGCTCTGATCTTTTCAAAACCTAGTGTCAAGACCACACAGTGAGTCGCAGGATGCAGGGAAATCAAGTGGGTAACAACCTTCACAGTCTTGAAGGTGGTGTGCACGCTACTGGTGGAGAAGAGTGGTCCGCAGCTGTGGGCCCTGGGAACACTGTAATGGTTGACCTGGTTAGACATTCCTGTTGCAATAGGGGCATGAATATTATGGGAGTCACCAATCACTTTTATGATTGTATTTGAGAACCACTCCTCGAGGGAAAAAACCTTGTGCCTAATTGTTTAGCTGGGCCAAGAATCCATGGCTGTCTGGGTCATAGATGCTTGGGGAAAATCTACAATTACTGTTCTTCTAAGAGACATAGTGGTTAGCAGACCTGAGAGTAGTTATCTGTATACCTGTAGATTAGGCCGTCTCTCAACTTTCTGTCAGAGAAGCTTCTTTTCCCAGTAGATGACTACTAATACAGAGACAAAGAGCTGGTCAGTGTGGATTCAATAAGAGACTGAGGAGCCCTCAGCTCTAGATGGTGCATCAGCCTTCTTACCTCTACTTAGGAAACAGATTTATTTTTTGGGGGGAGGGTCTGGAGTACCACATCACCTCTTCTATTCTAATAATGATGTGCAGGGTTTCTCCTAAGTAGGTCCAGATATTTCCGGGACCACCTGGGGCCTCTGTCAGTTTCTGTGGAGTTGGCTGGAGATGGTAGCAAGCTGGTCACCGTTGTAGGCACACTGTTTATTTGCAAGAAAAGGTGAATTATTTTCCGACCCTCGTAGCCAAACCTGGAATTCTGGAAAGGGTGGCTGTGCCTTGGAACAACGACTAGACCCTGGATCAAAAGCGGAGGTGAACATGGCGGTCCCACTGTTAGCTCGGGACGCAGTAGGTTGGCTTTGACATCCTACAGTCCTTTCTGCTCTGTGGGCTGTGCGCAGACAAACTGTGATTCCTGAGGACCAGAGGGCTCCAGGGAGGGAGAGAGATGAGTGCGGGTGTCTGACAATGAGCGAGGCTTTGGAGCCGTGCTCATAAATGTCTCTGAAGAAGACATATGCCCTCGTAGACAGGCACTGTGTAGGGGACGCCCGCTGCGCAGAGCCAGGAGTGCCCAGAACACACACCTCCACTTCCAGCAGCCCAGATTCCTGGGCAGCACTTGGTAAAAATGTGCTCAAGGGATTTAGGCAGATGGTTCAGCCAGTGGAGTGCTTGGCATGAGAGTGTGAGATCTGGGCATGGTGGTACTTGTTTCTAATACAGTTCCTGGCAGACAGAGACATTCAGATCCCTGTGTGGCTCAATTGATGAACCAGGCCAGGGAGAAAACTTACCTCAGAGAAGCAGGGTGAATGACTCTGGGAGTCTCACCTATCAAACTCCTGTGACCTTTTCAGCTGCCGGAGGGCGAGCTCTGTCTCCCTGGATATTAGCGGAGTGACAGTCTGGCCTATGGGCTGCCCACTCAGCACTCAGGTGTTCCTTCTCGCCTTCTGTCTGTTTTCTGGCACTGTAACGTAGTGTCCAGAACAAGGTGAATTTCTGAAGGACACAGCATCTGTGTCTAGAGGCTGGGATTCAGGAGCAGTGCTGGCATCTGACGCACACACGAGGGTTAGCACATGGTGGAGACTGTTCTGGGGTTTACAGAGAGTCTCCTGCAGCAGCTTCAGGGAAACCAACTCTGGGAATGCTGGAGAAGTTGTTTTGAGAGGTGCTGGGGGGTGGGGTGAGGGTGGGGCAGAATACAGGGTGGAAGGAGATGCAATGGAAAAAGCCAGGAAGGGTCTGTTCGCCCCCGAAGGACACTGGGCAGTGGTTGGTCCGGTTGGCATCAGTGTGGACATGCTGTCGTGAGTCACTGGTGCTAGACCATGAGCTTAAGAGCTGGGCTCCAGATCGCATGCTGGTGAGGAAAGCATTGATGGCTCATTATTAATGTTCTCAGCAGATTCCCAGCAGCGTTTTGGGGGGTGGCCCCTCCTCTACAGCCTGGCTAGGCTCACGAAGCAGTACTTCTTATCACCAATTACTTAAACAGAATTTAAGAGAACCAAAGGCTGTTTTTTTTCGTCTAGGATCTGTGGTTCCTGCTCTGCTAGGCGGAGCAGTTCCATGGAAATGTTTTTCCTTCTTGCACTTCCTGGAGTAGAGTTGGGGGGGTGGTGGTGCTGGGGGCGGGGTGTCTGATGCAGTGTGGCTTGAGGCCATGCTCTCCTGGAAACCCTCTTCAAGGGACTGGCACCTCCCACCGTTGTTTTAAAATGCAGAAACACACCAGCATTGTAAGCCTCCCCTACTATTCAGAAGAAGGAGATGGTGGAGATTTTATGCTTCCAAATGCTCGCCTTCTGAAAATCTGTGTCAGGGCTTGGCACAGGCATGAGCACAGACCCCACTTCCTCACAGGCCTCTCTCCAGCCCTGCAAAGCATGTTGCTCATCTGTTTGCATGTGTGAGGAAAATAGTCAGCAGCTCCTGGAAAAGTAATTTGACATCTTAAAGGGATAGTAACATCCTCCATGGAAAGCTGAAGAGGCTGGTGCTGATGTCACACAGTGGTGTCATGGCCCGCAAGTCTGGAGAGGAGCACAGAGGACTCGTTCTGGCAAAGATTCCACAGCATCAGCTTGTTTGGGAGACACAAGAGCAAAACACATGCGGGGGGAGGGCAGCCTCCTTTGAGGAGGGGGTTCGTGCTGCCTTCAGGGTGATGCCACTGTGTGTTCTGACTTGGGAATATCTCTCTGTTCACTGGCCTGGCAGCTCTGGGTATGAGGGCCTGGGAGATGTGTGTGGCACATACACATAGGTGTAGATTTTTGAGGGACAAGTCAAGCCTCACCAGGGGTCACTTCCTAATCCTGGGGACATGATGGCCATGGCTATTCATCAGGATGCTGAGTCTGCTTTGAGATTGTGCAATTAAGAAGAAAGCTTCCATCTGCCTTTTCTCTGAGAAACCAAAGTGATTTTGTCCAGACCATGTCCTGACCATTGGGGTGAAACCAGCTGAAGAGATGGGAAGTGGGTCCCTGCTTTCCACTTGGCCTCAGGCAGGTACTAAAAAGACATTGAGGGAAGCTCAGAGTCCTCAGAGGACATGGTAGTAGTTGTTCTCCTTTGGAAGTGACCTTCTCCCTCAAGTGCCCCATCCCGAGGTCACCATGCTTTTAGACCCTGTGTGGCTTGCCTTCATGTGAGGAAAGAGAACAAAGGCATGTGTGTACATGCTGTGTAGGGATGAAGTGTGTGTGTGCACTGAAACTCTGGCCTCTGCCGGGGACAGTCACTGCTCAGCAGACGGCAGCAGCAGGAGGACAGTTTTGCAGCACCCTGGACTAGAGATGCTGCCTGACACACCTTGGCACATGGCTCCTGAGTCTAGGTCCAGCAAGGCCTACCGGCCCTGGCCTTGTCACATAGGGACAACCTGAAACCCACAAAAGAGGCAACTGGCACTGACCACGGGACTCCATCATTGGGTGGTCAAGAATCTATACTTCTCCAGGGTCCCTCCCCTCCCTAGACAGCAAGCAAGGTGAGGCAGAGTGCCGCAGAGTCCTGGTGGAATTCTGCAGCCCCAACAAAGGCTCAGGGAGATGGAGACAATAGCCTCTTCAGCATAGCCCAGCGAGGGAAACACAAGCAAACACCTGAGAACAGTAAACACACAACGGGGTAGAGAGTGCAGGAAAAGCCTGCAGGATGTGTCCAATGCTGTGAAGCAGGCTTCGGAATATATGCTTCCTGTGGTCCAGGGGAGGTAAAGAAGGTTGCCAGGAAACACGAGCAGCTGGTAGTAATGTAGCCCGAGCAACCACCATTATCAAAAGCCAAGGGAGAGTACTGGAGTGAACAGAACATCCCAGACAGAGCTTTCAAGTGTGAAAGAAACTGGTGCAAAGAGGTCATAGCAGGATGATGGTGCAGCCTGGACAGCAGGAGAAAAGATGCAGGGTGCTTGTGGGGCAGAGCTGGGGGAGGGGAGGCTGGGGAGATGGTGGCTGTTCAAGAAGCCGGGGAGAGTCACTCAATGGGTAGGGTTGAGGCAAGGAGGCTGCCAGGTATGGGGAAGCCAGTTCTGTCTAAGCAGGTGGCGGAGCTTGGCTGGGTGTGACAGGGAATCCAGAACACGGAGCAGGTAGGAAGTGTGGTTGGAGGTGGGCAGAAAGGGTGGCTGGTCATTTGGCTGAGGGAGAAGGAATGGGTGAGCATTCAGGGGGAACCTGGCCAGGGTTCCTGCATGGCTCCCATGCTGGAGCCCCTGGGTGTATCTGTGGCCACAGGTCATCCTGTTTGGGAAAAGTGACTATGGTCACCATGACATTAACTGGAACTGCAAAGCCATTTCAGCTGTGGCAACAAGGGGATTGATTCCTTGGAGTTTCTGAGAGGTGCAAACTCAGAGGTATTTGCATTCTCAGATGGAAGCCATCTGTGTGGGGTGGGACAAGGTCAAACAGGGAAGGGAAGCAATGTCCCCCAATCATGCCACTGTCACGGTGTCTCCTGAGACAGCAGCTTCTGTCTAGAACTGGTTATAAAGTGTTAACAGGCAGTTACTTCTTTTCCATTTTACTCTTCTGGAAACATCTATTTTAAGTAAGACTTTCAGGGCTCCCAAGTCCATGGAAATGTAGCCATTGCCTAATCCACACAGCAGGTGCAACCTTCGCAGTTGTGGAGAAGAGAAAATATTTCCGTGGTGCACAGCTGGGATCCAGTGTGGGACAGTGGGCCTCAGAGCCTTTCCCAGGCCTCTCTTGCTCTTCTGCAAGAGCATTCAGTTGCCAAGAGGTCACACACCCACTTCTAACTGCACCATGAGTCTTGAATGTCTCTAAGGAAGAGTGACTTTCAATAGAGAAGCACACTGATCTGAACCATCTCCATCTTCTTCGGTGTTAGTACAGTGACAGCCGAATAAGGCCACAAAATCCATGTTCACAGCCTCATTGTTGTGATTATGCTCCTTGATATACGAGACTTCTGTGGCAAGTGAAGAAGGCCCAGTGGATAAAGAACCTGCCATGCAGACACTTCAGTCCCCAGCACCCATGTAAAGATGTGGGTGTGGTTGCACAAGATTAGTGATCCCAGCGTCAGGGAGACCAAGATGTTGGCCTTCTGGGACCCCCTGGCCACCCAGCCTAGCTAAATCCTTGCTTCGGGCTCGGCAAGAGACTCTGTCGCAAAACAAGGCGGTCAAAGTTGACCTGACCTCTGTTCTCCACATGAGTGCAGAAGTGTGACTCCCCCACAGATACCTCCCATCCCCCACAAAGAAAAGATCCTGAGACAGGAGCACTGTTTTAGATTGTCTGCTGAATTCAGTATATCATCTGGGCCCTTATAAGAAGGAGATGGGAAAGTCAGTGTAAGGTCAGGAGTAACAAGCCAACAAATAAATAAACACCCCAATGGGAGCAGAGGATGGGCTAGGTGAGATCTGAAGATAGAGGAAAAGGCTGTCAGCCATGCAAGGAGTGAGAATTCTCTACAAGGGGGAAAGGGAAGGAAGAAGCCTCTGATGCTGCCTCCCGAGGGAATGTAGGCATCAGTCCCTCAGATCTGGTACAGGAACTAGGGCTTCCGGCCTCCAGAACTTTAAGATGATACATTCTGGGCTAGGGAGATAGCTCGTGAGGGAAGAGTGCTTGACCTCAAGTATGAGGATCTGACTCCAAACCTCAGGACCCACTTAAAAAGCATGGCAAGGCTACATGCACCTGGAGCCCCATAGTTGTGCTGGGTATAGACAGGAGGCTCCTCCAGGCTTCCTGGACAGCAGACTAGCTCCAGTGTCAGAGAGAAAGCGATATTCTGACATCCTTCTCTGTCTTCTGCATGCATACAGTTATAAAGACCCAAATGCACATGCTAACACTACACACCACACCGTACATGTAAACACACATACCAAAAATAGATGATAGGTTCACCTTGCTTGAAGCCATCCAAAGCGTGGGATTTATCACAATGGCTGGAAGATACAAACAGGTGGTACATGGGCTCTAACACAGGACTTTGGGCTGTGTTCTTGTAGGCCACAGCCTCAAGTACTTCTGGAACTCCTTCTGTGGCTGACTGGGGAAGGTGCTGAGGGTTGACATGGTGATGGCCTGCTCCTCAGCAACAGATGTCCTTACCCGCTTTCTGCCATTTGGAACAGTTAGCACCTAAGAGTTGCCGTGGTCATGATGTCTCCTCACAGCAGTAAAACCTTAACTAAGACAGACCCTAAAAAAAGACAGACAGACTGAAGCTACAAAAGACAGTGGGCAGATGGCATACAGAAGAAGAGCTTGGTCCAGAGTTCCTGAGTCTTGCAATGCTATACCCCCTTCTCTATGGAGCAGTCAAAACTTGGTTAATTACTGGGACACTTTTTTTGGTCTCTATTTCCAGCTGAGGACTACTCAGAAAAATTCAAACACACATCTGGCCTGCAGCCTCTGAGGCTCACCTTTGATCAGCCTTACCTACCTCTAACTATGTTTGAATGTTACACTTTCATCTGCTGCCATCTTGGGCTTCTGCTGTGATGTCATTGTCTAAGATTGATACCAGCCTATCAGAGATGACTTGGACCTCATCACACCAGCATGGAGGGGACACCCTAATCATGATGACTGATAGCTCCACTCAGTGAAGGTGAAATGGTCAGCCTGAGAAACAGGGGTGATGGACAGTAGCATCCCCACACTGCCCTGCAGATACAGCCCCACTCAGCTCAGGAACGGAGGGCTGCTGTGGTGTTCACCTCCCCCCTCTGCAGCCTCTAGGAGCCTGACACAAGGGTAAGAGGAGCTATTGGGCTAGTGGGTGGAGGCAATCCGTCTGTCAATCAGGGGCTATCTCGTCAATTTTCCTAAGTGAAAAGTAAACTAAAAACGGCTCTCACTAGCTATGAGGACCCAGGGGTTTATCTGTAAGAGCAGCTTCTGTGACCCAGGCTAATGCAAAGGCTGAAAGCCAACACAAACAAAGACAAGACAGAAGACAGAGCTGCGTGCTGCATAGCCGGCAGAGGTGCCCTGCAGTGGCTGAAACTCCTTGAAGGAAGTCAAATGGAGCTGATGGGAGGCACAGAGGGCAGGCAAGTCAGAAGGAAAGACAGCTGGAGCAGAGCAGACATGTGCATGGACCTAATCAGTGAAGTGGGGTTGGGGAGGATGAGAAGTGGAAAGGAGAGCTCAGAGTGGCACCTGGAGCTGGGGAGCAGCAGGCAGTGGTCCAGCCCAGAAGCTATCATGAGAGAAGATACAGGACTACTCTGGAGCTGGGAAGTACAGGCAGCGGTCCAGCCCAGGGGCCTGGGTACCGCAAAGTCTAAAGCTCACTTCATTCAAAACGCAATGAGACTCCAAAGGGGGTGTGGCGATGTGTGTGCAGAGGATGAGTTAGGCGCAGGTTGGGAATGCCTGGGGCAGACCACAGGGAAGGGAGAGCAGGGTCGTGAGTAGGCAGCCCTGCGCAGAGATCAGACACAGAGAGAGCTGCCGCTGGGTCGCGGAAGGGACTTGGAAGGGATGTGTCATCCTCAAGCAGCAAATGAATTGGAGGAGTTATCGGCACATGTTAGGGGCCTACCACAGGATGCCTTTGCTTTGCTGAAGTTAAAACACTTTCTATAAAGCTCCCCTGATGCTCTGATTTGGATATTGGCAAGTGAGCGTCTAAGAAAAGCACCACTATCTGTCATCAAAACAAACGGGTTTGATTTTAATTTTATTGGGTTTTCAGATTTAAAGCACTTAATCAGAAAAAAAATGGCTTTACTGTTGATTGTAAATTGTAAAAATGTGCAAAAACTTTACCTGACATTGCCATGTTATTCATTTAAGTCACATTACGGCGAGAACAGTGTTGATATGGGAGGACAATGATGTTTGTAAAAGGGATATTGTGCTTGTCTAATGTCAACAGACGCAGCTGACCAAATGTCACCCCTTTAGTCAGAATGTGTGGAGTGCATGGCATGCTCTATGCCAGAGTCTATGTCTCTGGCCCGGCCCGGCCTCTTGCTCTGCCACACACATCGTACGTAGGGTGGCTTAGGGCGGCTGCTTTTGGGAAGAAGCTGCAATCCTTGGCATTGGCTACGCTTGGCTATGACTTAGGGAGAGTCCCTGTTAGCTTTCGCTGTCAGCCTGACACAGCCTACGTCATCTGAGAGGACAGCCTCGGCTGAAGAATCCCGAGGTCAGACTGACCTGGGAGCACATCTGTGGAGCATTGAGTGACTTATTAACTGGCGCAGGAGGGCCAAGTCCACTGTGGGGGGAACTGTTTCCTAGGCAGGTCCTCTTGGATTGCGTGAGGAGCCTGGTAAAGCATGTGCTGTTGAACCAGACAACAAGCAGGGTCACTTCATGCTTCCTGACTCCTTGTTCCTCTAGCTGTTGCCTAGACTTTCCCCAGTGACGGTCTGTGAGCTCGAAGTGTAAACCAAATGAATCCTTTGCTCAGTCTCCTTCAGTCAGAGTGTTTTATACTAATAACATAACAGCATTCAGACAGGGAGCTTCCTGGCTGTTGAGGCCCTGGCTGATAAAACTGGTGTGTCCACTGTCTTGGTTTGAGGGAGGTTTGTGCACCGGAAGTGATCCATGTGTAAAGGCAGAGTGGGTTGGAGATTACAGGCGTATGCCAGAACATCCAGCTGGGAAATCTCCTCTCCCTCTCCTCCCCCTTTCAGGCTGTATGGGGGGGAGGGGCTGGCACAGACCATCCCCAGAGGACAGCCTCTCAGGAAGAGGTGCTGAGCCAACAGGGACATCCTCTGGCCCCATTCGAACCCAGCAGGTCAGAAATCTGGGTCTGTATAAGCTCTCCAGGGGTTTCCACGCAGACAAAAGCTTGAGAATGACTGGCCTGGAATGGCTCCCGCTTCCTCCTCCTGGCTCCAAGTCTAGCCTGAGTAATTGTTTTTTAGACATCAACAGAGAATGACTCTGTGCAAGGCTATACAACAATACGGGTCGTGCCCTGAAGCCCCGTGGCTTCCGGGAGGGCAGGCAGTGGCCAACCCCGTACAGTGCAGCAGCAGCAGCGTGGAGTGTGTGTGTATGAGTGTGTGTGTGTGTGTGTGTGTGTGTGTGTGTGTGATAGGGCTGTCAGTTAGGGCTGTGTGTTAGGGCTGACATTGCTGGAACAGTTGGAAAGGAAGGATACTTCAGACGCCTGCTACCCACCAGGCTCCTGAGGAGGGGTGCCCAACAGAGCTGTTTCTGTCTCCAGCTTCCAGCAGGTTCTGTGGCGCTGAGGCCCCAGGTCACAGCCGGACAGTTTTAGGTGGGCCCTGAGGTAGTGGCTGGAGGAGGTGTGCTGAGCAGAGCTGGGCAGAGGCCGTAAGCCTGTTCGAGGTCAGCCCTGTGGTCACGTACGATGGGGAACAGCCTCTGCCGGGCATCGTCTGGGGAAGCATTTTCAGTCTGTGAATCCAGAGGTGGGGGCGCTTAGTGGGGACCCTTCCCAACGACAAGAGGTGTCCACGGGAACCTTGGTGTGAATGCATAAGAGCTTTCCCATGTTCCCAGCCAGTGCTGGCTACGAATCTGAACCCATGTCCATGGATTACTCACATAGAGCATGGAGTACTCCATACCAGCTTTCAAAATTCGAAAAACGCAGATAGGAAAGAACTCTGAGGCCTGGGATACCAGACAGGAGCGAGGGCCAGGGCTTTCAAAGGCCTGTGTTTGCATAGAGTTTGCTCTCTGTCTCTGAAGGACTCCCCTTGTGTAGGTCAAAAGTAGGTCTGAGCCACTGTGATAATGCTCACCTTTCACACCAACACCCTGAGACACTTCAGAGACAGGCAGACCTCTGGGGTTCAAGGACAGCCTGGTCTGCATGAGGAATTCCAGTATTTTAGAAAATGAAGGCACAGGAGGCAGGAATTTTGTCCACTGAGCTGTACCTCCGGCTGTGAGAACACCCGTCCCTGACACGGTGACGGCGGTGCCACGGCAGAGGGCTGCACTTTGAGCATGTGTGTACTAAGTAAAAGGTGGAGTCACCGAGGCAAGGCCCTCTCGTGACGAGCGGGGGATGCCGGTGACCTTTCGAGGCGGCAGGACACCCGGGTCTGGACTGTTTGTGTCCGTGAGCTTCACGGTTTACAGAAGCTGTGCGGGGTGGGCTTGGCCCTCACACACCACAAGAACCTGATGGCATAAACAGTGAACCGACCCACTTCCTGGACACCCCCTCATTGTCGGCTCCAGGCTTGGCAGCCACCTGGCCGCTCCCAGAGGACTCCTTCCCCTTTATGACCCACTTTTATGGATCTGGCCTCAGCAACTCCATCCTCGGAGGTGACACTGCTTTTTCTCCTGTGATCTGGCCCAAAGCTGGTCTGTACTCTGGGCCCTCCTGCCTTTATGCCAGTTAGGGTTGAATGGAAGCCACCGCCCGAAAAGCTGAAATTAGTGATTCTCCGGGGCGGAAGGAAGGTGGGCTCTTCAGTCCCAGGACTGTTGCCTTCAGGTTAGCCCAGCAAATGGGTGGAGGGCCTGCAGCAGCATCTGGCCTTGGCTGGGCTTCTGTGTCACCCAGGCAACAGCCTGTGCAGCCTTCTGGGAGGAGAGCTATCAGAGGCTTCCTGGGGGCCTCTGACTGCAGGACCTAGGCAAGACCAGATCCTGGGATGCTGGGGCTAAATCCCACCCTTCCTGGGGTGTGACACCCTAGAAAGACTTCTGTAAGCAACAGCAAGGCGAGGGTGGCATGGGCCTTCAGGAATGTCCTGGCAGCAGCCTTGCAGTTGGCCCTTCTAGACTGGCAGCTCATGTACACAAAGTAGTTCCCCACAAACAAGGTCATCCAGTTGATAAAAGCCTTACAGGCATCCTGAGGGAAGTCCTCTGGCCTCTTGACTTTGACAGTAGAATCTGAATTGCTGTGGGGTCAGCCTAGAGCTACTGCCAACAGAGCTCCTATCCTTAGTAAATTCCTCTTTTCTTTTTCTTTTTTTTTTTTGGTTTTTCAAGACAGGATTTTTCTGTATAGCTTTGGGTGTCCTGCAACTCACTCTGTAGACCAGGCTGGCCTCGAACTCACAGGGATCCTCCTGCATCTGCCTCCCAGAGTGCTTGAATCACAGGCGTGCACCACCATGCCTTACTGAAGTTTTGTTCTCCACCTCTGTCCTGGCTCTGTATGGCCACTGACCCTCGTTCCTTTCCTGTTCCCGCTAGCCCAAGGCACATGCCTGCATGTGGCCTTCCAGGCATGCCACTTAGAGCCGAGCAAGGCAGCTGGGTGACAGCAGTTGTGGTCACAAGACTCAGTGCTGGAGTGTCACTGTCCTGTGGTGTCACCTGTCCTCTAGGGAGTGAGGCATCCCTGCAGGAAGAAGCTGAGGCCTTGGCTTAAAGTGATAATTGCTCAATATTAGTTCCCATTGTCAGTGCCTTCCTGTGCCTGGGGCGGTTGTGAGACTGAGGGACAGCTGTTTCTGGGGCCAGTGAGGACATGAAGAGGCTTAGAGACCCACAGGGAAGAGTGAAGATGGTGTCTCAGTCCTTGTCCTATTGCGGTGAAGAGACGCCATGACCAAGGCAACTCTGAGAAAAGAAAGCATTTCACTGGGAGCTTCCTTAGAGTTGCAGAGGTCCGGTCCATTATCAGCATGTCGGGAAGCATGACAGCGTGCAGGCAGACGTGGTGCTGGAGAAGGAGCTGAGAGCTACACCCTCTCAGAGGGTGATGTCCCTCTCAGAGGCGGAGAGGGAGACATCAGGCTTGGCCTGGGCTTTTGGAAACCTCAAAGCCTATCCCCAGTGACACACTTCCTCCAACGAGGACACACCCCCAATTCTTTCAAATAGTGTCCCTCCCTGGTGACTAAGCATTCAAATCTATGAGTCTAAGGTGCCATTCTTATTCAAACCATCACAGATGGAAACTGAGTGAAAGCAAAGGGAGGAGGACTCCCTGTAAGACCTTGACTGAAGAGTCCAGGCGAGATCCGAGTGAGACACAGAATGAAGTGAGCTGGTTGGGAGAGGCTCCCCAAGAGGTTGTGAAGAATATGCCTCTAGACAATGATCTTTAGATCCAGGGGAATGAAGGTCACATGACCCCAAAACTCCCTTGTTGCAGAAATCAAGACTTGGGGACAGAGTCCTTGAAGAAGACAAGAGTGTCTTAAATTTGGCGTGTCTTCCCATACGTGCACGCTGCCCTGTGAAGAAGGAGGGTGAGAACAGCTTCTTGCACTGCATGTGGCCCTGGGTACTTGAGGGATGACCACCATGGGGTTCTCCTCTGAAATGTCTAGGTAGTGAACCCTGCTCTGCACATAGATGTTGGGGTTAGGGAAGGTGAAGCAGGAGCTACTGCCTTCACTGGGATGATAATTACTTTCCTATATGCTTGGAATGCACAGAGCATTCAGCTTGCATTTATCAACTGATAAATGGACGGTGGTGTACTTATACAGCAGAATACCATTGAGCTGTTAAGAAATATGAAATTCTGAATTTCCCCAATAAACAGAGGGGGCTTGAAACAATCATTCCGAGTGAGCTAACCAGTACTCAGAAAGTCAAATGACAGGATTTTTCTCATGTGTGGATGTTAGCTTTGAATATTCAGATAAGTGTGTTTCATTTGGAATACCCATAGGGGTCAGGAAAGGGACGTGGGGGTGTGGCTCAAGGAAGGGGAGATAGAACAAAGTGGTATAGATGTAAAGGAGGAATAATGGAACAGAAAGGGTTAAACTGAGGTTGGGGTAGGCGGGGGCAGGGTACAGGTGGGAATATGACGAGGAGTAAATGAGTAAAAAGCACTAAAGGCATTTAGAAAAAGTTGTTTGGAAACCTACCAATTACTATAGAGGCTTACTTCACCAACACACACACACACACACACACACACACACACACACGCACGCACGCACGCACACGCGCACAGGCACAGGCACACGCATACACGGGCACACACAGAGAATGACCCTGCTGCAGTGTCAGGAATGGGTCACCGCTTTGGAACCGTTGACTCTCGAGGTCCTACAGTCTCCAAATATAACAGGCAACTGGCAGTGCTATTGATTGCGTCCAGAACCTGATGGTGAGGCTCCACTGCTGAAGACATATCACAGAACATGGAGATACCAAGCTGGTGGGTCGGGAAGCTTCATTCCTACTGTCTGGCTTTTATAGTGCTGGACGCTGCCATGCGCACTCCCAGAGAAGAAAAGTAATTGTCAGTAATTGTCAGTAATCCCCAGCTGTGATCCCTGAACCCTCCAATAATGACTGGCCTAGCAGGACATGCCTGCTGGCGCAGTCGTGGCACTAATGTCATGGAAATAACCAACTGTTTTCTGATTAGATTTAAGTCCTGCTCTAGAAGATGAAACCCACACCTGGTACCATTGTGGGGCCAAGAACCTGAGACCAGGCATGTCAACGGCCCTGAGGAAAGCTGACTACTATTGTTCTGCTGAACGGACCTGGTATTAAATGGATTTCTAGTATCATTAAGTAGATTAATGTGTCTCTCATCACCAGAGACACTTCTGTTTGCAGTAGATCGTGATTGACACTGAGATCCACAGCTGGTCAAGAGCTTGTGGAATGCTCAACCTTAAGTGGGACATTTATATCACCACCACCCCCCCCCCCCAAGGCTCAGGGATCATTAGGGAAGAATGTGGGGGGGTGATTTAAGAGGCAGTGGATGACTGCAAGGAGACAGTGTCTTCTGGACACAGCAGGGCAACTGTGCTTATGAATTTATAGCTGCTACGACCGTATATAAAGACCCTTAAGAGCTCAAGGCAGACCAAATCCCAGCATGGAGGGACATGGGAGCTATGAAGTCTCATCCTTAGGCCAGAAGCAATTGACAACTGATAACTTCCGGGAAAAAGAAAACCAGTTTTCTTTAAGAGTCTAGGCCCTAACAAGCTGACCCTGAACCGGGGGAAGGCTGCATATCTAAGAGTGCACGGTTGGTGTGAGGATTCATCCTTAACCCCTCTCTCTCCTTCTTCATTGAGTCAGTCTCTCAGGCTGAGGAGCACACCAGGGAGCGCCAGCCTGGGTTGTCCAGCTCTGTTCTCTTCCTTCTTCCTCTGGGCCAAGCCCAGGCTCATCTGCGGGTGACAGGAAGCCCTAGAGCATGAGGTGTGCAGCCATGGTCCCTCTCTTTCTGAAGAGCCTCCTTGGGTGACGGTGGCTGTGGCTTGGCAGGCAGCCATATCCACAGACCCTCCTGCTCTGCTCCTGAGCCATGTGCTGGTGGCGGATGCGGCCTCTGCCAAGCTCTCTTCTCTTTCAGTGGGAATCACACTAGAGCTGTGTTCTTATTTACTCAAGGGCTTCAAAGGCAAGGTGTGAGAAATCCCTCTCTAGACAGGTGATCCCGTGTGTTCAGCGTCTGTGTTCATGGGATGCACGGTTGAAGAGGAAAGCCAACCAGACTCTTAAGAGAGAACTGGGGACAGAACAGCTCTGTGTGCACTCCCAATCTCCGCACAGGTTGGAGAGCCCTCTTGGTGCTGCAGGACTTAGTTGGGAGTGATGGGAGCCTCGCTTACCTGAGCACACTCTTACCACCGGGCTGTGCCGTTATTGGGCCTGTGTGTCTCTCCATTGCTGGGCTCAGACCGTGCCCGCATAGCTCCGTTCCACAAAGGAAATTTTTAGGAAAGAAGGATCTGCCTAGGTGGCCAAGGCTGGCCTGCCATTTGGTGCCCTAGCGCTGGGAATGGCCCCACTCCAAGCTGCTGCTGTGGCAGAAGGACAGTAGTCAAAAGAGGGAGCCTTTAAGATACATGGTGCCTGGCAGGCAGACCTGGGTTCACAGGAAGTGTTTAGAAGGGACTCCTCCAGACTTCATGCAGCAAGAGTCCAGGGTGTTACTCTGTTCTAAGTGCAAGGAAGAAGGACTATGCATTAGTTTTGTCCATTAGGACATACCTGTGACTGTCAAAAATCTGTGTGTGATCGTCAGAGACGGCAGGTGTGCTAGACGGAGACGCCAGCTCTGTAACCCTTAGCCTCGGTCACTCATGATTCGTCCCTCTGAGCTGAGATCCTGATGTCACTTTCCGAAGGTAATTCCCAAGTGCCTTCAGGCTTGAGAGATAAATGGACTGGCTTCTGCAGAACCTCAGAAGAGCCCACTGGCTGCTGGAATCCCAGCTTGGCAAGAACTAGGGAGAGGACCATGAGTTCAAGGCCAGCTTGGATACATATTGAGACTGTCTAAAACAGGCAGGCCCTGGCTGATGACCTTCAAGCCAGTCCCTAGTGGTCCCTTTCCTGGGTTGCTCAGGACAGCAGAGGTGGTGTGACGCCGCAACTCCACACGACTCCATGCCGCCCAACAAGCGTGACAGGAGGCATCAGTAGCTCTGCGTAGTACGAATAACACAACGCATCCCACACGCTGCCACACCCGTGTGTACCTGCACACATAGAAAAAATGTGAAAACATCGTCTCAGCCGAGAAGTCAGAGAGCCGTGCCCCGTGGGGGAGATAGAAAGGTGGACTCCCTGGGGAGAAGTGAGCGATCCCCAAGCATGGGAAAGGTACGTTTGGAGAAACAGGAGAAAACCCACTGCCTCGCCCTGCCTTAGCGTCTCCCCATGGCGGCTCACTGCCCGGTGCTGCCATAGCAGCACCGGCTTCTGGTCACCTGGGCGGCAGCTCGGTTCTTCTCCATCCGTGTTGCTCCCCAATGTGCACATCTACCCAGGGGACGGAGAGTTCCTCGCCTGCTGTGTGATCCAATACCGGTGTGTTTTAGGGCTCTCTCAGGAGCTGAGGAGCTCTCCTCTGACTACGAACCTCTCTAGATTTTTAGAAACCATGATATGAGAGTGATACGGGAGGAGCTTCAGGGCCTAATGGGAACCGCAAGGGTCTAAGCCAACAGTAGCCTCTCAGCTCTGTCTGGATGCTGCCAGGAGCTCTGAGCTCCCAGCCTGGACTCTCAGTGCCCATACCCGGGGACCGCTTGCCTCTGCCTTCAGTGAGTTACCAGCCGTGCCTCTGCCACACTCCAACAAGTCTCATGAAGTCTGCTGGCCCTAGCTAGCCCCCCAAACTGCTGGGAATTCCTACTCTGGTGGATTTGGCGGGACCTTGATCTGGGCCACCCAGGGCTCCAGCAGGCCTCCAGAAGTCTGAAGTAGGCTTCCGCTTTTCTGAACCCAACGGCCATGCAGGTTCTACCTCCAAGGGTCTTGGATGGGTCCTGGTCAGCGTTCTAGTGTGAGGCTTCCTTTGAGGAGGAGGAGTGGGTTGGGAAGTCTTGACAAACTGTTACATGCCAGGCTTTGCCCTGACAAGTTTGCACAGTTACATGTGTCTCACGCCAGCCCTCACACACAGGAAAACACGAAGGTCACGTGGGAACCCTGTTGCCCAGGTCCTGGGCCTTCCTGTGCAAAGCCCAGAGCTTTCTTTTCCACCTTCCTCCAAGCTATTTTTAGGATGTTGTTTTTGAAATTTGAAATTCACAGTGGCTAACTGGAGAGGACACTTTTCTGGAGCAACCTGTCCTACATTCCATGATATATCTTGTAGGGAGCTGAAGCGCTCCAGGGATGCAGCCAGATGTCCGGGGTCTGCCCTTCAGGACCAGGGCCTGTAACCCGTAGCCAGTTCTCCAGCACCTGTCTGTACCACACTTTCTTCACACACTGTGTGGCATGCAGGCCTTGGAGGGGGCACAGAGCATCAGCGTCTCTACAGCTGGGAGTTGGGACAGGGAGAGCTTGTCCAGGTCCATGCCCTGGAAGGAAGCCTCCTCATGGGTGTTTTGTGCTTAACAGTGAGCTGTCCCCCAGGTCTAGGCTGGCCTGTCTCTCAACATCAGAGGCCTGTGCCCACGTGAACCACTGGGGCTACCTCTGAGTGGAAGCACCAGAAGGCATGCATGTCTAGTCTTTCTGTGGGTCTGGAGGCTGAACCCAAGGATCCCAGAGTGGCCTTCTGCAGTATGAGGCGTGGCCTGTGCTCTGTGTCCACAAGATGGCTTCCACATCATGCCACAGAGGGTCCCAGTGTTATAAGTGTGTTGTGGTTAGACAGGAAGCCCAGCCCAGCTGCTGTGTCCCTTGAATAGATGCTGGCTTCTCAGAACAGCGTGGCACTGGGTAAATAATACCAGTTGACTCCTGGGTCCTGTCTCTTCCTGTTCCTTGATTTCCTTCCACCCTCACCCCCTCTCCTGTCATGCCTGTATGCCTGTATGGCCCTGGACTTCAGTGTCCTCAACTTTAAAATAGGGCCCTTTCCCTCCTTGGTGCTCCTGCAAGGGCCCTGAGGGGGTGATTTGAGGAAGTGCCTGTAGGCTTCTCGCCCTTCTCTGGGGACCAAATAATCCTTCATCTTACGAAAGCTTCGGGAATGAGGACATGGCTCTGGCAAAACACAAAGAGATTCTGCCCCAAACAAGCAAAGTGAGTGTGCAGGCCCATAAGGGTAAACTCTATAGATCTGGATGCTGACCGGAGGTGTGCAGTTCCAGAGAATCAAGTGTTTGCTTTGGCAGGTGAGCTCTCCCCAGAGCTGCTGGTCCCTGCCATTTCTCTAGAAGGCAGCTGTTGTGGCAGATCCTGCTCCCCCTCACCCCATGGCCTCCTCTACAATGTGTGTGCCAAAAAAGCCCCTGCTCTCTCCCCCAGGAGCACCCAGTCAAGCCACTCTACTTAGCCAATGGTTATCTGTTACCATAATGCATTCGGGGGGAGCTGCTGCCAGCCTGTCCACACCCAGGGTCTCGTAGCTCCTCGCATACCTCCTCCATCGCCACACCAGGGCCACACCCCTCAGGAACACGCTGGGTGGAAGCACTGTCCTGAATCCTCCATCTCTGGGCACAGTGGAGAGTGAAACAGTATGGAACCTGGCTTCTCAGGAAGGCAGTGCTGAGGGAGAAGGCAGGAGGAGATGGCTTGGTAGGTAACCATAAGAACCTAAGTTCCTGGAACCCACCTTTAAGAAGGCCTGGCAAGTAGCTCATGCTTTTAATCCCATAACTGGGGAGGCAGAGACAGTGGGATTCCTGGGCGCTGCTAGTCAGCCAGTCTAATCAAATTGACGACTTCCAGGTCCCTGCGAGACCCTGTTTCAAAAAACAAGGTGGACTGTGTTCTGAGCAACTGAGCCTTGAAGTTGACCAACTGCCTCCACACACATGTCTCTCCACAGCACACAGAGGTAGACAGGCAAACATGCAAAGAAAAATATTAGTCACTATCTGAACAAAAGATGTGCCAAGACCTGGTTGCTCCGACAGTGAGCTGCCCCAGGCTGAGCACTTGCTGGTGCCTCCCAGGAGAAGTCTGGGTGCACAGTCGATAATTAAATGAAAGGACAAGCCAGAAGCCGGACATCCATGTTTGGGCATGTCCTGTTTCACATCCTGTTTGTGCTGATCCCCAAGTCTGGGTGCACACGACCCGGTTTCCTGGCCTCTGACTGCCAAGGACCTGAACATGACCTCTCCCACCTCGGGCCTGTTTGGATTCATGCTGTGGTGGAAGCCTACACTGACCTGAGAGGCTAGCTGGCATTTGTGCCCACAGCAACCGGGAGTTTTCCCCTGCCCACTCGTCTTTCTTACTAGAACTGGTTTCTTCCCTGCAGTCTCCACCCTCTCTCAGGTCAAGCGACTGTTATTTGTAGAGACACCAAGGGGCCACTGCAGACCCAATGTTTCCCTCCTCTAAGCGTCAAGTACGTGCTATGACTAACTAGGAAATTCTGTGTCTCCAGAGGCTCCAGAGAAAGGCCCTGGGATTCGGCGACTGATCTTCCCCTGACTCTGCTTGTGTTAGTCAGATCTCTTTAGAAGAACAGAGCTGACCAAACAGATATATCTTGATGTTTCTAAGGCTTAATTATTTATTTACTCACTGCATTAATGTTTTCCCTGGATGTGTGGCTGTGTGAGGGCGTCAGATCTTGGGGTGACAGACAGTTGTGAGCTGCCATCTGGGTACTAGGAATGGAACCCCAGGTCTTCAGGAAGAGCAGTCAGTGCTCCTAACCACTGAGCCATCTCTCCTGCCTAGACAGATAGTAAAAGGAAATAGCAGATTGACTTAACACAGTAGAGGTCAGATAGCCCAACAATGGCTGCCTGTGTGCTGGAGAGATGGAGAACCAGGCAGCTGTTCATTCTGAAGCTAGGTGCCTCTACCGTCTAGCTAGATGGAAAGTCTAGAGCAGCGGTTGTCAACCTTTCTAATGCTGTGACCCTTTAATACAGTTCCTCATGTTGTGGTGACCCCAACCGTGAAATTATTTTATTGCTACTTCATAAATGCAATGTTGCTACTCTTATGAATAATAATGTGAATATCTGATATGCAGAATATCTGATATGCACTCCTCAAAGGGGTCATGGCCCACAGGTTGAGAGCCACTGGTCTAGGGGTTCCTGGAGAGTTGCTGGTGTTCAGCCCACACGAGAAACCCGGAAAAGCTAGGCTGTGATGGTGCTGAAGGAGGGCGGCAACCCCTGCAGCAGGATGGAAACATTCACCATAGAGTGGCAAGCAGGCAGGCAGCCACACTTCGTCTCAGACTTCTATCTGGACTGCCCGAGGGCGCTACCCACTCTGAGGGAGGGGCTTCCACCATTCGCCAGTCCTTGCTGGGAATGCCTTCACAGTCCTGCTCAGAGACTAGCCTGTAGTTGATTCCAGGTCCGATCAATCTGTTGAACAAAATGGTTAAGGTTTGAAAGAGAGATCTCCATGGACTCATGCATTTGCAAACTTGACCCACAGTTGATGGCACTGTTTGGGGAGGTTATGGAACTTTAGGAGGGGCAGCCTTGCTAAAGGAAGTAGGTCGCTATGGGCAGGCTTTGAAGGTTTATAGCATAACCCCACTTCCCTGCTTCCATCTCTCTCCTTTAGCCAACTTCTAGCCCCCGCGACCATCGCCATGCTTTCCCCACCAAAATGCAATGTACCCATCTGGAACCATAAACTAAAATAAAATCTCCTTTTTGTTTCTTGACCAGGATATTTTATAACAGCAACAGAAGGTAATGAAATCAAAGATAAACCATCAAGAGGCAAAGCTCTGATGAGACACTGACCTTAGGTTCACCCAGAGATGGAAAGTGACCAGTGTGCCCGGGACATTTGGACCAATGGGCCTCTATTCTGCTAAGATAGCATGGTGGGACTAGTGGATAAGATAGCACGGTTTATGGGACCGTCCTGCTTAGGCCCAGAGAAGGGGACAAAGGGCTTTTGAATCAGCTTATAGTGGAATATCTGGGGATCCAAAATTATTGAAGCACATAGCTAGTGGTAAAGAGAGATGAAAAAAAAAACAACAAAGGAAAACATAAATCTGTCTTCAAGAGCATGAGTGGGAAGAGAGAAAGTTCATGGATACTTTCTAGTGAGGTATCCCAACTGACCCTCCCCACTCGGGGCCAAACGCCATCCTCACTCAAAGTAGGCTGGAGAACCAGGGCAGGCCTTACCTCCTCACCGGAATTCTAGCCCAGGGTCTCCCTTTCCATCTTTGGGATAGGAGTCTCTTGTTTTCACCCTTCCCCATTCCTGTAGTGGAAGTTTTAGTTTCTCTAAAAACTCAGTTTTGTTATGTAAATATGTTTTTGCTGTGATCCCAAGTGTGGGATATGGGAACACTTTAAGTTTATCCACAGCTGATAACAGCCTCGTGAGAGGGCGCGTGATCTTTGTCTACTGGAAACTGCTGGACTTTGTTAGCTGGAAAACATTCTTGTGTGAATTCTGAGAGGGTATAAATAGAAGTTGAGAGAGAAACAGAGAGCAGAGAGACAGAGAGACACACACAGAGAGGGGATGCCTCGAGACACTCTTAGAGAGAAATGCTCCAGACAATGATTCAAAGAGGCTGCTTCTGATTTGTTCTGCTGCAGCCCTTTGGTGTTTGCTATTTGCTGTTTGGCTGGACTGCCAAAGGAATCCTGATGATGAAAAGTGGAATTGCCCAAGGAACTGAGTCTAAAGAAGTCTACATCCTCTGTCCCTACTAACCTTCTTTTTCTCCTACCTAGAATCAGAGGTTTGAATAGAGATAGAGGCATTTAGAAACCTCAAATAAAGTAGGTTTTAAAAAACTGAAGTCTATACACCCCAACATCTCTTAGCTGTTAATTCTGTCAATTGACCGCTCCGGTCCTTCTGTTGTTCAAGTCTCCTGTTTGGAAAGAACCTCTGGTTTATCATTCCACTCCCTCTGTCCTTTCTCTCCCTCAGTCCAGCAGCCAGGAACTTGGAGTGCAGGACAGACCTCTCAGTGCTTGGCTCTGAATCAAAAGGCAGGCCCGGCCTAGGCTCAAAGCAGCACATCTGCTGCACATGCCCAGCTCCAGAATGACCCCTGCCAGTCTGTCTTCCTCACCTAGGGAGACACGATGAGATCACTGATAAGTGACTGCATTCCCCCTCAACAGGCACACTGGATGGTACTATGGGTCAATGTGCACCCACCTAACACTTTAAGCTGAAATCTTGGCCTTTGAGAGCTCAGAATGTGTTTGGGGACTGGAACTTTTGAGAGGAGGTCAGGTCAAAGTGAGGTCTGGAAGGCTGGCCAGATCTAACCAGACTGTCTCTCAAGGAGAGGAGATTGATACACAGGCTTTCAGAGGGTCAGTCCTGTGAGGACATCCAGTCACCTCCGAAGGAACCAGCCATGCTGACATCTCAGCACCAGACTTTCAGCTCACATCTGCAGGAATTTCCAGCCATTTAGCAGCCTTGTTATAGCAGCCAGCGCTGACTCACACAGAATTTGCATTTGGTGATGCTTTCTGTCTGTTAACCCTTCCCCATCAGTGGTCAGGAGCAGGAAATTCCCTCCTGAGACCTGAACTTGCAGTGGCCTTTTCTATGTGTGTGTGTGTGGGGTGTGTGTGTGCTGGGCTCCCTTCTTGGTACATCCTGGTGTGGGGTTGGCTTTATTATACTTGCTCTTAACATTCCCCAAGGCAGAGGACACTCTGGGGAGTCTCAGTCTACAACCTCACATACCTCACAACTTTAACATTCATTCACAGATATCCCTTTATAGCCTAGCTTGTTATATGGACATTTCTACTTTCTTTAAAAGTACCAAAGGGCATGTCAGAAGAGTGTGCATGAAAAACTCAACCTTCTGGGTTTGCTGCTACAGAGACATGGCTGTATATTTTGCAGAGGAAGCTTCAGTACTTTTGTGCTGATCACTTTACAGCACTAGGTCCAGTCTTGTGACAGGCTGGGTTTGTCACACCTCCAAGGGTTGAGGGCAAGGAATGACATCTATTCTATGCCCATTTTCAGAAGGATTTAGGGAGGAGGGGCTTGGAGTCACAAGTTTTCAAAAACCCATAGCCCAGATGAGATGCTTCACCTTCTGTTTCTGTGCTGTGTAAGAAGAAAATTAGGAGAATGTCGGAAAGAGAAGAGTATCATCCACAGGGTTGGGGCTTTGAGCATAAAGAGAGTTAGGCTCTAGAGGAGATGGGGGAGGCTGCCTAGTTCTCTTTAACTGCCAACTTTGCACAGCCCAGAGCCATCTGAGAGGAAAGCCTTAAGACTAAGGAGTTTCTTAGACCGGATGAGCCTGTGGCCGTGTCTGTAAGGGGTAGTCTTGATTGTTAATTTATTCAGGAGTCCAGTATGGGCTGCGCCATCCCTAGGCAGATGGTCTGGGGTTGTGTAAGAAGTCTAGCTAAGTAGAGCCAATGAGATAGACGTAAAGCAGTGTTTCTCCATACTCTCTGCCTCATATCTCTGCTTAAATTTCTGCCCTGACTTCCTCCAGTGACGAATTATGACCTGGAAGTGTAAGCAAAATACACTCTTCTATCCAAAAAACTGCTTTTGGTCAGAGTGTGTCACCACAGCAAAAACAAACAAAAAACTATGACACAAATGGGGAAAGAACTAAGGGTGTTTTACTTGCATGATAAGCGCTTTTCCTGAAAGTTCTGTGAACTTGTCACACTACCTTGAATGAAAGAATAGACAACAGACAGTGAGGGTCCAGAAAGGCAAGCCAGAGGCCTGAGTGGGAACCAGCTTTTCCCTGGGCTGTGCATGTTCCCAGAGTGCTATTCAATGATGGTGTGGCAGACGGGGCAGGTGCTGTGATTTGGATGGCCAGGGCTCTAATCAGCACAATATGGGAGCAGGGTGTGCCATGTTCTAATGGAAGAGATGAATGTGTTGATAGATCTGTTGGGTTTGGACAGTGAGTCTGCAGGGAAAGAAAAGAGGAGCCACCCTGTGCAGATTCCTAGGGCCAGAGGGAATGACATGCCCTGGCAGCAGTCTGAGGAAATGGGCACCATACTGTGCTGTGGGGGCGGGGAGACGGCTGGAAGGCCGGCACTGTCCTTGGTTGTGACACATCCATGCTTCCTATCAGCCTTCCCCTGCTGAGGGATCGTGGGTGTTAGTGTTTGAAGATGCCCGTGACACCAAGCGTGGGAGTTCCTCAGGCAGAACAACTGGCTATAGGAAAGGTGATCAGGCTCAAGTACCAACGCTTCCAGGCTTTGGGGTCTTATGGTAGCAAGTACATTTCATCAAGCCCTATCCTGTTACAAGGGCTGTTAGGGTCAGAGCCTGGGCCTTAGCAGTCTTAACAAGTAGGCTTGGACTCTAATCCTCAAAAGGCCAATTAAAGAGGAAAGAAATCTCTGGGGAGTTAGGTCAGCCATGGTACCAAACATGGTACCGTGTTTGCCATGTAAGCATGGACCCATATCCATTCTGAGAACCCATGTAAAAACATCAACTGTGATCTCAGAGTTGGGGAGGTAGAGACAGAATCCCTGGCAAGCCAGGCAAGCCTAATTGGTAAGCCCCACATCCTAGTGAAAGACCCTGCCCCAAAAGATAAAGTGGCTGGCTTCTGAGTAATAGTACTCAAAAGTAGACCTCCGGCCTCCACACAAGCATGTGCACACATACCTACACACAATTACACAGCCACACCTGCATTCACACACACACAGAAAATTAAAAAAAAATGTAACAGACAAGAATCTCCTACCTGCTCCACGGTTGTGCCACTTTGCTGCTTTGCCTTCTGCTGTGTCCCATCTGGGGACACGGTCTGGGGAGGCAAGCTCTCAGAAACGGTTGTCTGTCAGTCAGCCCCCTTGTCTTCTGTAGTTCCTTCTCCTCAGAGGTGCTCAAGCTGGAGCAGGATCTGAATCTCTTGGAAGCTCCTGATAACTCAGACTGCCCAGAGGCTCTGGGTGGGCCCAGAGCTTGCTCTGCCTGCAGAGTTCTAGGCAATATTGATAGTGTGGTCAAGGCTGCCATTTTGATAGGACCCACAGTTCAGAGAAAGGCAAAGTCACGAAGGTAGCAATATGGGCATGCTTGTGGGTGGCCTCCGCACTCACCCCCGAGTGTTGGTGTAACTGAGGAGCACACACTGGATAGCCTGAAAGGCCACAGAGATGCCTTCTCCTGTTATCTCTGGTTGTACAGGTCAGGTGGCTAAAGTCTGGGTGTCTACAGCGCTGCACCACTCCAACTCACACGAGCCTTCCAGGGAGCTGTGGTCATGCGTACGTGCATTGCTCAGCATGGGTGAAGCTTGAAGCCTCCTGGGAAACTGGATGGATTTTCCCATCACTTGTGGCTGGGAGAATTAGAGAAACTTGGTTTCTCTACTTCCTCCGGATCCCTAGTAGCCATCATACATACCTTCCTGAGCTGGAGCCTGCTCCCAAGCCAGCCTCTCGTTACCTAGGGCTACCTACCAGGGCTGCACTGCATACAGCAGCATCTCTGACCCCTATCTGGCATCTCAGGACTTCTGAGAAGAGGAATGCATTAGGATTTCTCTCCAGAGGCTCAGGGGGTGAAGAGGGTGTGCACTCATAGCCCTGCCCTGAGCATTCACTGGGTTGAGGGCAAGAGCACAAGGAAAGAGGGCTGAATACCCAAAAGTAGTGATGTAATGGATTTAATGACCTGGTGAGCTATGCTCTGTCTTCCTGCCTTGGTCGCTACATTAGTCTTGAGTAGGGGCTGCCATAGCCCAAAACCCCAAGGTACATGGAATCAACAGTAGGCACTTAACATGGTAGAGGGAGGGACTGATGGAATGAGGGAGAAAGGGAAAGAGGTAGGGGGAGTGAGGAAGGAACGAGGAAGCGATAGATAGATATTAGGGTTTCAGCCTGTGAATAGCGGAGCCACGTAGTCAGATAACAGTATAAATATACAACAGCTTCCCTAGAGTCTCTTCTAGGGGCAGAAACCCCTAAGTCCCCAAAGCCTGTCACAAGGAAATTGAGGCTGTTTTCTCAGGGCTTTAGTAGTTGACAAAGTGTGGATGTTGCTCTGTTACTTTCCTAGGCTTGCAAGGAGGATTGTCGCAGGAACAGCACCTGCTGAATGCCTCAGCAACTTTTTAAAGTTGTTCATAGTGTAGCAGGTTGCGTGTTTTTTGTCCTGTACCCAATAATGACTCATAAGACTCAAAATATATTTACAGATACCTAGGCCATATAGCTAGGCTCTTCTCTGACTAGCTCAAAACTTAAAATAACCAATTTATACTAATCTACATTCTGCCGTGTGGCTGGTTACCTCTGCACAGGTACCATTTATCTGTCCTCCTCACCTCTCCAGGGTGAATCTCTGATGCTTGGTTCTATCCCCAAGTCCTTTCTGCCTACCAGATGTCCCACTTTCTAGTCTACCCTTTCCTATAGGTCATGGTTATTTTTTTATTTTTATTGACAGGTATTGCATCTATACAATACACAAGATTTTTCTCTCTGCATCATGTGGGGCTCTGAGTGGTGCAGGAGTCTCTTAACATCCACCCAGTGGTGCACAGGCCCTTCTATGCCACATGAAATATTAGTACAGCTGTTTAGAGGGGGTCTGAATTGTGTCTAAATGGTACTTTGAGGAAGAGGTTCACAGGCTTAATACAGGTTGGTCTCTGTATGCATGTAACCAAGGAAAGCTATGTCTCAAAGGTTTGGTGTAGATGAACTGTCTACAGACAGATAATGAGGTTGTCTCACCTCTTGCTCTGTGTAGCTGTGGCAAAGCACCTGATGCAGAAGTTGTCTGACCAGGCAACAGAGCCCCAGCTAACTGCCAGGACAGGAGACTGCTTGGTGACAGCATGGAGCAGATTCCTTAGAACCAGGGCACCTCTGAGATAAGTGTGAGTTTTGGCTTATCCACTGCTTTTCTGTGCATGAACTCAGTCCTCTAGGTTGCTGGGGAAGAGATCTGAGGACCCTGGAGTTTGAGGTGGGAAAGGCACTGGTTGATGGGTGGCTGATTTTCAAAAACAGAAAAGAGTTTGGGGAGAAATTGCAGAACCAGGTTTTCAAATGAAGTTGGTGATATGAGCTGGTGCTACTGGGTCCTGTGAGAGTCTGTCTGGAGGCCGTGCCTGTCTGTTCAGGGATTCGGGTGTGACTCTGCAGGAGAGAAACTTCCAGGGCGTGACTCCCTACACTCTGAGAAGCTTGAGACAGGAGGGCCCTGCAGTGGCAGTGGAGCACGGAGGGAGCCTATTTCCTTGTAAGAGAGTCTGCAGGTCTGAATTCTTTCATTCTCTCGTGTGTGCCAGCACAAGGTCATGGATGGCCAGAGAGGCTGCTTTGGAGGTCCCTTCCACTCCGTGGTCAGCTGGCTTCCAGTAATGGGGCTGGGATGTCTGGTAGCTCATGGCTTGTTGACACACCCGAAAGTCCCTGTGGTTGCTATGCACAGGTGTTTTAACCACCGACACATCCTACATTATGAGAAAGGGGAAAACAGACACTCAGTGTTTGACTCGCTGCTTCTATCTGGGTGTTTTCTTTTGTCAGTTCTCTACCTGTGCAGAAAATATAGTCAATTTTCCTGGCTCTTTTTAATGACTATAATTTTAAAAGAATTTATTTATGTTTTTGTGTATGGTGTCTGTGTACATGTGTGTGTGCATATGTGATGTGTGTGTGTGTGCACTTGTGGTGTGTGTGGCAAGTGTACATGTGCGGAGGCCAGAAGAAGGTACTGTATCCTCAGAGCTGGAGTTACAAGTGTTTGCCATGCTTGTTCCATGGATGCTGGGGTCCCAGTGCTGGTCCCTGTGACTAGGCATCAAGTGGGCTAAGCCACCTCCTCAGTCCTAATGGCTACATTTTGGTGACAGCAATTTGGAAGGAAAGGTTCTCCAGGAGGTATTGCCTTCAAACCGCACTCCTCTGACTGCATTAATTAATTATTAAGTTGGCTTGGGACGTCTGACCAGCCTTTAATAAAATAGTGGCATAGGATGGTGTCGTGGTTTGACTATGAAATGTTTCCCACAGGCTGTGTTTGAACATGTGCTCCTCAGCTGGTGGTTCTATTTGGGTAATATTGTGGAGCCTTCTGAAGGTGGAGCCTCTCTGAAGAAAGTGGGTCAGTATGGGTGGGTCCTGGGATTTCCATTTCCTGTTCTATCTCTGTTTCCTGGTCTGTTGAGAAGTGAGCAAACAGCCTTCTGCTCCTGCTGCCAAATTCTCCCCCAGCACGATGACAAAACTCTTCAAACCATCTACCCAAACAAGCCCTTCCTCCTTTAAGTTGTGCTTTGTTGGGCATTTGATCACAACACTGAGAAAATAATTCGTGTGCAGGTGGAAATGGAAGAAAGAGTACGTAAACTCCTGTGTGGCTTGGCCATTGCATTTAAACCAAGTCCAGGATGTCACACATCCCCACCAGCCTGAGAGGGTCAGGCTGGGGCAGCCTAGCCTCTCACTGCACCTCACCCCTGAATCCAGCTCCCACCCAAAGCCTTCTGCTTCTCAGATCACGAGGAACATTCACCATCAACCCTTCCATACCCAACTGCCTGTCTCTCTTGCTCTGTGGTCCAAGCTCGAGTATCATCTCCAAAGTCTCTCTCCACCCTGCCCAGTCTGCTCTGTTGTTCTCTGGCCCACCCAGTGTCACTGGACAGAGTGCTGCTCCTACGGAGAGCTTATCTACGAGTCTTCTCCCCTTCATCAAGGAGGACCATCTGGTTAAATGTCTGATATCTAGAACTATGAGTGGTGTGCAACATGCAATAAATAAAGAAATAAGAAAAAAAAATGAAACGTGAGCAGCCATCCTCGAGTCATTGAGTTATGACTTCATGATCTGAACCCAGCGCTCAGGTCAGAGTGAGCCCTGGCAATTACAAGCTACCGTGCTCCTCCCAAGCCCATGAGTTTTTGGGTTAGTCACTACTTTCTGAAGTATTTAGTTAGTCTTCCTGGCAGAGAAATTGAGTCTGTGTTTCAAAGTGAGCTGCGTTTCCTGAGGTGGGATTCTGGTGCTTTTGACAGCCAAAACTGAAAATTTGTTTTCTCCGAGAGCAGCTATGCGGATTGAGCATGGTCTGCAGCCGTGCCCTGCCAGAGAGCCACGAGGGGACTGTGTGGGCGGCAGCTTCCACATGGCTGTGTGGACACAGCATCCTACATTTCAGAGTTCAAGGTTCCGCTTCCGTACCTCATGGGGGAAGCATTTCAAACACGAGCTGGATATTTTCCAGTCCTGGCATTCTTTGGGATACCCTCAGCCCCGTTTTAGATCTCCGAGAGCTTCCCTATTTGGAGCTGGGGACAGGAGTTCCTGCATGCCAGGAGCAGCTGTGTGTCATGGGGGAAATATTTTCTCTCTTGTCAGTTTAATAATAGAAGCCTTGCACATTCACAGCGTGGCCGCTAAACTTAGCTGGTGTCCTCACAGCTCGCTCCTGGAAGATGAGGCTGTCCACCTGGAAGGGGCTGGGGCAGAAGCATCCTCGGAATGTGCCTCAGAGCCCTGGAACACTGTGGGGAGAACCGGAGCTTTGTCTTCACTCTGGCAGGGTCCAGGCAGAGTTAAGCTAAGATGGCACAGCTCCTTCACCTCAGCAGAGTGAATTTTAATGGTCAGGCTAGGAAATAGTTCTCGGGCCTCTCTCTCTTAGATATGTGTCCCAAGTCTTCAGAACAGAATACCAAGGTTGAAGGCATCTCAAGAGGGGAATTGCCTGCATCATGGAAATATTAGGAGGACGGTCCATCTGTGCATATCTGCAGAGGTGTGTGTGTGAGTGTGTTTGTGCATGAGTGAGTGAGCGTGTGTGTGAGTGCATGCTCGTGAGTGTGTGTACCCACATGTGAATAAGGGTGCTTTCGAGTGTGTGTGTGTGTGTGTGTGTGTGTGTGTGCATGTGTGTGTGTCTGTGAGAGACATAACTTAACCTTTCGTTTCTTCCGTTTCACCCAGCTGGAACTTGGAACATTTGGTGGAGCATTTCTCAAACATGCTTTCCCCAGGGAGGGCGTGGAGCGTCTACAAACATGAAAAGGGAGGTTTGCTCACTCTTGCACACCAAGAAAAGGAGAACCAGTTTTCCAGCCCAGGTCCTCCTGACTCTCAGGAGCATGTTCATGGCTCTGCTTCTGCATAGCTGCTCTGGCCAAGTCATCTGGGCAGCCCTGAAGGACCTGTGGCTGGTAGACCGACAATAGCCACCCGCTGCCGGGACACTGAATATCCGGGCCCTGATAGTCATTGCTCTCCTCCTCCAGCTCCTCCTCCTTCTCTTCTTCTTTCTCCTCCTCCTCGTTTTTCTCCTCCTCCTCTTTCTCCTCATTTTTCTCCTCCTCTTCCTCCTCCTCTTTCTCTTCTTTCTCCTCATTTTTCTCCTCCTTTTCTCCTCCGCTTCCTGCCCCTTCTCCTTGTCATTGTGTCTGATCTGTCTGCATGGGTAAACATGGGCACTGGCAAGGTCTTCAATGCAGCTGGTACAGTAGCATCCAGGCCTGGAGTTCAAAGACCCTGCAGGAAGACACCCAGGCAGATTTCACTGTGGTGCAGGCCTTGGCTGTAGGAAGCTCTGTGATGGCCGCTCCCATCTTGAAAACTTCCTAGCTGGCACTTGCATGGGGACCCTGCTTGCCGACCTTTTAAACAGACCCTCTGTGCCTGAGAGTCATGGGAAGTAAGCATGTGGCAGGGCTCTCCATGGCTGGCCGACTCCAGAGGCTCGGATGTCAAAACTTAATCCGAGCGTGACGCTTGACTTCTACTCTTACGGCTAGAAACAGTGGGACATCAGGCTTTGGGTGAATTTGCAGCCCAGGCGGGCTGGGGCAAAGTGGGCAGCACGTGTGTGCAGGACTCCCCTATGTCCTGGCTAGCAAGGTGCTTGGCACAGCTTGCTGTCCTCAGCTAGGAACTGGGTAAGTGGAGATGAAGCCACATTTTCAAAAAGCTATTTCCTTCGGGGTTTTAGGAAATACTAATAGGCAAGTTTCCACTAAGGACTCAGGCTTATTTTTGTACAGAGGCAGCACGACACTCTCACCAACAAGCATCAGGTCCCCAGGGACCTTGATCCTGATTCTTGTCCCCTGTGGACTGTGGCGCTGGATGCCCTCACATGTATGTCTCCCCTTCTCTGCAGCAGCTGTATGCCTACCTCTTCACAGTAGGACTAGAACAAAGAGACCCACCACCTCAAATGGCTCCGCCTGATCTGAGTGGGGTCTGTTCGCCTGTCTCTGCTGCAGGCCTCGGCCTGGCCACCCAGAGCCTCTCCTCCCCTGGCTGAGCTCGTCCTCTGAGCCTAAGGAAGGTGAACTGAGTGTTCTTCGTCTCCCTGACAAAACCCACGAACATGGAGGCCCCTCTCAGACTAAGCTGGAAACATGGACTTGGATGGAGTGCACAGGAGAAAGGCAGGGTGAGGCCTCACTTCTCATAGCCAGCTGACACTGAGGTCCAGACAATAAGTCTCTGTCTGGGTAAAAGAAGCGGCCCCTGCTGCTGCTGCTCTTCCGACTCTCTGTATGCACGAAGAGCCATTATCCTGTCTCTCTTCCTATCTCTATGATGCTAACACATGCTCAGACTTGAAGAATGAGGAGGGAAAGTAAGGACTGCGAATGGAAGAAGACTTCCCTGCCCTCCAACGCCCCAAGGTCCACCCAGAGACAATGTCTGAGGAAGCTTTCCCTGCTGACCTCCTGTGACACCGCCTCTTCAGAACAGTCGTAGGCCGCCTTCTCTTTATTTGTGTTTGAAGACGCTCATTGTTGGGCTGGAGTGAGACAGCCCAGGTGGTTAGTGTTTGCTGTACAAGATCCAAGTTTGATCCCCCTGAATCCATGTGGGAAAGAGCGGATATGATGTGAACCTGTAATCCAGACCTGGAAGGCAGAGTGAGGTGGGTCTATCTCAAAGGAGAACAGTGGTTCTCCCTCTCCTTTGTGACTTCAGTTACCCTGGCTCAACTGAGGACTGAAAATATTAAATAGAAAAATTTTAGAAATGGGGGCTCCAGAGATGGTTCGATGGTTAAGAGCATTTACTGCTCATCCGGGAACCTGAGTTTAGTTTCCAGCATACATGTCAGGTAGCTTACAACCAACCAGCAGCCTATAATTCCAGTTCTAAGGGGCCCAATGACCTCTTCTGGATTTTGGGGACCTGCAACTTGTGGCATACACACATAGACATAATTTAAAAATAAAACAAAAATCTAAGAGGAAAGTTTTAGAAATGAAGAATTCATGTTTTGAATTCCATGGGCTTCTGCGTAGAATAATGAACTCTTATGGAGCCCTGCTTCGTTCTGTCCAGCACTGAATCGCCTTTCCCCAGTGAATCCACATAGAATGTACTACCCTCTCATCACACATGAAAGCCTAGGTGGCCCTGCTCCCTTCTGTCCAGCACTGGAAGCACCTTTTCCCAGTGTATCCACATAGTATTATACTACCTTCTTACCATTCATAAAACTTCTAAAAATAAAAGAAAAAGAAATAGGATGAGAGTGGGAGGAAGGCTATGGGGGTGTGCACACACAGGGAGGGGAAGAGTCTGTGCTGCTCATCATGGTAGGACTGTCAGGTGAGGCAAATCAGCTTCTGGCTTCCTCCATAACTATGGGCAGAGAAGAAAGGAGCTCCCATCCTGCAATCACCTCTGAAGGCCTGACCCCGTGACCCACATGCTCCAGCTAGGCCCCACTTCTGCGGAGTTCCAGAATGTCCTAATAGACTCCACTGTCTGGTGTCTATTCTTTCACATACAGCCATTTGAGGAACATTATAGATGTAAGCTATGGGTGATGTCGGAAAGCAGTGGATGACACTGGGGCTGAAGAGAGGAAGAGCCGTAGAAGACGCATCAGCGTGCCAGCATTCAGGACAGAGTCCCATTGGCTAGGGCCAGAGAGAGAGGGTCATCCGTATGTTAATCTCTGGGTCAGAAAAAGGATGAGGGAGGGGCGAACTCAGGAGGGAAGATGGAGAGCTGAATTTGCGTGCACTGAGTTGGAGTGTGTTTTGTGACTTTACCATGAATTTCTCACTACCGAGGCACCAAGCCCATTCATGAAGCCAAGTCTTATTACCACATCTCTGTCTCTGACAAAATAGCATGGTAACTTTCCAGTCACGGAGCCAATCCATTTCTATAGTATAACACTTGAAAATTTCAAAAATGGGAAATAGAACAACTCAAAATTTGACTACTCAAAAAGAGTAAAAATGTTCAGTGATGTATGCATAGATACTTATATTTGTATTTATATTTATACATGTGTGTTTATTTATCCTGAGCTATATCAAGAATTTTTACAATAAAACACTTTTTATAGCATGTTTTAAAATGTGGGGCCCAAAAATACTTACGGAACAAACCTGATGACCTGAGTTTCATCCTTGGAACCTACGGTGGAAGGGGAGAATTGGTTTCCGAAAGTTGTCCTCTGACACACACACGCACACAACTAAAACATGTGGCCCATGTTTACAGCCTAAGACACTCCTGACTGGTGCCGTTATTCTCATAAAGTGTCAGGAGCATAAATCAGGATAGGCTCTTATTTCCAGGACTGCTTCATGGTGTCCCTGACCCCTTACATGCTAGGAGATGATATTTCCTACTAGCAGGGATGTGACCCTACTTAGCATCAAGGACTCAGGACCAAAGACAGCTCCAGGGTCCTGGCAGTAAGCCTTGTCCTTCAGGTCTGAGGTTCATGGCTGCTCGGCCTGCCAGCAGCTCACTGGCCTTGCACGCTTCTGCCTTCACATCGCCTCTGGTTCCCTTGCTTTATTTCCCAACAGACATTTTCAGTCTTCAGAATAAACAGGAAGAAGAGCAAGCCGTTGCCTAGTTACAAAGGACAGTGTCCCATCAGTCCCTGGGGCTGGGCTACACATGAAGCTGGCAGGGGCTTCCTGCCCACCTGGGTGAGAGCTCTTGTCTTGTCTAGGGTGTTGGTGGGAGGAGGAGGCACTGAGAGGCAGTGGGAGGACCATGGGGCAGGAAGGACGAGGGCTCTGTGACTCATCCTCTCTCTGTGGTCCTTCTGTCGGTAGGGTGTGTGGGTGAGCCCTCCGGGATGGAAATCACCCAGTTTTCATCCCAGAGGAAACGGACGTTTGTGCAGCTTTTGAAAACGAGGTGGTCCTTTGTCACACATGTTACGAGCAACTGTAGGAGAGAAGGCAGGCTATGCATCAGCCACAGATGGTGTGCATTTTATGATTGATGATATGCAAACCTTGTTAAGTTTTCTGAGCAGGAAAATACGTGTGTCCCCCGGAGTGATAAGAAACAAAGAAGTGGGGGGCTTGAGTAATTGTGAGGGAAACTGGGTGTGGGGGGAAAACTGAAAATGCTCAGTTGGAAGTTCAAAAAATTACCCATGCGGTGATGGGTAGGGGAGGGTGTGTTCTGTGCTTCCCCTGGCTGGCTGGTGGCTGGCTGGCAGCTCTGTGCACACAAAGTTCAGAGCAGGGCAAGCTGACGCCCAGCAGGGGCCTTCTCACCCCCACCCATCTCCGAGAACAAAGGGACCCAAGGGGTTGTGCTATGTGGTGTTGTGACCATGACAAACACTTTACTCTGCTTAAAGAGGGAGGGTGAACTTGGGATCATCACATCATTTCAGAAGCTTTAGTCCATGGCTGCCTGAATCTCTTGCTTTTTTAGGGCCTGCGCTGAGGAAGAATGCAATGAAGAGGACTGTGTGGAAGACCAAAGTCTCTTACCTTATGATGGAGGGAAGAAGGGATGGATGGAAGGAGGGAGAGAGGGAAGGGGGAAGGGAGGGAGGGAGGAGAAAGGGAGGAAAGGAAGGGGGAAAGGAAGGAAAGAAGGAAGGAAAGAGGGAGGGAGGGAGGCAGAGAGAGAAACCAGAGTCCCAAAATACTTCAATACAGCAGGATGGTGACTCGGCTGTTATTTCCCAATGGTGAGTTTTCTGGGTCCTGGCACCCTATACAGTGCGTGTGCATGTGGGTGTGCATGCATGTGTCCCTGTGAAGATGTGGAGGGGAGGCCTGGGTCACACTGAAGTTTACATCACCATCACTGCCCAGTTCTGAAGCCAGACTCAGTCCACCAGCGCAAAAGACACTCTGGAGATTCCAAAGGCTTCTGGAGCTGTGTGTCCGGAGCCAGGAACAAGGAGGGCGCACACATGCTTGCTATGGCATTACCCCCCCGCCGTGCCTTCTTTTACACTTGTGCTTGGTGTGTGCGTATGGGAACATTTGTGTGTATGCATACGAGGAGGCCAGAGGCTGATGGCACTTGCCTTCCTCGGACCCTCTCCACTTCATCTTTGGAGGCCACTGGTCTAGTTAGACTGGCTGGCAGAAGGAGACTGGGGTTGCCCGTCTCTGCATTCTCAGCTCTGCAATACGGGCACCCCACCTCCACCTCAGGCCAATCCTCTCAAGCCCTGCGAGTTGAACTCCGGTCCTCATGCTTGCGTGGCAAATGCTGTGCCCACTGAGCCATCCCCCTTCCTCTTGGGCCTTTGGAAGGCAGGCTGAGCCATCTATACACTGTAGAGAGAGGCCAAGGGTTTGTACCTCAGCAGCAACTCTGAGCTTGGCACTGGACCCAGGCCTCCGGGTGGAGGAGGGAGAGGCGTGCTCCTCCCCTTCTGCAGCAGCTATGTATGACCTCACACCCTCCACGAAACCCCTGGGTGTGGTTGCTCTCTCTTCCTCTGTGGAGTTTTTCCAGGTTTTGCATTAAAAAAAAAAAAAAAAATCATGAAACAAGTTCCTGTACTGGGCCTGTTTGGAAAATATGTGGATTTTTTTTTTTTTTTGAAAACACCCTAGGGTTTTTTTGTTTTTTTGTTTTTGTTCTAAATAAGGAAATAAAATTTAGAATGATTAATCCAGGGAAGATCTCACACAATTCATGAAATTAATTCTTTCCAACCTCTCTTTATTTGGTAGTAGTGTGTCCTTGGCAATGGCACAAACTCAGGACTGAATTCCTCTGACTCTGTCCCTTGCTAAACAAGAAGTTCACATGGCCTCTAAGTATTCAGAGAAAAAGAAATAATTGGATTGAAGAAGATGATGATGATAATTGTGGGGTCCCTTTGTGCCCTGCCTCCCACAGTACTGTGACTGAGTACTGCATACATAGCCACACCCCTGGACCCTTTATCTTCCACAGGACCTGAGCCGAGTCTTGGGGTCCAGCATTTGTGTTTCCGCATGCCCTGTCTCCCACAGTGTAAGGGCTGAGTCCCTGGGCCATGCCATGCTCCTGAATGCAGAAGTGGTTGTCAAGGAAGGCAAGGTTTTAGCCACGTCTTGGTCATAGGGTGATGTCTAAGATGTGAAAACCTAACATCTCCTGTCCCCTTTGGGGCTTGAATAGTTTTTTTGTTTTTTTTTTTTTGTTTTGTTTTGTTTTGTTTTTTGGCTAATAATTTGAATTAAAACATTAAGATGTTTTTATTGGCATGGATCTGTGCCCAGAGAGCCCCTGTTGAGATTTCCAAGTTATTGTGTCCTGGAACAAAGAACTAGACCTGGGTTGTACGGACAGTGATAAAAATAGAGACTGTTTATTAAGAGAGGAGAATGCTCCTGAGGTGGACCGAGGGCTGGCAAAGAGGAGGAGCTCAAAGGCCCTGGGCCCAGGGAGTCTAGTGCCTCTGTTGACCATTTGCATAGTGTCTGCCTGCTCCTGTGTGGATTTGCATAGTATTCTCCTAGTATCTGAAGGTCACAGGGCCTTTTGCAAGCATTTTTTGCCTTGTGTGCAGCCCATGGCTGGGTTTCCAGTCTCTTTTGCCATTGGCATCTTTCATGTGTGCATCAAAGTGCTTTTGGAGCCTCCTGCCCCCAACCTTGTTCATCACCGTCACTTTGTTGAGATGGTTGCACAGTGACAGAGGGTAGCGCTGGCATTGTCCCCATGAGGCTCAGTCTCATCCAGCTGCCCTGACTCTGAAACCAGGGGAAGAAAACTTGTGGCTTCCGTGGCCTCTCCATCAACACTTAGAGGTCGCATTGCTACACAATAACTCTTCCGTTGGCTTTACCATAGGTAACTTCTCTAGCCAATGGGGCATGGCAGTTAGGGTTGCCTAACCGCTCCTCAGGAACTCAGGTAGCTCTAGCTGACTGAAGCCACTGAGCATTCCCGTAGGCTTGTGCAAATGTCTACTGGGCAACCTTTCAACACAGTGGGCTCCAACCTGTACCCTCCAAGCACACAGATGCTGTCCACACCCAGTGAAAAGCCAGAAGCCGTGACTTGGGGTACGAGGACCACTGATCCAGTGATTTTCCTCACCCCCGTCTCAGGCCTCTGTTTGTTCTTACCACAACAACCCTGACCCCCAGTCCTCAGCACCTGACCCCGGAGGCTCCTGCCTCTCTGCATCGGCCTTTCTCTTCCGTGAAGCTGGTCACCTCAGCCATGGGTATGCTGTGTGGTGCGAATCTCTCATTAAACCCAGAGCTCCAATGACTCCGTTCACAGCTTTCACACTAGCTGTGAGTTACTGCACGAAGTGTCCTGTAGTTCTGCTCCTCCTTACTGCCACTGCCCTAATGCCAAACCTTTTCCTAGCCCTGTCTGCAATGCCTTCCTTCAACACTGCTGTCCAGGTTTCACCAAGGACTGTAACCTGTGTGGAACACAAGGATGTTCTCAAGAAACTCTCATGCCTCTCAGTCTGGTTGTCAGACTATTGAAACAACGGACCCCAAAGAAATGGGAATCCTCCTGGAATCTCATTCTGTGGGAGGGAAAACATGCCAACTAGAGGGTAGCTTTTGTCTTGGTGTTCTCACACAGTTCTAACCCCTTGTCAGACCACCTTACAGAATGAGACTGAAGCCCAGGCAAGGTTGGGTTAAGGGTGGGCAGGACCACACCTTAACCAGAACTGCTTAGATCAGCATGTCCTCCACCCTTTATTTAAAGTTTAACCTCACTTCGGGACCTCCAGGATGGACATGAGGCAGGGCCACTGTCTTTGCCTCTTTAAAGGCTTACTTACTTATTATTTGTGTGTGTGTGTGTGTGTGTGTGTGTGTGTGTGTGTGTGTGTGAGCAGGGGGTGATGGTATGAGCATGTCACAGCACAAGTGTGAAGGCCATAGGACAACTTTGAGAAGTTAGTTCTTTCCTTCCACCTTTACATAGGTTCCAGGGATCAAATTCAGGTCACCAGGTCTGTGTGGCTTTACCCACTGAACCATCCTGCTTGCCCCTAACACCAGCCTTTGTAACAAGGAAAATACCAGAGCACACTCCCTCTGTGTCTGTCTCTGTCTCCCAGCCCATCACACAAAGAAACAACCAGAAGCCACCATCTGCAGCTCAGAAAGTTGGGCCTCACCTGAACCCAGCCAGGCCAGTCCCTTGACCCTGGATTACAGCCCTCAGAACTGAGGGTTCCTTAAGCTCCAGCCTGTGACAGTCTGCTGTGGTAGTCATGGGTGACACACACAGCCCCATTCTGGGAGTGGGGACCGAGTCTTGGAGCACAGGGTGCCAAGCCTTGTATTCTGAACTCCGCTGTTCCGATATCCATTCATGAGACATGGTTGTGAATGGGGACAGTGGGTGGCATGAATAGAACACGGCCCTGCCTTTCCCACCCAGGCTGTGTCCGCTGCTGCTGTCTCCACTGGCTGCCGCAGCTGTCTGCACATGGCGACCCATTCACAGACGCCCTGGGGACAATGCCCCAGAAACTGTCTCCCCAGCAGAGCGATGCCCTACTTTTAAGAATAGCTGTGAAGATGACAGAACTTTGAAGAACCAGGAGGAATCAGAGGGCAGCATGGCTTCCCCAGGGAGCCCCCGACTCTGGTCTGAGGGTGATATGAGGGCAGCATGGCATGAGGGACCACGTAGAGGCACAATGCCATGTCTGGATTCCTCCATGAACTCAGTCCAGGCTTGGCAAACAACCATTCAGATTTTTTTCTTAAAAATTCAAGACTATTTCCCCACAGCCCAGGGTCTGTCAGGACAATTGGGAAGGTGGGAGAATGGAGACACAGCAGCTCCTGGCTTTGACAGATTGTGGCTTCACAATGAGACCATTGAATTTTCTTTTCTCTTTCCTACCACTATTCTTTTTTAGAAGTAAAACTAGCCCAGGCCTGCAATCTCAGATACTTGGGAAGCTGAGGCAGAAGGATCAAAGGTTCATGTCCAGCCTGGGCAACTGAGGGAGAGTCCGTCTCAAATTTAAGAGAGTTAAAAAATGGGCCGAGGATATGCCTCAGTGGTGGAAAAATGCTTGTCATACAAGTCTGAGGACCCTAGTTCAAATCCCCAGAACCTATGTAAAATCCAGATAGGTAGTGTGAGGTTGTGTAGTCCCAGTGTTTTGCCATGATGACAGGGTAGGTGGAGAAAGGAGAATGCCCAGAAACTCTTAGAACAGATAGCCTGATGTACCCAGGAGAAGAGCAACAAAGAGATCTTATTTCAAATTGAGGCAACTGAAATGAATGATAGACACACACACACACACACACACGAGAGAGAGGGAGAGAGAGAGAGAGATTAAGGTTGCTTTTTTTTTTAATTAAAAAGAGGGCTAAGGATGTAGCTCATGTGTGTGGCCTGATTTAATCCCTGGTACTACAAAGAAAGGAAAGGAAGGAAGAAGAGTGTAAAACACTGGGGACACTTAAAATTGATTGGATGCAAGAGGTTCTGAACAAAAACACAATAGCATGCTCCATTTTAGATTTTATATATATATATATACAATGACAAGCACAGGTTTTTCGTGGTCTTGGCCTTTCTGTTTCTAGGGCAACATCCAGATACTCTTATTTGCAGGCACAAGTGGCCCTGCCTTCGCTGGCCTTGCTGTGTCATGCTTTTGAGTCTGTAATGTTAAAGTGACCAGTCACTGTGTGTCCAGTATTATTGTCCCTGCGGTCACCACGGTGCAATTTTGATGGCAAAAAGCAGAGCACACTTCTGGGTGATAGAATGAATTAGCAAGTGGCCATGGCTGTGTCTAAGCACAGTTCTGTTTTCCTGGCCATTGGGAGCATGGCCAGCACATTTGCTAGCTGTGTCATTTTCTAACCTCTGGGAGCAGCTGTCTGGAACACTCTGCCAGGCACCGACGGTGTGTGAGCAGGCTGCGGTTTACCAGAGTGCCCGAGAAGCTATCGGGGCAGAAGGCTGTAACCTCTGCCCCTGGACAGCCCACCGGCCTGTCTGTCTTCTCCGGCTCCAGGTTTTCAGCTGTGTCTTGAGAGCTTCACCCTGAGTGCACGGTCTCAGCCGTGGTCGGAAGTGAGAACAGGGCTGCTCGTCTCCTTGGAGCCCCCTTGGCCTTTTCTCCAGAGGCCTCCAGAAGGGCAGCAGCTACCACCACCTCCGTTTCATTCCTTAACTCCTCCTTGACTGAGTCCAGGTCAAAAACCTGTGTGTGTGTGTGTGTGTGTGTGTGTGTGTGTGTGTGTGTGTGTGTAAATAAGTGTGTGCATATGGTTGTATCCACGTATACCAAAAACCAGGGACCACATCATATTCATCAGTACATCTCAAACAATGCACACAAACAACACGCTGCCTAACAAATGTGTCAGTTCACACACCACACATTCACACAGTATAAACATGCAACACACATGTGCCACGGACAATTTACACACAGAGACACGCACATCGACACCACTCATCATACACATTGCATGCCACACTTACACACGTGTGCATACATGCAGTCTACGTTCAGATCCCTCCATTTTGTCATTGTCTCCTT
The DNA here is from genome assembly GCF_907164565.1 of Psammomys obesus. Classification (NCBI taxonomy): domain Eukaryota; kingdom Metazoa; phylum Chordata; class Mammalia; order Rodentia; family Muridae; genus Psammomys; species Psammomys obesus. The sequence goes on from NW_026596162.1 coordinate 15,523,033, forward strand.
GACTACAGACTTGACCACAGGAGGGGTTCCTGAGAAAATCCAGACTGAACTGTGTCCAGAGAGGGCACAGAGATGACAAAGTCCTCCCCCAGCACCAGCCACTGACACTTTTTCACTCACACATCTCCCAGCATCCATGGTACAATCATTGTACAAGATGGAGGCAGGGTGTTCCATGAGGACAGAGGGGGTACCCCCATTCCCACAAAAGCTTAGGGATCTGGGCAGGGGAAAGAAATCAGAAATGAGTGTCAGTGAATGTCATAGCAACGTTGGCAAGCAGGGGATGGAAGCCAGGAAGAGGGAAGCCAGAGGCTGATGGCCAGAGACCCTCCAAGGAGGGAGGCAGAGGCTGGGGTGCGGAATGGCTATCCCAGACGGGAGGAGGCAGGCTAGAAGGCCTTCCCTATCTGTATCATCCCCTGTGCAGATGGTCACAGAAGAATTTGGGGGGGGCACACCAGAAGCTCTGTGCCTACAAGTAGATATGTGCCCACGAGCTCACACCAGGGGACGGAGGCCCTGGGGCAGGTGAGTGTGTGAAGGAGGAAGATAGAGCTGGGTTGTGGGGGAAGGGCAGCTCAAGGCTCAACTGTCAGGAGGAGGAGGAGGAGGGAGGGAGGACCAGAGTCCCAGGGTCATTTCTCATCATTACGTTATGAAATACTTTCTAAACTGTGGAAGTGTTGAAGGGTAGAGCTTGCAGGTGTGTGTGTGTGTGTGTGTGTGTGTGTGTGTGTGTGTGTGTGTGCGCACTGAGACCTCATCCAGCTTTCTGCAATGTCAAGACATCTCACAACTACAGTTAAAACTGGGTGCTTTGTTTTTTGTTTTTTGTTTTTCAGCATTTGTGCCCTGGATAAGACCTGAACAAGATTGGCCTCTTCAGAGTTCCGTCCTGGGCGGGGGAAGGGCTAAACAGGCCCAACCCCTCTCTAACACTCTAACGGCAGTTACCGCACATTGGGAGGGGGAGAGGCATTTTCTTCAGTGCTGTAGCCTCCAGTCAACTGCCCTACTTCTGTAAATGACTTCCTCACCCTTGCTCCTGTAAGTAACTCTAAGCCAATTCTTTGTCTCACCAAAAACAAGCCAATATCGGTGGGAGGAGAAAAGGCAACTCTTTGGGAAAGGATCAGAGGGAGAGGGGTAGAGAGGCCAGTGGATCATTGATAAAAATGCGTTACACAGATGTATGAAAATCTTATAATGAAACCCATTGCTGTGTATAATTAATATGTAAACTTCGAAAAAGAGACTAGAGAGGTCACTCAGATGGTTCAGCATTTGCCTGGAAAGGATGAGGATTTGGTTTTGGTCTCCAGGGCCACACAAGAAAAGTGAGGGACAGTATCAGGGCTGGGAGAAAAACCCTTGGGACCCTCTGCCAGCCAATCTAACCTGATTGGTGAGCTTCAGGACAGTGAGTGATACTGTCTCAAATGAGATGGCTAGCTTTTCTGTGGATGGTACTCAATGCTGTCCTCTGCCCTCCACACACATGAGCGCGCACACACACACACACACACACACAAATCTAAAACAAAATAAAACAAATCTTCGAGGTTTCTAGTTGGAAAAGCCTGTTGACGGCATGCAGGGTCTGTTAAGTTTTGCCGCTTTTCCCATTTTAGGCTTCCATGCTGTGGTAGATCATTGCAATCCCGTGGTCTCTTCCGGTCTGCAGCACTTCCCGGCCCTTTCTTCTCTTCCGTACCCTTAGCACTTTGAGGACGCTCTGGCCCGTGGTCCTGTGGAATCCCGTTCCATCTCAGCATGCTTGGCAGTTTCTCAGACTGAGTTGCGGTTATGGAGCTGGGGAGAGGAACGCAGACACGAGCCCTCTCTCTCTCTCACACCCAGAGCTCACGGAACACCCACTGACACTTTTGTGGGCTGGACCCCCATCTCCTAGTGCAATGGTGTCTTCTCGGTTCCTCTGTTGGCAGGTGATTATTGTCACTCTTCCACGGACTGGTCAGAAGGGAGCCGTGGTTTCTTGCCCACCCTGAAGGGCAGAGGCAAATTCTGCTTCCCGGGTGGGAGGAGTGAGGGGTTGGGTTGGGTGGCGTGGCGGTGTGCATCCCTTCACTGAGAAGTGCTGCTCACATCACACACTTGATTGTCATGAAATGTGCCCTAGCCGTCTTTTCTCCCTGTGAAAGCGACATTTTGAATGCTAATACCTTTGGCAGTCTGGGGGACAGAGGTTGCCTGCCAAATAGCCATAATCCCACGGGGGACTTCTAAGCAAACCATGGGAGGTTTTGGTTTGCACAGACTCGAGGGAGCTCACAGTTAGGGAGAGACAGATAATCTACAGTCAGGTATCTCCTGTGTCTGTCTCTCTCCAGGTTCCCCCAAAGGCCCATGCATTTAAAGGGTCTGGTCCTGGCTCATGGCTTGACTAGGGTAATGTTGGTACCTCTCAGAGATGGGGCCATCGGAAGGAAACCTGTCACTTGGTCATGTTCCCGATGAGGGGATACTGGGGCACTGGCTCCTTCTTTTTTTCTTTGGATTATGAGATACTCTGAGGTAGACTACTACCATGATGCACTGTGCCACTGGAGACACAAAGGCCACAGGACCAAGTGGCCACGGATGGAAGGTCTAGAATGGTCAGCCGAGATACCCTACTAAAGTGACAAGGAAGCAGCAAGAGAGGAGAGCAGACCTGTTAAGGGAAGCATCACTTAACACATTCTGTAAGTGAGGCAGCTGTGCAGACGCTGACGAGGTCCTGCTGTTCCCTGAGGGGGTAGCTATCCGCCACCTGGGGCTTGCAGGAGTTCTTGCTCCTGCTTGTACAACCTGTGATGGCTTGGCCTAGAGCACCTCCCTGGGTGGCCAGAGCCATCAGGATTCAGGATCCTCCAGCTCCAGAGGCCAGAAGTCCAACGATAGCCCCCCCAGAGGACTAGGAAACATCACCCATTAGTTGCTGGCTTGTGGTAGTGTGTTTTCAGTCTCCCTACAGTGTCCTCTGAACTTGGGTGTGTATATGTCCAAGCTTTCCCTTCTGTGAGGACAGCAACCACACTGAGTTTGGGCTCAGCCAGGTGAGCCCCTCTTCCCTACCTTTCAAAGGCCCCGTCTCTGACTGGAGTCACCACTGAAGTAGAACTTTCACATTTGAAATTCGCAGTAGAGGGCACAGCAGTCTGCGAGTAGGATGTTCACCTGCTCGTGGGACAGCAAATTCCCCTTAGATTGGCAGCAGTGGATCTCCCAGAGGACAGAGCTCTGGGGATGGCAGCCTGTGATGGCCAAGCCACAGGGGCTGGCTCTCACCTCATCCAGGCAGTAGCCGGGAGGCCCTGTCTTTACCTGGGAATATATTGGAGAGATAACAGCCCCCAGGGACAGTGCTACAAAGGGGTGCCATAAGCTGTCTCCTCGCCAGAGTGTGGGTCTCCACCAGTCTAGAAACCCTGCCCTGACCTCTACACGCCCTGGATCCAAACAGTGTCTAATACCTTTGTTTAAACTAGGAATGAACAGTTGAGGACCGCCAGATGTTGTGGAGCATTTCCTGGAAGACTCAGACTTGAAAGGACAAGTTGGAAAGCAAAGCAGGTATGTGGCAGAAGAGATCTCAGCAGGGGCCAGACACCTAGAAAGCATGGTTACCCATAGGAAAGGGGCAGTATGAGGGTAAAGGACTGTTGCGAGGTATTGGTCCAAAGGGAAGGAGAATAACGTTTTTAAGCATGAAAGGAATGCCTATATCTACCTACTGTCTACCATCTGTTTTCAATCATTTACCTCTTGACTATCTCTCATCCATAATCTATTATCTATATACAATCTATCAATCATCTATCAGTATTAATTTATCTTCCACCTATCATTTGTCAAACGATCAAACTATACACATATTTCTTCGCTTTCCCCTGAACTCTTCTTTTTAAATTATTGTGTAATATGCTGTAATAAAAGAAGGAAGGAAACCATGCAAAATCAAAATCCTGAAGCAGAGGCCCAAAGCCAAGTGAGGCAAGGAAGGATCACAAATATGAAATAAAGATATTTGAAGAGTTGGAAAAATTTTGAGACACTTAACAACTGTCTTAAGTTGCACTTCCTGTCGTAGCAGGAAGTACAAAGAAAACTGAACAAATAAAACTATGAGACAACTCTTAACTCCCGGAAGAACAAACAGACATGAATGTTGTGTGGGAAAGGGGGCGTGTTGGTAGCTGTACCCTGGACTTAGCATGAACAATCTGTGCCTCATGTTACCAACTCGGACTCTGTGGGAAGAGAGGACAGGGAACTGGGGGTATCTGAGAGGGACAACTTGCCTACCCTAGCAAAACTACACTGAAATGTCTCCTAATCAGGAAGTGTCCGAATAGTATATTACGTACACATACAGAAATAAGTAGCAGAAAGCAGTCTTATAAAGAAGCCAGTGACTTCCTCTGTGATGTAGGGAAGGGTTGGGCACCAGGCCCACAAGTTTTAACATAAGCTACTTAAAGAGCTTTGATTTCACTGTGTGGTTGTACTTAAGCTAAAATTAGAAGCATAATTTCATAGCAGAAGCGCGAGCTGGGGAGCGCACACAGCGCAGGCTTTCTGGCAGGAGGGTGTGTTGACTTTGGTGCAGTGAGCCTGCCTTGAGGTTTTCTGTGCATGCTGGCAGGGCTGCCAGGGAGACTCCACGCCGTCCATCACTGTCCCTGGGAACGGGCCTTTGTGACAGGATGCTTTCCACATTAACACCTTGTTTGTGTGATGTCGACAGCTCTGCTGTCCCTTGCAGGGGTCAGGGGTCAGGGGTGCAGGGGTGCAGGGCTGAGAGGCTCCAGATTCCCTCTGCTGGTGTGGGCAGGGCCTCCACTCTCCACAAGGATCCTTGACGACAGCAGCTGTTAGAGCTCCTGGGACAGTCCACAGCTTGGCCACTCTTAGGAGTTCATAGCTTCTTCGATCAGCCCACCTCCATCCGATCAGTCCTCTTGGAAGGGATCTCCAGATCCCTGTGATACTGTGCTCCGTCATGATATCCTCTGACCTCCTACCAAGGACAAAGACAATGGAGCCGGGGACAAGAGAGGCATTTTCTGGGACTGCGGGGTTCGCACTTGCAGGGTATTCAGCATTTTTTGGAAAGTAGGGCTGACATAGACCAGTGACATGAGAAGAAGGTGGTTTGACAAGGGACATGTGGACAGAGATGCCACTGCGTTTGGTGGGACTGGCCATGTTGGAGACCTGGGGGTCAGAACTGAACAGGCCGCATGCAGCTGCAACTCTATGCAAGAGTTCTATGCAGCGGAGCTCTGATCCCTAGTTATGCCTTTATGGTACCTCTTGGGGTGGGACCTTCCTTTTATGGGAACCCATGGGGGTTCCAAGATGGGAGAACATCTGGATAATGCAGCCATGTCTGGGGAGGTCAAGGTGGAAATGGCCAGCACACCAGAGGGACCAGCCGTGATCTTGAAAATGCAGATCTAGGCTGGGATTGCTGGTATACTGCCTGGAGAGTGCTCAGGCTAGTAATCCCAGCACTTGGAAAGGAAAGGCAGGAAGATCAAGATTTCAAGGACATCCTTAGCTATCATGGTGAGTTCAAGATCAGCCTGCAGCTACATGAGACCATGTTTCAAAAGAAAAACAAACCCAGGGAACACTGCTCAGCTGTCCAGAACATGCAGCACTCCTCGCTGACTCATGGGGCCAGGCCTGGCTCTGGGTGTCTTGCTTGCAGGGCAGGGAAGGGCTGGGCTTCCCTCGGCTTTGGGCCTGTCAGGTCATTTGGTATACTTGTGAGATCAACAATCTTCTCCTGCTTTAATCCGAAGCAAAGGTTCTGAAGTTGTGGCCACTGATTTATCACCACCAGGTGTTTGGTGCCACCAAGATGACACGGAGTGGGGTGGGGGAGGGGAGGCCCAGCCACCATCCAGTGTCTGTTTCCACAAAGCTCCCACGAGGCTAGCACACTCTGAATCTAATTATGTGCTGGCCATACCTGCTCTGTTAATGATGATGCAAGTTGACCTGGTGACACAGTAAAACTGCTTTTATGTCCTGGCTGGATGGGACAGTTTCCTGAGTCCAGATCACGAGTCCTGCTCTCTGAAACAGCCCAAGGACCACAGGAGAAGGTTAGCTCAGGTGCACACAGTTGGCTACAACTAAGCCGTGCCGTTCGTCTGTTCCGCCTCCTTCTCTGGAGGCTCTTGGGGATGCCCTGCCGCACAGGGCAGTGGGGGGGTGTACTCCCACCCCCTCCTGTTGTTCCTGGAATCCTGTCTGCTTCGGGGTGGCACAGGGCAGAGCAGGCCTGGCCAGAGGAAGTGCCTGCTCTTCGGAAGTCACAGCACATATCTCACGTCACCTGTCCCCGAAGCCAGCTGCTTCCTCTGCCTCGGAGAGACCAGCATCCTTCGCTCAGGTGACAAGAGGGCCTGGGCTGACTGGGCTGCTAGTGTCATTAGGTGTGCATTTCTTTAGGTAGTGATCCCGTAGGGTGAGGCCTGGTTAGGCAGGCTCCAGAGAGCCAGATATGGCTGTGCACCAGACTGCTTTAATGGGTGAGTGATCATTCATTCATTCATTCAATAATTGGTTCACACATGTCTAATGTATGCCAGAAAAAGAGCAACTGACCACAGAAACCTAGTCCAGGACCTATGGAGTGTGACAGCTTAGGCAGAAAGCTGGTTTAACAATTTTCTCTCCAACCCTATTTCTTCCTCCCCTCACTCCCTCCTTCCATCCCTCCTTCCTTTCATTCCTTTTCTTTCTGACAAATCTTCTTGTAGCCCAGGCGGGGCTGGCTTTGAACTTGTAATGTATCCAAGGCTGACCCTGAACCTCTGATCCTGCTTCCCAAGCGCTGAGATTACAGGTGTGCACCACCATGCCTGGTCTATGTGCTACTGGGGCTCTAACCCAGGGCCTCGTTCGTGCTAAGCAGGCCCTCTACCAGCTGAGCCATAGCCCCAGTCCCTGCCCCCTTTCCAGCCACAGCTGTTTTTTATTTTGTGCGGTGTGTGTGTGTGTGTGTGTGCGTGCGCGCGCGCTCGCTCATGTGCACACATGTGAGAATGCCTATAGATCAATGCCCAGAACCTTCCTCAGTGACTTGTATTGCCTTTCTTTTATCATCATCTTCCTTCCTTCCTTCTTTCCTCCTCCTCCTCCTCCTCCTCCTTCTTCTTCTTTTTTTTTTTTTTTTTTTTTTTTTGATAAGGTCTCTCCCCAAAGTTGAAGTTCACAGACTGTCTACATCAGCTGGTTAGTGATCCCCAGAAATCCTCCTGTCTTCGTTTGCCCTCACATCGGGGTTCCAGATGTGGACCGCCATGCTCAGAGTTTGGATGGCTCTGATGTTCTGAACTCAGCAAGCACTGTACTGGCTAAGCCATCTCCCCAGTCCAGCTGTCTGGACTGTCTGTCTGTCGGTCTGTCTATCTATCTAGTCTATAGCAGTTATCTTAGGATGTCCAGCTTACGTCTTTTATGTTCACAGCCTGGAGAACAGTCTTGAGAGAGGACTCGGGTATAACCCTTGCCCCTCTGTGCACAGCAGAGCTGAGAGCTACACTAGGCCACAGGCTGGAGTCTCCAGAATGGGTGGCCAGCTGTTGAGCGGGGTGAAGGGGTGGGGGACTGACATGGGACATACAGGCACCTTTACCTGCTCCCCTCTCTGCTCTCTGGTCTCCAGGGTGCTGGCAGGGGAAGGCTTTGTTGACTCAGGACCGAGAGGCCACAAGTTCAATCATTTAAAAAAAGTTTAAAAGGGAGTGTTAAAAGAAGATGGAAGTTATAGTCTTTCCAAAACATCAGGGATCTGGGCAGATTCTTGCTCATTTTCTCTTAGCAAACTCTGTGAGGTGGACAGTGAAGTGAGAGAACTTTTAGCAGAAATGTTCCATGTAATGACAGTTTTAGTGGGAAACAAGCGTTCAGCTTGGGGCAGCTGACCAGACGGTGGGGATGGTGCTTTCTGCCATGCAGGGGACCTTCCCTGCCCACATGGCTGACACCATGAGTGAGTCTGAGTCTTTAAGAAAATTCCATTTTCCTGGCACCGTGATTCCACCCACCCTAGCTAGATTTGCAGGAGATGGGCTTCTTCTCTGTCAAAGCACGTGGAAGCCAGGAGACAGCTCTCATGGGCCCTTCAGAGAGCTCGAGGTGTCCAACCAAGGCAGATTCCTTCCACGCCACCTCCCCTGGGTATCTCAGGCTGCCTGCTTCCAGCCCCAGATCTGGTGAGCAGGATACAGCAGGTACCTAGGGCGCTGGCTTGTTCCAGACGACAGCTGTCTTGTGGCTTGTGTCCAGGTGAAACCAATGACCCAGGGGAGCCCCACTGACCCCTAACGGATACAGTATGTGTGCACAGCAAATTTTGCTTGTAACACTCATCTGTCTGTCTACATGACTACTCTTTGGGATCTTTCCTGCTTCTGGAAGATGCCCCATTTCCTTTCCCTCCTAGAATGAGGCAACCCATTCTTTTGGTTTTATTCTCCCTTTACCATCTGTCCAGTCACATTTAGAAACTTCCATCTCCCTGCTCCTCCTTAGATGATGCTCTAGAGCCTCCACAGTAGCCTTGAGACAGATTATTCCTCAGTCAGCTTTCTGGAAGGTGCTTCCAAATGACATATCTCAGAAGCCTTCCTATGTCATTACACTAACCCTGCTTGGGGCTGTACACCTAAATAACAGACATCCTGAAAACACGAATATCTTTGGAAAGGGGATAATGAGTGTACTAGTGGGTTTTTAACTTAGAACTACCCAAGAAGAGAGTATCAGTTAAGGAGTCATCTAGATAACGTTGGCCTGTGTGCACATGTATGGGGGCATGGTCTTAATTGTTAACTGAGGTAGAAGGACCCAGCCAAGTTTGGGCAGCATCATTCCCTAGGCCCTGAACTGTATGAGAATGAAGGCAACTAGCTGCAAAGCAAGGAAGCAAAGTTGTGCATTCATAGCTGTCTGCTCTTGACTGGAGAAGTGGTGTTGCTAGTTGCTGGAGCTCCTGCTTTGGATGCTCTCAATGATGGATTGCAACATGGAAGTACAATCAAATGAACCTTTCCCTCCCCTAAGCTGCTTTTGGTCAGGATGTTTTGTCACAGCAACAGAAAGGGAATAAGGACATTCATCAAACCATATGCTCGTAGGAAAGGATCACCTAGTCAAAGGGATTGTGAAAAAGGATCGCCTACTCAGGTAGCTCGTGGGAAGCCATTGATTGCCCAGTCAAAGAGTTCAAGACAAGGGTAAGACTTCAAAGGCAACATGAAGAATGAATTTGAAACAATATTCTTAATCCTAAGATTCACTTACAAGAATTGTGACAGGACCCCAAGTATGGATATACAGCTGGTAGACAGACATCCGTGTAGACGTGTTTTCCCTGTGGGCTGAGGTGGTTTTTGTTCAAGGTTGTGGCTCTGAGAGAGACCTTTGTGACAGTCTTAGTATCAGATACGTGTGTCTCTTCCACACCTCTTGGCTCTGGCTCTGCTTTGACACCTGCCGTCTTTACAGTAATCTCTCTCATCCTCACCTCCCTACGTTACAAATGCCATTCACTGTGTCCTTCCTGAACACGCACAAACAGGATCAAATGTGTATCATCTACCTCTCTCTGCCCATCACTTCAGAGAATGGCCACCAGATAGCTTACAGAGAGACTTCCAGTGTATTGGCCCTTTTTGAGATTGCCTTGTGAGGAAAATTCTCTGTGTAACTATAGGTCCAAGAAGCTCGGAACCATAGGAGGCACATATCTGGGCATGGAGGAGAAAGCACATGAAGGAGGATCCTTGTGGCTCACTGCTGTCAGGGAACTTGGGTGCGTGCTACCTCGATTAGCTTCATTTCATTGTCAGTGACACTAGGTAAGGTCAGTGGCTCTCCTCTCATATGTAAAGACAAGAGTCTCAGAGAAGTCGGGATGTTGCAGCACCGTAACTGGTTTTCCGAGGATTGATGTTTGTGGTCTGGCTTGCCTTAGCCCCACAGCTCTCACACCCATTATTTATGAGGCATCTTTGACAAAGAGCCCACTGCTGAAGTGCTGCTCTGCTTCAGTTTCTCGGACTGAGCACGCAGAAGTAACTAGAAACCAACCATTTTTCTATAGCATAGTGTCTCCAGGGCCAAGAGCTGCTGATTAGAGCTGTGTAAAGGCTGCAACCATTGGTCTGCTTGGGGAGTGGGCGGGCTAAGCCTTCAGGGGTTTTCCACACGTGTCTTCAGTTTTCACTTCCCTGTCATTTTGCTGTCGCTATAATCTAGCTTCTGCTGGCACTGTGCCACCCAAACACCTGTGGTTCAGGTGACTAAAAGCCTCTGTGCTCTGCATGAATGCTCTGCAGAGTTCTGTGCAAATGAGAACAGCCTGGGGAATCTGGATTTGCCCCGAGTCCTGGGTTTCCTCCTGTGCTTTGGCCACACCTCAGTTGGCTCAAGTCACACTGGCAGGTTTAACCTCCAGGACCATCATTAAACTGGGCCCTTCCTTCTCTTTTCTTACCTCTGAATTTTCACCTGAAATGAAGCAATTTCCTCAAACAGCACTTCCTTCTTCCTTGTCAAGGTTCTAGATTGGTCCATTTTCTCACATGACTTGGCAGCCCTAAGTAGAGATAGGCCATTCAGTCAGATGGGACCATCCCTACGTGGGCCCCAACTTCCTTGGCGGACAGTGGCTTTTATGTGCTTTGTTCCTCGTTCTTGATAGGAGAGGCCATAGGGACATCTGACTTCTTTTTATTGACCTGAGACGGGGTTCCTGGACCACTGCAGGACTACCACCACCTCAGCATCTTACAAACTTCATCAAGATGTTGGGAGTGATTTCCAAGAAGGGTGGACTGTCTGTGTCGTGATGAGATGAATCACCCTTTAATGGTTCAAAGTCATGCTTCTTGTTTCGTGAGATAGTGAATTTCATTGTTGACCTCAATTTAGGTTGAAGTTTTGGTTATAGTTAGATATGATTGTGTTCTTTCAGCTCTACACACCACTAATTTGCAAACTACACACGTTTCTGTCATCATATTGAGATAATCTTCAGAGCTTCAAATTTGTATAGCTCATGGCTGCTTGGCTTAGTCATGCGTTAGTAATTCTGAACGCCCCTCTCCTTCCTAGAAGCCGCGTCATGATCTGACCCTTGGCCTCTCACCCTCATATTCTCTCCTGCACTGGATAGTCTAGTTATGCATACGGGAACCCAGAAACCCTCCTCGTGGCTTATTTTTTCCTCAGCCTTTTGGTCAATCCCAGTATTTTTCTAGCTAAATTTATCTCATCATTGCCTCTCCTACTCTCTGACCTCATGCATGTTCTTAGGGCTACCTTTTCATTTATAGAACATCTGCCCTTTGCCTTTGCCCATTTCCATACGCCACAGCACTGCCACTTGGGAGAAACCAGTAAGTCACATGGTTCCTGGCACGTTGGTGATTCTTGGAAGTTTTTTTTTCTTTCCATTTGATTTCTAGATGGTGTTAAAAAGAAAAAACTATATGCAATCAGAAGAAATCATACGTCAGTTTTGTTTGTGTTTTCAGGAATAGTGATATTCTATATGACCATTTCTTTTGATGCTGGCCAAAGGCAGTGAGCTGTAGCTTCTTATTGGTTCTACAAGCACGAACAACTAACACTCGACTACCCTGGACCACAGCAGTTTTTTCAGAATACGAAGACATATCCCCAGCAGAAAATGAAGAGCGTCAGCTCTTGAGGAAACAATGGATTTGTTTTCCCTCAGATGAGGCTCAGCCCTCTACTTGAGTTCTGTGTTATCTAAAATGTTCCAGGAAGGACTGGGGAGCCCTCATGCTTCCTGGTCTGGAATTCAGCCATCTGTAGCTCTCTGAGTGGAACCAACTCCTGAGTCTTGTCAGTTGTTCTTCCTGGGGGAGAAGTCTACAAAGTTCTACAGGAGTGCCGTCCATTTTTAAAAGCTTATTCTCCCCCCCTCCATTTCTAAGTCTGTGTCTTTAAGTGCTTTGCACGAATATGCATGCATGTTGAGAAAGGTGCATGTGTGGAGGCCAGAGGGTGCTATCAGGTATCATTCCTCAGTAACCATCAAGGTCTCTTGCTGAACGAACGTGCTGACTTCAGGCAGCCTGGGTGAGCAGTGAGCCCCAGGGACCCTTTATCCCTGTCTCCCTCCCCAGCACTGGGGTTACAGGCTTCACCAACCAGGCATAGCTTTTTATGTGGGTTCCAGGGATCCAAACTCAGATCCTCTCGTTTACACTGCAAGGCCCTTACCCACTGAGCCACCTCCCTAACCCTGTCAAAGCTCTTTCCTGAAGGCTGGTCCATTTATGAGGTCACCATCGTGTATAATTACTTACTTGTTGGGCACCAAGCACTCTGAGCATATGAAAAGAAAAGGAAACATATATCCTTAGCATCCCAGATGAGCAGGGTCATAGATGGGTAAAGAGTCAAGTGTCTAGCATGGTGGAATGAAGTCTATTTGGTGCTGGTGTCAGCAGGAGGGTACTCTGTGGGGTCTTTATGATATAGTCACAGGCCATAGTCAAATGCAGAATGGTTTTGTCACCACTGGAAACTTGGCTCTTCCCTTCCTTTCCTCTCCCCTGGCCAGGAACCCCTTATGACATGTGGCAGTTATATTACATGGAGAGGCAACCAAGGGAGGGATGGACAGTGGGGGTGGAGAAGTTCATGCGAGATCATACATGCTTTCCTGACAAGCTCCCTGGTGCCTTTCTTGTTTCCCTCTCAGCATGTATCACCTAGTTCTGCTGTGTGGTGCTTGCTCTTCTTTTGAGTGTGCCTATGGGAATGTGTCTGTCCACGGCTTGGACTTCCTCCTATGTCTAAGGCTGTTTAGAACATTCTTTGGTTTTTACATCAGACTGAATTTAGAGGCTTGGAGGAAGAATAAAAACTTGCTTGTTCACATCAGGAAAGGTAGGTCTAAAAGAAGGAAAGTGACTTCAGCAAGGTCTATCTCTTTTCTGTCTCTGTTTTCCTGCTTCTCTGTGTGTCTTTCTCCACATACTCGTGTGTACAGATATATGTGTATATGTATGTTGTGTGAAAGGAAAGTTACACACACACAGACACACCTAGCCTTTCCCTGCAATGCAAACCAAACATGTCTACACCCAAGCAAATCCACTTAAGCTAGATCAACATGCAGCTATGAGAGAATGAAGTAGGAGGTGGGACAGCGTGAGTGAGCAGGTGGACCACAGACAGTCTGGGGATCCCGAGGTGTCCTTGCGGCAGGGAGCACCTGCACAGAGAGAGAATGGTCCCTAGAGAAAGGCCTGTGTTCCCTGTGTGGAAGAGACAGACTCTGAGGTTTGTTCTGTAGTCTTCTGAGAATGAGGCTGGTGATGACTCCTCACTTAAGCAGAGCCAGGAGAGGGGAGGAGAGAAACCATGCTCTTAGACAGAGGGACAGCAAAGAGCAAGAAAGGGGACACAGAGGCTTCTGGAGACTCCCGCCTCTCATCCAGACGGAGGTAAGAGGTGGGAGGCAGAGGAAACACAGCCATGGGGTGATTCCCCACGTGCTGGGATGAGAGAAAGGAGCTAACGTCATGGGGAGGGGGTACCTGAGGTCAAGGCTGTGTATGTGCGAACGGGAACAGTTAGGGCTTTGATCTGTGGAGTAGCGTGATGGGTGAAGCTCAAGCGAAGGACCTAAGTTTGCATCCTCAGAACCCACGTGAAACCTGAAGTGGTAGCAGGCATGTCCAGCACCACTGAGATAGGAGAGACCAGGGCATGCCTGCCAGCTCCCAGGACAGCTGTCCTGACATGAGCAGGAGTGAACACCAAGAGAGCATGCCTCAAGCAAGGTGGAAGGTGAGGACTAACAATGGAGGCTGTCTTCTGGCCTGTGTCTCATGGTGCTTGCACACGTGCACTCACCAACATGAGCACACACACACACACGCTTGTACTCATGTGCATACATATACGTGTACACATGCGTGCACTCACACGCATACCCAGGTACATGCCGCATGCATGCACACACAGGTACATATATGCATGCATACTTGTGCACATACAGGTACAGAAAAACAAGTAACAGGGCTTTGGAGAGAAGAGAGGAAGCTGGAGCCCAGGCTGGAACATTTGCTTTTCCTCTTGGACTTTGCAGAGCGCAGCAAACCCATTTGTGAGGAAGACGGGCCTCCTCCAAGTGAAGTGGTACCGACAGATCCCAAGGGTTTGTGTTCCGACCACTCTGTCCCCAGAACAGGAGTGGGCTGAGCCAGCCCGGGTACAGGCCGGTACAAAATGTCTCTCCTGTTGCTGACAGCATGGGCTGTGGACCACACACGTATAGCTGTGCTGCCGTAGAGGCACTTATTCCTCCTCCCCGTTTTCTCTTAGCGCCAGAATAGAAACGCCTGGTACTCATGCAGTATTCTCATTTGAGCTGGCAGCTTGCCTTCCGGCTGCAGATAAAGAGCAGGTACAAGGGATGTTTGCAGTGCTGGCTCCTGAGGGGAGCTGTCGCTTCTGCTTTTCCTGTAAAAGCGGGGAGTGACTCCCATTTCTGCTCCACACCATATGCTCCCCAGGTACAGCCTGCTTCGGCCGGTGTGCAGGTGAAGGTCTGGATGCCCTGCCCCCTGAGCAAGCAGTGGGTGCTTAGAGTGCCTTCTGTGCTCCTGTATCTACTAAATCCAGGATGAGTCATTCTTGGGGAAAGGCTGATGGGTGGAAACACGAGACGCCCAGGAGGATGTGACTGGCCTGCAGGCGGAACCCTGCACAATGTGTTCTTCTCCACAGAACCTGGTTCCAGCAAGAGGCACTGGAGTAAGGGTTTTCCTCCCAGGAGGCTCCTCAGCTCTACTTGGCAGACATGACAGTGTGCTAACCATGGACTGTTTTAACTCGAAATCTACTCTTTGGTTTTTCTCCTCTCGTGGCCCAACTGTGGTGTTGAGTAGCCTTGAACCCCTGAGTAGAGGAGCATGCTGCTTCTAAAATAGAGGAGCAAAGCGAGGGAGAAGGATGCTGTTGTGATTTGGATGTGAACTGACCCTCAGGCTCACGCATTTGAAAGTTCGTTGCTCCTGACGGGGTGCTCTTTGGAATGTTGTGGAACCTTTCAGAGGTGGATCCTGGCTAGAGGAGATGGGTTACCAGAGGTGGGCTTTTGGGGTTTATAACCCAGCACCACTTTCTCTTCAAGCTATGCTCTCTGCATTGTGAGAGCAGCTGGCTTGCTACTACCCCGGCCTTCTCTGCCTCCTGCTCTGACTTCCCACAACAATGGCCTGTATCCCCTCAAACTGTGAGCCAAAATAGTCCTTCCTGCTGCATGCCTTTTGTCACAGCAGAAAGAAATGTAGCAGCCATCAGGGTGGCTGAGTGAGGCATCTGGCAGGGCAGTTCTCCAAACTCTAGATCGGGGTTGTCACCACATTGTTTATGGGCAGCATTTTGGGACCCACAAATCTGAACCCTGGGTGAGGATGTCTTTCCTATAACAGAGGTGCTCCTGCTCAAGAAGTCCAGAGCCTCTCCTCACATTGGCCCTAGCTGCCCTTCTGAACAGTACCCACTGGACAGCAAGGCCTTCATTCTCCCATAGGGCTCATTATGATGGCCAGAGTCCAGGTGGGGCAGCCCAGCAACTTCATCACTTACTGACACAGATTTAGGCTACGTGGGATCTTACCTGGTGGAAAGGCATGTTCCCTGGGGCTTGGCAGCTGCCCAGGATAGCAAACAATTAGTGACAAGGGACAAGAGACAAGGGCTTTGAGATGATGTGTACAGGAGGAAGCCTGGCCAGAGAGAGGTTCCATGGTGCAAGTCGGCTTCTAATGCAAGATCACAGTTTCCATGCACAGATGTGTAAAGGGTGGGGTGGGGAGATGTCTCTGCCTCCTGTCTCGTCCTTTCTAGAGAAGGTGAAGGACACTGGAGACAAGATGTGATCACTCATTGTGCTCTGTTTTGTCAGCTGCACCGGTGCCTGTCAGAGAGCACCACTTGTGGGTGTGAGCCCTGTTGCTGGGAAATGGGGGACAGCTCAGAACTGAGTGCTGTAGCCATGAGCAGCTGAGAGCCAAGAGCAGCTGAGAGCTCACTCCAGGGGAGCTGATTATCTCTGTGGGTGTCCTTAAGGATCGGAGGAACCACTCAGGACTAGAACTGGAGCCCAGTTTTTCTGGAGCTCGCTTGCTGGGTTTCATTTGAACTCCTGTTCCTACCGTCCCAGTCACTTCTCAGATGGGCTCACCAAATCAGTGCTCTTTATCACAGGAGTAATAAAACCCACCTACGTGTATGTGTGTGTGTGTGTGTGTGTGTGTGTGTGTGTATCCCACAGCACCATGTGCTGTTTGACTCCCTGCCTGTCTCTTTCTTACTTTAGTCTTTAGAGGGGCTGTGGATGCTGTGGACTATCTCCATTCCATGAAGGGATGAGACAGAACTGGGATGGGTCCCTAAGATTGTCCCTAGGCCAATGCAAGTGTTCTGATTCCTTAATTCATACTTCCTGACCCAGTGGAGTGGCCCAACACGATGGCGCCAGCTGTCCTACTGGATGCTGTGGAGCCTGAAGCAATGTGTGTCCTGGGAATAGAGAGTTTAAGAAACAGGCCTTTTCTCCACCCCCAGGAACCACACACAGACTACTGTCCTCTGACTCGGCAGCTCAGGCTGTCTAGTAGAAAGCTGTATCAGGCAGAAGTTGGCACTATGTCTGAGCCAGGCAAATCCTCAGCTGACCCATTTCACGTCCAGTGAAAGCCTGGGTCCCTAATCTTTGCTCGTGGCTCCTTTGATCCTGGGCAATGTTCACGTGAAACTGATCTTTTATTGGTTTAAAAGCAGAATTGACCTCAGCTTTCATATTTAGGGGAAGTCAACCACTCTCAAGGGAAGAAGAAACGGAAATAAAACACAATTTGTCACACAAAAGGCAAAAACCTAGAGGGGTGTGTTCAGGCTTCCCCAAAAGC
Organism: Psammomys obesus; assembly: GCF_907164565.1. Lineage (NCBI taxonomy): Eukaryota > Metazoa > Chordata > Mammalia > Rodentia > Muridae > Psammomys > Psammomys obesus. The sequence continues at coordinate 15,540,024 of NW_026596162.1, forward strand.
AGCTGTGTTGGATTCTTTGGGTACAGAATTATGAGAGCAGCAGGCCAGGAGCCTGCCTGCACCTCAGAGATAGTGTCAGAGAGCACTGCACCCTTGGCAGCTAGCTCTTCTACGACCTTGTCACCTCTGCTGTAAGTCCACCTGCCAAGAGTGTTAGAACCGCTCGGGGCAGGAGGGACAAAGCAAGGTGGCATCTCACCCATCCTCCTGGGAGCCACTGCTTGTGCATGGATGTAGAATGTCTCATCCAGTCCAAGTAGTGAAGGTTCAGTCTGTCACTCGATGCTAGTTTGAGGTGTGAGAGCCTTTGGGAGTTGCAGTCCAGTGAGAGAGTTCGGGGGTCACTGTAGGAATTTGATGAGAGAGAACTGCAGAATCCCAATGTTTTACTCCTTCTTTCACCCTCTTTCTTCCTTTTGCTTCCTGGTTGTAAAGTGGGTTGTTTTGCTCTGCAGCATGCTCTGGCCATGATGTGTCACTTCAGCCCTCAAGAAAGAAAAAAAATGGGGTGTGAACTGAAGCCTCCAAAACTTTGAGCCCAAATAAACCTTCTCTGCCAAAAAGCTGAGCTTGGGGATCTGTTAGTGATGGAAGGCTTACTGACATACTTGTGGAAGGCACGTAAAAAGAGCCCCTAGGGCCAGCGCAACCCTAGCACCAAATACTGCTGAGAAATCTTGAGATGCTTGAAGCCAACAGCATACCTCCCAGAAAGGTGAGATCTTTGCTGGAATCCATAGATGGGGGTTGAAGTCAGTGTACAAATGATGAAACTGTAATTTGGGAATGGCCTTCTGTAGAAGAAGTCTTGTCACACACATTCTTACTTAGCACCAGAGGGTACAGGCTACCGCAGACTTCCTCAGCACACTGCTTTACACTGCGATTGCTGGGTTTACACTAGAGAAGGGCCCGAACCCTTCAGGTGTGCACCAAATGATGAAGGGCACCCAAGGTCACCAACCATGTGAAAGACTGGGAAACCCTTATATCCTACTTGCCTGTTGGATGTCAGGGTCCAGGACAACCACAGGCCAGCTCATGGGGAACCCATGGCTGTGTCTCTGTGATGAAACTTTGCCACCAGCTTTCACAGAAATAGACCCAATAATTCCAGTCACCAAGATTGGGGAAGCCATGGCACCATGCGCTACAGAGTTTCAGAAATCTTGGGATCTGTAGGAAAGAGGAAGCCTACTGTGACATAATGATGTCACAGTAACATACACTATACTGAAATACTGATCAAGCCAGGGGCATGTTTTTCGTCCAACAGGAAAGTTTGCGAAGTGCCATTCAAACATGAGCCCTACAGGTCCGCCTCCCTCCTACTCTCATCTGGGATGAACCAACTGCAGGAGGTGGATGAGAAAGGAAAGAGCAAGGGTGTTCAAGGTCCAGCCTACCTGACCTTCAGTGCTGCCTGTCCTTTTAACCAGCCTGGCAAGGTGTTGCTGTGGACGCTGTTGACAGCCACAACACTATGGAGGATGCTGGCTCTGAACTGAGACCCAGCGAAACATCACCTGATGATATAGCCTCCATGGACCCTCCCCAGGATGGGAAAACCAAAGACGAAAATGACAGGGGCAGGTCCCCCGAGGAACCTGCTGTGTCCTATCACTGGGGAGCTCCAGCCCCAGGTGGCACCCACAGTTTCCAGCGCCCCTAGACGAAGGGGCTGAAAGGAGGTGAGGAGGTGCCTTGTTTACTTCATACTCTATGTTGTTCCTCTCTGTCTCAAAGGAAAACAGCACATTTCCCAGGTAAGAGAACACAAGGAAAGGAAAGTGTGCGCTCGAGGGAACTCCAGCGTAGGCAACGCCACCCAGCCCAAACTGTTGAATTTGCTCTTTGCCCTTTAAATGCCCCTTCCCACTGACAGGCTGAACCCATGCGTAGGGCACGAACCCGGCAGGTGTCTGTGACCCTAGAAGGAGCTTTTTCCTTGCATCCCCCTAATGTGAACTCTGGGGAAGTTGAGCCAGAAGCAGAGAGCAGAGGATGTGAATAGGGGGTGAGGGAGGAGAGAAAAGGGAAGAGGGCTCAGGGAAAGGGAGCACTGGCCCGGGTGTGAGGAATCAGGTGGAAAGCTGTGGTAGAGCAAAGTAGCTCAGTGCCAAGTCCTGTCTGTGTCAAAGCCACTAACAGAGTCCTTTTCTTGTGTCCTTTTTCAAGGAGTCAGAACAGGCCCAGTTCTGTGGTCATCAAACCACAGGGCTAGGGTCAGGCTGGTATAGACTGAGAGCTTCAGGAAGAATCCAGGCCAAAATCCCAGGAATCTGTACGCTCGAACACCAGTTGCCATTCAGACACCCTTGGGAGTCAGGGTGCAAGCTCCCCTCCCCTCCTCCTCGCTGCTGGGTCTGAGCTAACAGCTCCCCCCTCCTCTAGTTCACTGTGTCCCCAGTATCTTCCCGGAGAAGGACGTGCTCCGCATGGCTTCCACCTCATGAAGCTACATCCCTCCAGCCTCTGCAGAACGGGTGGGATGGAGCACCCACAGTGAGAGAACTGAGTGTCACCACTGGACTCAGGGCCTTCACCAGCTTGTCCCCTCATCCGCACCAGCCCCATCACTGACCAGTGCAGAAACGGTGTAAGCCCAGCGGGATGGTGCCTGGCTGTGAAGGGAGGAGAGAAGAGGAGGGAGGGGCAAACGGGAAGACAGAAAGAAAGGGAAGAAGACAGGAGCGGGAAGGGCATGAGCAAAAGAGAGAGAGCCTGTTCAGAGGAAATTTCAGTCAGGTGGCTGGGAGGAAAGGGATGAGTGTTTTGAATGGGGGTGGGAGGTTGGACAAATAGGAGCAGGAGCAAACTTCCCCTGAAGAGGAGAGTAAGGAGGTGCAGGGTACGGTACCCGTGTGTGTGTGTGTGTGTGTGTGGGGGGGGTCTCTGAAAGGGTTATGGCCCTCATGCCCTCTGCAGGTACCTGTGAGAAGAGGGTGTTTTTCTTGTGGATTCCAGCTTGTGCCAGGGTGTATCTGTACGATGCTGCCTTGCAAACATGCCCCTGTTCTGGGGTGCCAAGACAGTGTGAAGCTGAATAAAAGGGATGCCCCGTACTTCACTGGTGCCTCCTCCTTCTTGATCCAAGCCTTGGGATGATCTGGTAACATTTATGTCTTTGTTTTCACAGCCCACAGCCTCCTTCTCCTAAACACCAAAGGTGCTGGTCCTCTGTGCCAGGATTCCAGAAACTGGTAGAATTCTTCCTATCCCATGGAGGCATTTTTTGACTTTGTTTGACTAGACTTTTGAGATTTTTCTGTTACAGTGAGGCAAGGTAAGTAGATATTCCCAGGCCTGGGACCCAGCATTGCTTTCAAAAGGCTGGCAGCTGTGGGATTCCATTGAGTCCGGTGCCCACCTTAGGGATTACCCCCCCCCTTAGGGGGGGATCTTGAGATCTCTGCACTTATCTCTGTGCGGCAAGGGTGTCTGCGTCATTCTCCTGGGCACCTTCTGGGTGGGGATCAGCTACCTGAGTCAGCGGGGGAGTTAATCTGTGGTGATCACTGATTCACATTAATTAATGAAAGTCATGTTAAATCCGCCACATGCCTGCTTCTGGCAGAGGCTGTGTTTCTGTGGCCTCATCTGAGCATCTGCCCAAGTGAAAGGAAAGGGATATCAGGTGGCTGAGCTGGTCCTCCCTAAACTGGAGGGAAAGGTGGCCCTGGATTTCTTTTCTGAAGACTGAGGAACCCCTGAGGTGTGGCTAGGTGTGAGCTGTCCTCAGTAGCAGCGGGCCTTCTTTCTGAACGTCAATCTCCCGCTCACTGTGGAGCTCTGGGTCATACTGAGTGGCTAAGTCATCTTCCCACTCGTGTGTCATGAAGGCCCTGCTATCAACTGCCAGCCACTGCCTGGCCTCCTGTTCCAGAACCTGACCACCCTGTCGTTCCCATGTGGCCCCACATGGACTCATGGCCAGTGACCCTGAGCGTCAGCTGGCTGGGGGGTTGGGACAGGTTTTGGTGTATGGGTGTCCACTGGGAGACCTTTGGCTCTGCCCCAGGTTAATAAAGCCGAGCCTGGAAAGGGAGGGCAGTTCTGTTTCACTCTTGGGAATGAGTGAGAAGAATCCAGAGCCAGGTCCTGGCCCCAGAGCGGAGACAGAGTTATTCTCTGGGATGGCCAGAAGTGCTTTCCAGAGGCCTGGCTTGCTTTGTTATGGCATGACCATGGACATACTTCCCTGGAAATAAGGCAGATCAGGAACCATTTGCTGCAAAAGAATATAGAATATGAGTTCATGTCTCTTTCGCCCCCACTTGGTCTCCACCTTCCTCCACACCATTCTTACAGGACACTGGTGTACCAACGAAAACTCTTTCTTTAGTGGCTGCTGTTACCCTGTGTCCTAATTCTGTGAGAAGGTCCTTTGTTCAGTGGATGGCACCCAGCCCATGGCCACAAGGCTCAGGATGGAGCCGCCTTCTTCGGGTTGGGGACAGATGTGGTTCTCAAGTATAGAGGCAGATTGATGCTTCCATGGCTTATTCCCCCTTTGCTCTGCAAGGATCATCCTCCTCACCTTCACAGGATGGAGGCAGCCAGGGAGCATGCACTTTATTTGCATTCTACAAACAGACCTTGGCTTGCTCCTGGGAGCAGAGAATTAGGTGAGGAAGGATTCCCCAAACCCCGCATACTTATTCATTGCTTGTCAGTACTTCCCCACCCTCCCAGTGTGGGCCAATGCAGTCACTAGCGGCTCTGGGCATCAGGCTGTTCACGCTTACTGTTTCATTGTAGCCCACAGGCTACACATGTGGTCTGTGTCAGGCAGGGGGTCTCCACTCTGAATGCCACTCTCCAGACTGTGGAGCCACTGGGTCACACTGAAGGGAGGGGCCAAATCATCTTCCCAGCTCAGGATGGAAGAAGCATTCTGGACCCCATCAGCAGCATTGAACACCTTGTTCTTAGGGAAAGAGCAAGTTTGGCCAGTCACTGTAATCTCTGAGCCAGGCATGTGGCCCTAGCCATGATATCCTCTGTGACCTTGGGGCTGGGTTTGGGGTTTACTCGTCAGCTCTGGAGAACCACCATGGTCTGTCTTTCTGGTCTCAGCTCTGCTGGTTCTGTTTGGTATGTTCAACATGAAACTCTCCTCACTCTGTCTCAGCTGACAAGTATAAGGGACATGAGGAATGAAAAGCATGTTGGTGGGAAGCCACTTCTGACCATCTGCTTCTGGAGCCTGATGCCGAGAAGACAGCAGGATCAGCCAGACCAAGCCCAACCCTGGAGTCAGAGGCCCTCTTGGTCTCTACCCAGGGGATGTCAGAACGGAAGAGACAGTCTTTGTCCCTGCCTCTCTTTGGTGCCTGACCACCCATGAAAATGGGACTTTTTGCCAGGTGTCCATTTGTCTGAAATGTTCTTCCTCTCTCATGGCTGCTCAGCCAAACCTTGTTACCTGTAGCCAGGACTGCCTTAACCTGGCATCCTGCGCTGTCCAGTGCTGGTTACAGTGGGCCACCAACATTCCCTCACTGTGGAGACGTGACACTTGGTTTCCTGGGGACTCTGGAACATGACCCACCCCACAGGGGCCTACATGACAGGCATGTGCTGTGGAGGGGGACAAGACGATTTCTCTCCCAGACACCAGCTGCTGTGGCCTCTCGATAAGATCTGGGATCTTGAAAGCGGATCCTCTTGGGTGGCATAGTATGGGGGCTGGCTGTTGAAAAGGCTCCCCTTGGCTCTGTTGGTATTTTCATGGAGCAGAAAGGTTACCCATATCTCTTTCTCCATACAGCGACTTCAGAAAACCTTGAAAGGGGTTAAGAATGTCCCCAGCTGAGCCCTGCAAAGTCGATGTACACCAGTACCTGCCCCTGGGCACATCCCCTGGGGAAGGGCGCTGCTGTTCTCCTCCTGTCCCAGGTCACTGCTGATGTGAAGATGAGGAACTTGGGAACACCCACAAGGACACCCCCTCCTTGACCTTGAAGGGCCTGGTCACCCCGAAGGGGCCACAGCTCAGTTAGGCTGCACCTGAGATCACAAGTCCTAACCAAATGTAGTGGACTCCAAGCTGCCACGTGCTAGTGGTGGCACCTGGAGAGGCCGTAATTAGAAGACACTGTAATTGAACCCCAAGGGCTCCCATGGCCACGAGTGTAGAGCAAATCAAGCAGATGCTGCATAGAGACCGGGAAGATTTATGCTCCTGGCAGGTAAGGAGGAGAAGGGAATCGTGTAAGCCAGCGCCATTCTCTGAGGAGATCATGGGGATTTTACTCAGGGAGCTTCAACTTATTTGTGGAGGGTAGCCTGTCCATAAATATCGTTGGCAAAAGAGGGCAGTACTTCCGTGGCCGTCACAGTTTGAGGTCTCGGAGCACACATTGGATTTAAGTGATGCTGAGAAAGAGCCACCCGGGGAAAGTGCCTACCTGGCTCCATGGCTGACGGCCCCGCTGTGGGTACTCAGGTTCAGGCAGTTGCCTCTGGGCACAAGACTCCCAGGGCGTCAAAGTCACCGGTGATCTGTGTCCACATCCCTCACTGACTCGAGGAGCAAACTGCCGTTAAGACACAGCAGAAAGAGTATCAGGGAAAACCTTACAGTTTCAGTGTGTGTCTGTCCCTTCTACTTTAGACTTGGTTTCCTCAGGTCTCTCTCGCTCTCTTGGCAGGGGTGACGACAGTTCTGAGACCCCCTTTTGTGATGTCTGCCATTACCTGATCAAATCTCATCCCTCCCAAGAAGACGGCCTGATGTCAGGGATGGTGCCCACCAGCCCACAGCTACAAGGCTCACAACAGAGACCTCATCTTCAGAGATGGGTCAGCCGCGTTGCTCATGCGCGACAGCGCGTGGCTGTTTCCATGTACTGCTTTCGCCTTTCTCTAGAGGGTCTGTGTCACCACTTGCAGAGCACAGAGGTGTCCAGGTGTCACTAGCCGTCCCCACACGTTGCCCAGGCCCCTTTTCTGCTGGTGGGGGACACCCTGTGTGGGTGTGTGTTCAGTCAGGCCTCAAGCTCCGCCCACCCCGGGTGGCCTGCAACCCAAAGGGAAAACACCAGTGTCAACAGCTCATCCTTTTAAGCTCTTTTGGAGCAAGACTCCATTTGTGGAATAAAACTTGCCCAGGGTTAAAGCACCCCTTGTTCTAAGGGGTAAAGACAACGAGGTGGAAACATTGTGTGCTCAGGTCCTCCGGGGTCTCCTCAGTCATTCTGTGAGCCACAGGGTCCCTCTAAGCGGCTGCTGCATGCACACAGCTCTTAGTCACCCATCCCCTGTGTCCTTTCTTGTGTCTTTCCGTAACCTAATGAGAAACGGCTACAGCTTTGGCCGCAGAGCATGCAAACCTTTCTTGTACCTTTCGAAGTGCAAACGAAAGGTGCCAACTCATTAGGTAGCCCAGTGCTGATAGGTATGGCGTGCAGGACGCCGTGGGGTCCTACCCAGGTTAGAGATTGGGTCAGGGACTGAAACCTCCAAAAATGGGGGACGAAACAGCCCTTCCATGGTTATACACTGACTACCTCGGGGTTTGTAGACTGGTGGAAGGCTGGCTGACATGCTTGGAAGAACGCACTGTGTGGCACATTCTTCCAAACGGCTGGGGAAGAGACTCGGAGTGATGGAAATGCAAGGAAGATATTTGGACCGTCAAGCTGCCCGTAGCTGTTGCAGAGAGTCCCAGGTTTTTAGCTTGCATGGACTGTCACCCAAGTTTGGGTGGGCTTTCCGGTAGTAAAATGTCTCTATTCCATAGAGTCATTCTGTACTTTCCATGTAACCCTTCACCCATATTTCTGGTAGTAACCCCAATAAAACTTCATTGCCTCCACAAAGAAAACATTTGTGTGTAATCACGTGCTCATTACTTTGGTCTTCTCTCATGCACTTCCTTTCTGGGGTGAACAAATGCGTTTGTAGTGTGTGTCCCTGGGAAAGGTCTGTCACACGGCAGTTGTCACCCTGATGGACTTGACAGAACTGGACACGGAGAGGACCAGTGAATGGTGGTGCTGTGGGCAGCCTGCAGCTGAGGCCGAGCAGTCTGCAGTTGGAACATCTGCAGAGGGGATTCTCATAGAGCCATCCTTTCTCCTATGGTGTGTGGTGCTGTGCCTGTTGCTATGGCAGCAGTTGTGTGGTAGTGGGCCCACAGCTGGGCTGAGCCACTGCAGTGTCTGTGGAGGCAGTCAGAGAAAGGCTGTCTTTGCCTGTGCTGTAGGGCTTGGCATGCCTGCTTGATGAGGGAAGCCTATGACATGAGCTTATGACGTCCTTAAAACAGTTAAAAGCTTGGGGATAATTCTGATACCTTTGAGAGCGGCATGCAAGGATTGCGATTGTCTGAAAGTGGCTACAGAAATTGCCTAGCCACTGCTTTGTAAGAAATGCACCAGAGGCCAAGGTGGCAGCCTCACAGGAGCTTGTTTGTGTAAAGGAGAAATTAGAGCGAAAGGGGAGTGATGGCTAGTGTTGTCCATGGCGGTCTTACCACGGTGGCCTCTCCTCTGGTAGGTAAATTAGATAAATTAGGATGACATAGGCTTGCGTGTTTTTGGCTTGGAGGCCAAAAGAAAAGAATACAGATTAGACCCATGCTGAAAACCCCTTCCTGGGACCCAAGACCTTTGAATTAATGAGAAGCAGAGTGGGGAGGATATGGTAGAAGGAAAGAGAAGATACCCATCCAGTATGATCTTCGATAGAAAGGAAGAAAAATCTGTGATCTAACACTGAACCTTAACAGTGGTCCAGTACCTGTAAATGCTCACACCTGAACTGATAAAACTGGGGAAGAGCTTTAAACCAGCAATGGAAGAGACGTTACCTTCCATCTTGAGAGACTGTGGGGGACAGGAGTGCGCTGCATCAGTCTGACTGCTGTCGGGCTGGAAAAGCTGCACACTGTAACTCCTCACTCCTCCTCAAGATGCAGGCTGCATGCTGAGACTGTGAGGGAAAGCAGTCCCTGATAGTCTGGCTTATCAGAGCCATTAGGGGCACTTAGTTATCTCATCGGAAGTCCCTGTAAATTATCTGGGAATGGAAAATAATAGAACTAGACCTAGGGGCTGGGAGTGTGATAGCACTGGACAACACACTTGATAGCTGACAAAGTCATTGAAAAGAACCTGACAACAGCCGGGGTGTGTAAACGCAAAGGAGGTGCTGGTGTTCTTGGGGCTTCGGGATTATTGAAGGATTTTCACTGTCTACCTTGCTTCGTCGATCATCTTCTGCATAGCTTGATAAATTCCAAATGGAGTTGGGAGCTCAAGAGCTTAAGAGGCTTTTGAGCAGGCTAAGACCCTTGAGTGTCAGGCTAAACAGCTGTGTACTCAACACTCCAGTGTCGCTGCATGATAGAAATCACCAGAAGCTCGGAAGGGGTACAGCAGAGACAATCTGAGTAAACAGTTCCAACAGGTCCCAGGCATGGAAAGGGGCAGAAGCTTGGGCTAAAGTACTAGAACAGAAGGCTGCGTGCATAGAAAGCATGCCAGCTGCAAGAACCCATTGCTGGCCCCAGCCCAGTCACCATAAGTAGAGCTTATGCAATATGGATTGGAGTGAAAGCTTTCTAGCCAAGCCTCTCTGAGGTGGCGCAGAACCAAGCCTCACGAAGGGGGTGCACGTATTTACAGCAAACGGGGACAGTGTGGGTGAGCCCTGCCACCAAGGCCATGCAGGTTATACTGGGGACGGTGTCTTTTCAAGCCACTGAGCCCCTTCCAATAATTGAACCACCGGCTAAGCTGGATAAATTATGGGAGGGACCCATCCATCCCTGAAGAGGCCTGCTACACAGACGGCAGGAGTAAGAGAAGCAAACTTACATCACTGTTGCCATCAGCTTCACATTGTCACAAAGCAACAAGAAAACACCCAGACCCTGGTGCCCAAGGATGGCGCCATAACGACGGTGAAGCTCCTGGGAACAGGGGACTCGCTCTGTCTTAGGGGCCCAGTTCTTAGTGTGTGTGTGTATACTGGTTAGTTTTAACTATCAAGTGGACAAGTTGTAGAATCATCTTGAAAGAATTTTAATGAAGAATCACGGAAATTAAGCTGGCTTCCGAGTGTGTCTTTTAGGGCTTGTCTTGCTAGTTGATGTAGGAAGACAGAGCCCGTTATGGGTGGCACCATTTCTTAGGCATGGGGTCTTGAGCAATATAAGAGAGGAGAAAACTAGCTGAAAGCAAGCAAGCAAGCACGCAAGGACCCATGCTTTTATTTTCTCTCGGCTTGTGACTACTGCTTTGACTTCCTATCCTGATTTCCTCACAATGGTACACAATAACCTGGAATTGGAAGCCAAATAAATACTTTACTTCCTATTTTTTTTCTAGTCCTGGTTTCTGTGGCTTATGTGTATGCGTGTTGTGTGTGTGTGTACAAATATTTGCACACAAATGAGTCCAGAAGTCAGTGTTGGATGCCTCCCCAGTCACTCCCCACCTCATTATGTTCTGACTCAGGATATCTTACGGAACCTAAAGATCACTGATTTAACAAGACTAGCTAGCCAGGAGGGCTAGGGCATTCTCCCATCTCTGCTTCACTAACATTGGATTTACAGGCACCCAAAGCTGTGGCTGGGTAAACAAGGACTTTACTCACTGAGCCATCTCCCCAGAACTAAGGTTTATCATTCTTGAAAATGGGTGAGCTCAGTGTGGTCAGTGTCACTGTAGTGTGGCCAGTGTCCTTGCCACGTGGTCAGTATGTCTGCTATGAAATCAGTGTCCCTCTTCATACCTTCTCCCTGCTCCATGTGAGTGGATGGAGGAACAAATCCCTCAGGTGAGCCCCGGGAGGAGCCTCTTCACACTGCACTGCGCTGGGGTTCTTCTCTATCTGCTCTGCTGTACTCTTACCATCTTGGGGTGGTTTTCTTTCTCTCCAGGGCTCAGCATCAGAACTCCAACTCCTCACAAGCTGCCTGTACTTCATGGGGTGTGTCTTCCGTCCCGAGATGGAGCCTGGAGAACCTGCAAAAGCTACGGTGATCAAGAAAGTACTTCAGCTCCAAGGCGAGTCTTGGAAGAACTGCAGCACTGGCCAGTACCTTGCCTGAAGCCTGGCGGTGACCCCAAGTCACAGACAACTAGCCATAGCCAGCCTGCTCCTTGTCCACAGAAAGCCTGAGATAGTGCATGCTCGCTGTTTCCCGTGACTTAAGCTCCAGAAGTCTGTTTGACCCAGATGAAGGTGCTGAGTCCAGTCCCTATGGAATGTTTGCCAGGCCTGTACATTAAAATTGCCCCAGCCTGGGGCTTATTTAAAATAACCGGAAATTCTCATTGATGAGCCTGAAATGAGCAGGAAAATCTTTTGTTCTTAGTCACCATCATAGGTTTCTGATGGTAGATCAGGAACTGAGAGAGACAGAAAGGCTGTCACCACTGGGCTTGATTGCCATAGAATTTTCTCAGAGGATCGGGGACAGGGATCATGCTACTGATGACCAACAGGCATTATCTGTGAGTAGCTACCGCATACTGTGGTACCAGGCCTCTTGCTGGAGGCTTGTTGCCTAAGGAAGGCTGGAGCCCAATCTCCTGCCCTCTGCCTGTGTCTGCAGGATGGCCTTAGGGCAATCCTCAACAAGAGTTAAACTCTGAGCACCCCACCCCCAACACACACACACACACACACACACACACACACACACACACACACACA